>NC_133328.1:530499204-530852463 GCF_042186555.1 Aquarana catesbeiana | reverse complement strand
TAGTGATATAAGAAGCTGATGGATGATTCGCCCAGCAGTATCTTCCAAAACTGGGTACAGCAAAACCCTTGTAATGGTAATTTCTACCATGTAGCTCTGGAAATTCGAGTCAAGACCACACCAAAGCTGTATGATATAAGAAGCTGATAGATGATGAATAAGCAATGTCCTTAAACTTAACTACAGTATTACTCTATTTTTTTAAAGAGATTTAATCCCTTAAACGAAATATGCTGACAAAAATATGAAACCTCTGGTTCTGAAAGCTTGTTGCCAGGCAGGCATTCTGATCCAGTGTTTCAGGTTAATGACTCGGAACGTACTAAAGCCGTATGTATATTGCTTTATCGAAAGGAGGTTACCAATTAGCAGAATACATATATCCATCTGCATAGATTTTCTTTATATTTGTCTTGGCACCTGTTTAGAGGCTTATGTTACCGACGTGCCCACTGTGGTTCTGCCATTTTACAGTTATGGGCTTAGGAGATTTTAAAGCTCTGAGTACAACCTGCCTGAGATCTAAAGAGTTTAGAGGAACTCGGATCAATTTTCAAGACTAAAAGAACCACTTGATGACTGTGTTTTAGCACTGCTGTTACCTTTTAGGCACTTTTTGAACCAGAAAATGTATTTAATAGGTTTATATAACCAGAACAGATATACAAATAGAGCCGCTTTTAATTATCGATTACAAAAGGACACAGAAGGTGACAGATTACCATTCCAGCTGTCATAATGTTATATGTTCACTGGCTGATTTGCTACAAAGACCTTTCTGTAATATGGTTGTATGAACATTCAAATTCAAGCTATGTGTTGGTTTTGTTGGGCTGATAAATAAAACGTACTAAAAGATACCAATGTGTTTTTTGTTTTTTGTTTTTTTGTTACATGTAGCAATTCCCTTCAAGCTGCCACATTTTGATGATCCAGCAAATTTCCTGCTGGGTGTTGTGTTTTATATAGGGATGGAGAGCAATAATTTAATTTACAAGCCTATATTTTAGAACAGCAGCCATGCTCTCTAAAATGACTTATTCTTTTTGTGCGACGTTAAAATACAATGCTGATGGTAAAAAATGAAAGTGGTGATCATAGAACTCCTTTAGATAACCAGTTTGTTGTTTGCCTTTTAGGTTCCAGGATATCATTGTGTATCAGTTGATGACAGCTGCATAGAAAATATTCAAAATTCTTTTGCCTTTATTCAGGTAAAATTTACTGCATGAAATGATAAAGCAGTCGTCAGCTTAAAAAGAAAACGTAGAGAATGTCTGTCTAATGCAGCACAGAAAATCTCCTATTAATAAATGGTTGACTTGAAAACCTCTTGTTAATACAGAGTAAGTGTTGAGATGTGCAGATATTGGTATTTGCCAGTAAATATTAACGTGGCTGTAAAGGTTACATTATAATATTATTATTATTATTAATATTTATTTTTTATTTTTTTTTTTTTTTTTTTTTGCTAAAGTAAAAAACCTGGTATTACCTGCTTTGTGCAATTGTTGCACAGAGTGGCCCCAAACCCCCTCTTTTTCGGGAGCTCTTCCTCTCTCTGTGTGCCCTCAACAACGTGCCCTCAGCAAAGTTGTGAGCTATTGGGGTACATGTATGGGTATCCTCCTGAGCCGAGTGATTTGATCACCCAAGTGGTCTATTTGTATCTGCCTAGATGGGGTCATTCTTATACTTGTTTGACTCTACAAAGATAGCATATAGTTGTGACACACTGCATATTATAGATTTCACCCTCTCTTTAGAGTTTAGGTTAAAGTGAACGTGCCATTTGGAATAAGCGTATAATAAAAAATGATTATAGGTTACCTTCAGTGAAAACTATGTCTGAACATTTAATAGATCTAGAGATACGGACAGCTGAAGTTTTTCTGCAAATCTCAACTTTTCCTGTAAAAGCTGGGTTAGCGGCTACTGATCCTACTAACCATTGATCCCATTGGTTCTTTTTTTAAGGTGATAGGTGGCCTCTGTGTTCATTGGGAAGCTCAGAAGGTGGGAGTTGGTTGAGCCAAGTCTGACTTTTATAGAGTAGAGGGGATTCCGTGGCATCACTATGGGGGTGCAGATTGCACCTGGGTGACACTCGCCAGAGGGGTGACACCATCAGGGCTGGTGTCAGCATAAGCTCTGCTTATGCCATTCCTGCCAGTGCTATGCAAACCCGGCATGTCTGGAGAATTCCCAGGATGCTGCGTTTTGGCATAGCATCGGCGGCAGTCCACTGGGATGCGTTGCTGAGTGGGGGAGAATGGCTGGCTTAGAGGCAGGGACCCGGGACTCCGCTGAAGGGTGCTGGCTTGCTGGTGCTCAGGGCCCAGGATAGAGGGAGGGGAGGGGAGACACAGTCACCGGCTATTTGCAATAGAGACCCTGCTGCATCAAACTTTTCCTATGACTGTTAGAACCAAGCTCCTAACTGCACCCCTGCCGGCTTCCCGATCCCTGGGCACCCTGTGACACTGCTCCATGGGGCTCCTCTGGGTGGCTGGGATCTGGGGTCACCAAGTAACTACCCACCCCCTGGATCACCTATGCTGCCCATCCCCCACCTCACCTTTGCTTTTTAACACTGTGCCTGAAATGCGAACATCACCGCCACACATGGGGGTTCTATCCTTTTTGGGGGATCACCTTTCCTTTAAAATAGTGCCCTCCTACCCTTCCAGTGGCCTTGATTCCTAGGAAGAGTGATCTTGGTGAAATCTCTGACACCTGTCAGTGGCAACAATGTGCTTAGTCAGAATTATTGGGGGGGGGGGGGGGGGGTGGGGGGTGTGTGACATCGCGTTGTACTACACCAAGTGACGCCAAACCTAGTCACACCACTGTGGAGATTAGCACATAACTTCAGCTGCCTATATCTCTGGATCTGCTATATGGTTATATTATTAATTTGTTACAAACCCAATTTTATTACTTATTCCTATAATTTATTATAACTAATTTTATATTAGTAGTATAATTTATTGTACAATATTGTATAATTTTATTTTTAGTAATATAATTTAATATTTTTTTATTAGTGGTATAATTTATTACATGGAAGTGCTTTAACATATTGCATTCTGTATAATCATCATAGCTGTATTTTTAGTTGCAAATTTTTACCTGTAGGAGAATTAAGAGATTAACCTGTGAGAATATAATACATATGACATATTTTGAATTTTATTCTAGTATAGATACCTGATTTGGTCTTTGTAGCCCCCATTACGATTTGCATTAAAACATATCGCCTATCTGTGCTGCAGACTTCTTGTGACCCAATCACTTTCATTATGGGGTGCTTCCCTGTGCTAAGACTGTGATATCTCTTCTATCTGTCTTCTTGACCTGTTCTCCTGTCTCTTCTCCGGTTCTCTTCCATGCTTCTCTCAGCAGCCCTTTGTTGACGCCGACGATCCAGATAAAGAAAAACGGATAAAGGAGCTTGAATTGCTGCTTATGTCAGCTGAGCATGAAGTCAGAAGAAAGAGATTGTCATCTGTAAGATTGCCGTGTGCGCTCTTCTTCCTTTTTTTTTTTTTTTCTTTTTTTTTTTTTCTTTTTTTTTTTTTTTCTCTTGCGTGCTGCTGCTTCTTCCCTCCTTTCAAGGCTTGAAGATGTTCTATGCTAAGCCAGTGACAGAGGGCAGTATGGGAAAGTGACAGCTGTGAGTGTATACCAAGCCAAGGGGTCAAATTCAAAACAATAAGACTTTGACTTATTGTACATTGTAGATGGACAAAAAATATATACTTTTATACAACATGTACTAATGGGGACCATGGTGCATTATTTTACTTTTTAAAGTGTAAGCAACGTGTGTGTGTGTGTGTGTTTGGTTAGAGTGGGGATAGTAAAATCCTCCTGATGGGCTTTACTGCTACTCTACTTAAAAACCTCTTTTTTTTTTAAATCGGAGTTGGCTTAAGAGCTCATTCACTAGAATGCACCTGTTGGTAAGTGGTAGGATGACAGTGGTTTCAATCTGTCAATCTCAGAGCATTGCACTGCTTGCTTGCTTTTTTTATTTATTTATTGTTTTTAATGGAAACTTTATTTAAATTTCACAACCTGACACAAAGTCCTTTTGGCTGAAGAGGCATAGTGCAAAGGTGCATCACATTGTTGAAGAGTATGGCATGGTGTGTGTGTGTGTGTGTTTTTTTTTTTTTGTTTTTTTTCTCGGAGCAAAGCTGTCCTGCAGATGTAGCGGTTAAAAGCATGAGACCAACCATTTGCCACTGACAATGATCAGGTTTTATTTAAGTAAAACCTTCATCCCAAAAGAAAAAAACTATTTGCTGTAACTGATTAAAAGTGTTAGCTAGAGTTCAGCTTCAGTTTGTTAGAATATCTAAATCTGTATTGAACTGTATTGTAATCGTACGGTCTCTCCTTTCATGATTTAAAGCGCTGCGCAAACTGTTGGCGCTATATATGTCCTGTATAATGAGAATATCTGCTAGCACATCTAACCCTGGCCATACATGTATAGATTTTCATTTGAAAATGTTTCATTTTTAAGAACGTTCATTTGACTTTCTAATTAGTAGTGGGGGTCAAATTGACATTCATTTTCTACCACAGTGACTGTAAAATTTGAAGGAGCAGAATATAAAACTTTTCTTGATCAAACAAATTTCTTAGTGGATGTGGTTTTCGTTCAGAAATTTAATTTTAAAATTGAGTGTTAACCCCTTCTTGTCTGTGCTATAACTGAATGACCGCTACAGCGTGGGCAGCAAGGGGTTAACATTCAGTTTTAAAATGAATGTCATTTTTAAACGAAAACCACATGGACGCCGCTGATCACAGATCGGGGTAAAGGGCCAATCACAGCAGACCTTTACCACGTGATCTGCTGTCTCCAATGACAGCTGATCATGATGTAAACAGAAGCCGGTTATTGTCTTTTCTCTCCTCACGCTGATGGCTTGAGGAGAGATAAAGAGAGCTGATTACCAGCTTGAGTTAAAGGGACATGGGCACTGATTATCAGTGCAGTCTCATCAGTGTCGCCTATCAATTCAGCCTCATCAGTGCCCACCAGGGCTGCCTCATCAGTGTCGCCTAACAGTGCACATCAGGGAAGGAAAAAAAATTACCTTTTTTGCAAAATTTTATAACCATGAATTTTTTTTTTTAAAAGCTTTCTTTTTTTTTTCTTTCTTTCATATACCACCAAAAGAAAGTTCTATTTGTGTGGGAAAACAATGCTAAAAATGTAATTTGGGTACAGTGTTGCATGACCGCGCAATTGTGATTCAAAGTGCGACAACTCTAAAAGCTGAAAATTGGCCTGGGCAGGAAGGGGGTAAAAATGCCCAGTAGGCAAGTGGTTAAAAGCAAGTGAAATTTTTTTAATGACATTAGTCCTTTCATCGAATGTACAAAGCATTTTTGTAGGAATACTCTCTTTTAAAAATCGATACGTGTATGACCTGCTGAACACTCCCCTTCCCCCAGACCAGATTGACAATGCTGCTATCCAAAGGTGGCTCTATCCCTCTTTTATCCAGGGTGGGGACACTATAATATAGGATGAGTGTTACTGGTTGAATTTTTGATTTTTTTTTTTTTTTTTTTTTTGCACGTGTCACGCTCAGGTGCTTGTTTCCTGAGCTGGGGAGAACAGTTCTATAGGAGAAGAGAAGTTCTGCAGGCATGAAAATAAAGAAAACATGCATTTCTCACCTTTTTACAAATGTTCCTATTGAATTCTATAGGGGCGGAAATGCCTGAATATGCTAAAAAAAAAAAAAAAAAAAAAAAAAAAAAAAAAAAAAAAAAGCTAATGTACTTTTATTGAGCCTACAAGTGTGAACTGCGATGACTTAGAAAGAATAGAAGAATAGGATGTTCTTTATGTTGAGCACAGTCCGGCTTAGGGAAACTAGCAGAAAAACGCACAAGTGTGAAAGGGGGATTTAGATGTGGTGGTTGCATTTGTGTCTGTCTTTTTTTTTTTTTTTTTTTTTTTTTTTTTTTTTTTTTTTTCTTTTTAGGCTTCTTTTATTTGGTGGTGATCTTGCCAGTAACCCAATTCCTGTTCTAGGGTGACAACTTTCACTCATAACGTATTTATGGAAGAGCAGTGTTGTCACTTTAGGTCTACAAACCACATCTTTCTCTCCTCTCCTCCATAACATAGGGGGAAGGTATTCTGTAGTACACACTTGGACTATACTTGAAACAATGCTAACTGATAACAGCACAGGCAAAGAGCATTGGAAGCATTGAGATCTATAGATGTCCTGCAGGCTCAACAGGGTTTTTTGTTTTTTTTAATCACTTGCCGACCGCCTAACGAACATATGCGTCTGCAGAATGGCTTGGCCTGGCAAAGCAACGTACCTGTACGTTGCTTTGAAAAACCCGCCATGCGGGCGGGCACGTGCCGCCACGAGCTCAGTGACCGTGCCCGTGGACTCGATGTCTCCGGTGTCCCGCGATCGTGTTGCAGAAAGGCACAACGGGGAGATGCCTATGTAAACAAGGCATTTCCCTGTTCTGCCTAGTGACAGGACACAGATCTACTGCTCCCTGTCATCGGGAGCAGTGATCACCGTTTTGTCACTTGTAGCCCAACCCCCCACAGTTAGAATCACTCCCTAGGACACACTTAACCCCTTCCTCGCCCCCTAGTGGTTAACCCCTTCCCTGCCAGCGTCATTTACACAGTAATTGGTGCATTTTTATAGCACTGATAGCTGTAAAAATGACAATGGTCCCAAAATCGTGTCAAATGTGTCCGCCATAATGTCGCAGTCACGATAAAAATCGCTGATAGCCGCCATTACTAATTTAAAAAAAAAATGAATAATAAAAATGCCATTAAACTAGCCCCTATTTTGTAGACGCTATAACTTTTGCGCAAACCAATCAATATACGCTTATTGCGATTTTTAGATTTTTTTTTTTTTTTTTTTTTGTTTTCCTTTTTTACCAAAAATATGTAGAATACATATAGGCCTAACCTGAGAAAGAAATTCCTTTTTTATATATTTTTTGGGGATATTTATTATAGCAAAAAGTAAAAAATATTGTTTCTTTTTTTTTTTTTTTTTTTTTTTTTTTTTTTCAATTGTCGCTCTTTTTTTGTTTATAGCGCAAAAAATAAAAACCGCAGAGGTGATCAAATACCACCAAAAGAAAGCTCTATTTGTGGGGAAAAAAAAGAACCTCAATTTTGTTTGGGTACCATGTCGCATGACCGCGCAATTGTCAGTTAAAGCGACGCAGTGCCAAATCGCAAAAAGTGCTCTGGTCAGGAAGAGGGTTGGGCTGAAGTGGTTAAACAAAACCCTTTCGTGTGTGTGTGTGTGTGTGTGTGTGTGTGTGTATATATAATTATATATACATATATACACATCTGTGTGTATGTGTATGTGTATATATATATATATATATATATATATATATATATATATATATATATATATATATATATATATTTATTATTTAACCCACTAATTTTTTTTCAAAATAGTTACATTCAAGGCATTTCTCTGGGGATTACTGTTACAGTTGCCAGTGTGCCACTCAGGTGATTGGGGCATACAATTCCTGCAGCAAGTATCAGCAGATTCTGAGATGACAGATATCTGTGAGCAGCCGTGTCTGGAAAACCTCTACAAAGCAATGACAGGCTGACACATCGCCTCCCAGCCACCTGCCAAACAACCTCTGAAAAGCAGTTCACCATGAATTGCTTTTCAGAGGTGTGGCAAGTGTGTGTCTTAACAAACCTTTTAATTCTACTTGACTGAAAGTAGGTGATGGATAGGCAGTAATTATCTGTGGCACTCATGGGCAAAGTACAACATTTTATTTCAGCTTTCAGTAAAGATGCATGCATTTTGAGGCTTGCCTACATATACAATCTCCAATTTCCTTTTTATCTTTTAGAATACTGATACAAAAGAATAATGATTTTAATGAATAGTATACCTTCAGTTAGTGGCAGTATATATTCCAGTTTGCCTTATTGATTAATGTCTTGCTTGCTTATTGCACTGCCTGGTATAAGCACGGGATGTTTGAATTGCTTTTTTGAAATTCCTAGTTTGGCGCCTGATTACTTTCTTCAAAAGATGCAGCCTGCGGTATAAAACATATGTATGTTTGTATTGGATATCAAAGTACCGTTTCTTCCAGGTGCACAGTTTTTGCTTCAGGTCCTAAAAGATTTTTAGCTTGGTCAGCAGTTTACATTTTTGTATGTTTTCTTTCCATAAGACAGTGTAAGGTCAACCAAAATTCCAATTTCTTTAAAGTACTGTGTTAAGCCAAACATGCCTGAGCGACGCTATACAGGTATTTCGCTTTGCGTACTTCAGAAAAACTTTTATGTACAAATCACAGTATTTAACCTCTTCCCGCCTGACCTATATCAGAATGACGGCTGAGCGGTGGTTCAGTTATCCTGACTGGGCATCATATGACATCCAGCAGGATAACTGGCGGTGCGTTCAGTGCGGCGATCGGTGGTGCAGCGTTTTAGTCTGACACACCACTACACCGATCTCGGTAAAGAGCCACGGTGGGTGTATCACTCTGCCTGGGACAGGAGCCGGAGCTATAGAGGAAACATAGCCTTATGCAGCTCTGCAGCCGCTTGCTTCCTCTACCGCCAGCTCCATCCACAACACTGATGCTTGGAGATGACGGATTGTCAACCTGTGATCTGGGCTTGCTGACCTGCTATCCCAGAGCAGGAGATCAATGGTTGGGCACCCTGTTCTAGACAGTACAGTGTACATTGCATTATGGCTGAACAAAAAAACAAAAACTGATTCCTCCATCCATGCAAGCTCCCACCCTGCTGAGACTTTGTATTCTGACCGTTGCAGCTGCAGCATTCTCCTTTTGAAGGAAGTTGCTCCAACGATTGACTTCTGTGGAGCAGGGACCGCCACACTGATTGAAATTTGGCCCATCTCTGCTGAACCAGCTGAATTTTGATCCATCTATGGCTTCTATAGTCCTTACCTTATCCAATTGCCTCCATGGGGCTTACATGTACTGTATACATGCTTATTGAATAAGACAATGCAAAGGGCAATAGAGGGAATGTGATGGTGCAGCGCTAGTGACAATTTAAAATTTAAATGGGTAGTCTAAAGTGCATAGATGACCTAATACACATCCAAACTATATAAAAATTTGAATAATTGTGAAGATATCAAACAGTATACATGTGCAATATTGAAATAATAACAGGTAATATAACCAATGTATAACATGCTTATAAAATGTAGTGATACCAGGTGATTAAACCAAAGTATACCATACATATAAATGCACTGATGTCAGGTGATTAAACCAGTATATACCATACACATAAAATACAGTGAACAACTTATTATAAACTCAAAAGCAATAATAGAAAAAAATGAATGAACAAAGAGTCCACTGAGTGAGAAAAAAGTGATGAAAATGGAAATGTCCAAAACATATGTATCTTGACGCCCCAAATGGTAATTATCAAGCCACCGCTAAATGTGCATGAAAAAGGAGGGGGATGGAGCACCGCCGCCAATAACACTGAGGCTTACCGGAAAAAGTGGATTCAGTAGGACATACACCCTATGAATCAAACAGACTTGTCATTGATTCTTCACCAAAGATAATAAGGCCCAGATGGATATAGGCGTTGGTAGAATTTGGTAAAAAAAATCTTCTCACAAGGACCACCCATCGACAAGAAAGGAGGCTCCAAGATATATAAAACGTCTCTTGGAGTCAAACATATAAGGCCAAAAAGGAATAAAAAACGCACATAGCGTGAATCCACATAACACAAAATTTATTAAAAAATGAATTAAAAAATGAAAGATTTATACTCGCATTTAGAAGAGGTAAAACAAGCGCTTGTTAATCGATAAAATGACGCAATGGGAACAGCAGGCTTGACCCGGCGCGTTTCATCTACGAAGATATTGTCTGGAGTGTCCACCATATCTTTGTGGATGAAACGCGCCAGGTCAAGCCCGCTGTTCCCGTTGCGTCATTAAATAATTTTTGTGTTCTGTAGATTCACGCTATGTGCGTTTTTTTTTTTTTATATATTGTAGATGTGTATTAGGTCATCTATGCACTTTAGACTACCCATTTAAATTTTAAATAGTCACTAGCGCTGCACCATCACTTTCCCATTTTACTTTTTGCAATTGTCATTTGCGGTACTGGCAGATTTCCCCCCCCCCCTTCTTTGGACAGCGCGGTATTTAGCACATTTTTTTTAAAGGGCAATAGTGATATGAAAAATCCAGTGATCCCATAGCAACCAGAAACCATCTCTGGTCTAAGCAGAAATCCTGTTTGATGTTACTGGTTTATAGCATTGGGTCTATCACAGTTGTTTATTTTTAAGATTGCAACCATGTTGTATGACCTTCTTCTCCTTCCTTTTTTTTTATTTTTATTTTTTTTATTTTTTTCTCTTCAGCTATGATTTTCTCTGTATACAGAACTGCTTCAGATTGATCTCCATGCGTTGTGCCTTTTTCTGTTTCAGCAGACTGGAAGTGTCTTAAGTTGGTCTGACACTTTCCTTAGTGATGATACCTTTTCTAACACACTAAACAGTCTAGAGGAACAGACGTTCTACAGTATGGAAGAGAAAAGAAGCCTGCCTTGTGAACTGATCTCCCCAAATAAAGTTGTTCTCTTGGAACCTAATCCTGTGCTGGGAACGCTGGATGTCATCCCAGAGTTTTCAGAAACAATAGAGCTGATTGATCCGGTGAGTATTTTTTTTATATTAAATTGGGTATTAAGGGCATTGTTTTTCTTAAACTGAAATAACATTAATTGACGTTGATTCAACTGTTATTTATTTATTTATTTTTTTTATCCTCCAAATAACAAATTAGTGGAGTACTATCCTGGAAGTCTGTTTTAATGTTGTGAAAATGTAGGGTAGGCCAAAAGTTTGATTTATTTCAAGCTCAGAGGCATGATGTCGTATTTCCAGAATGATGACAGTTGGATGGGCGAAAAGCGTGGCTTCATGCAAGGATCTCCAATCACTGTGGGGGTTCTGCTTGTCCTGGCGTACCAATCACAGCCACCATCACTATTAGCCAGCACCGAGCATGGGGCCCCAAAGAAGTGATTGGGAGTACACACTGAAATGTACTGACACTGTTTAGAACTTTTTTGTGCTATTTAAATATATGTGTTTTAAAGGACAATTTTGTGCATGCCACTTCCTTCACTTTTTTAACTCCAGTTAAACAGAATATTTATAGAATATTTTATATGGGTTACTTTACTACTAGCCTCTGAACACTGAAATAATAACTCCTGACCCCTGAACTCTGCTTTACTTCTGACCTCCCACACTACAAGCCATATACTGTGAAGCAACATGTCTTATTCGTTTTATTGGCTGTGCCTAAAGGTGTTCTTGATACCTTCAAGGCGTTCCTCTCAACTATGCCTTCATATCTTGGTGCCTCTTATTTAAATTTTAAATACTATGCTATATTGGGTGCCCGTGGAATTCTCCATATAACCCATTTCCCTAATTATGTTAAGAGAGACCGCAACTTTCTTAGTAGAAAGAGAGGTTTCTTTTTTTTTTTCTTTTTCTGTAGTCTGCATAAGTTTTCTCTTCAGATTTTAGCATGCTGGGAAACTAATGCCGCAGTTATGTAGTCCAGGCGATTAATGAAGAATCGTCAAATCCTTCTAGAGATATTAATTAGGTCTCTAAGGTTTAGGATTTCCATTCCTTAATTGATTAATTTTGGACACCTTTGAATGCATAAAATTCACTTAGGCACATTCTGGATGGCTTAAACTGGGTTAATTTTTTTTATTTGTGTATATTCAAGTTTTGAAAAGTCACAACATAAAGGGGTACATAGAATAGAAAAAGGGAAGGGGAAATAGGGGTAACAAATATCAGAGTGGCATCTCAAATGCCATGTATAACTACATATGTCAGTTCAACATCTGGTGATAAAATAAGATTTAGATGTCATTCACCACCACTTGCATTTCTTAGTTATACAAAAGTTTTTCATCCAAACAGGATCCTAATCCATGGACTCTAATTGGGAACATTGATGCATCTATTGACGTTACTTCTGTCAAACTTACGCCAGTAAAAATGTTTCAAGAGTCCTCGCAAGATAGTAGCTCTGAACTTATCGATGTGGTGACTGTTGGTGAGGACAGTAAAGTGTTATCAACTACTTTGGTTTCACCAAAATATAACGCATCTGCATCAATTTTGAAGAAAGGTCAGCAGAGGCTTCCACTTGCTACCAAAGGGAATAATGTTTATGATGCCAACAATACCATGCTGAAAAACACTCCAGTAAAATCCATCCCATTTTCCCCATCACAGGTTGGTACACTCATTGCTGTTGAATGCTTCAAATGGTTTTTTGCTTGTTCATCAGTTTCTGGCTTCTCCTGGTCCAGCTTTACCATTTTAGATGCTGACTGTTTATACAAATTGTTACTCCTGGATATCTCCTAAACCTGCCCGGTTTAGGAGATATCCCCCCTGTATCTGCATGTGCCGAAGTTTTAGGCACATGCGCACTGAAGCAATGGCACGCGTGACGTCACGTGGCTCTGGCCAATCGGAGTCTGAGTCTGTGGCTCTCGGAAAGAAGAGGGGCGAGAAGATGGACGTAGCCTGCACAGGGGACAGCGCTGTATTCGTTTACAGGTAAGTGTCACATAATGGGCTAGTATGTGATGCATACTAGCCCATTATGCTTTTAATTTGCAGGGTTTTCAGCGAGCAAAAGGAGAAGTAAAAAAACCCATCAGGGTTTACTTCCTCTTTAAAGCAGAACTAAACTCTCTCAATCAATAAGTATGTTTAATCCTTATGCTGCTAGCATTAGTGAATCGATAGAAAGGTATATTATATTCACTTGTGTTAAACTGTTTTTTTTTTTTTTTTTTGTTTGGTTTTTTTCTACATTTCTTCAGTTGGTTTTTGGTCTAGGCCAAGGTGATGTCATACATCACAGGAGTCTTCGTGGACATTTTTTTTTTCCTTCTTTCATTAAGTTCTGTTTTAAAGGGCCCATCGTATTCCCCTGGTCTGCTAGTTACGCCATTGCATGTGTGTCTACGGTAAAGAAATCAGACTGAGTTCCAATGAGACGGGGTTGATGTGAATGATTTAGAACTTTTATATAGTTTGTTATAACAACATGGACATATAATAGTATTGTCAGTAGTTAATCCTGTTTGTTTTTTTTTTTTTTGTTTTTTCTTTTTTCTTGTACTGAAACAATTTTGTGCATAAATGAGAAATATCAAACCTAACTGAAATGTTTTTATTTGTAGTTCTTCAATGCAAGCTTGGGCAATGTACAGGAGCCAGTTAATCTTGAACATCCTGTTTTTACTTCCACTCCAATTTGTGGCCAGAAGTATCTAACAACACCTCTGAGGAAACAGATGACCTCTGTGGAGGACAAAGAAAATCTTGGGTAGGTAATTGCATTCTTCATCTTCACAGCCTTTAATTGGTTTCCAGAAGTGAGGCAGAAACCATAATAGGTTCAAGCTATCAGGAGGCCCTATTGTTCCTAGACCCATTCTTTGATGACATTAATGTAACCCAGTGATCCCAAGCAAGGTTCAGGGGCATGTTATGCATTACACCCTAAAGATGTGTAACATTTTCCAAATGTGAACTTATCCTTTCAGATTGTTTTTTAAATCTTATCCTTTGGCCCTAAAAATCATCATGTACGTTTTGGGGACCTGAAACTCTTGGCATCATTATCTCCCCTCCCTGTGCGGAGTTTTAAATGCACTTGGACCTTGGTGCTGAAAACCACAGATTTTTCTGTAACAAAGGTAGTAATTCGAGGAATTTGGGTCCTGAAGAGTTCTGTTAAGGGAGTGCTTACTGCATGTTCATGCAATTTAAAAAAAAAATGCATTTGGACATATTTGGTAGAGCTGAACGATTTTGGCAGAATCGGAAAGATAAAAGCTTTGGTGCCAATTATTAAAGCAGCTGCATAACTTTACCCTGGTCATACCGTTGCTTTTCAAATATAACATTCTTTTGACACAGTGGTTGTAGTGGTTAGCATTTTCACCTAGCAGCAAAAAGGGTCGCTGGTTCGAATCCCGACCATGACACCCTCTGCCTGGAGTTTGCATGTTCTCCCTGTGCCTGCGTGGGTTTCCTCCTACACTCTAAAAACTTGCTGGTAGGTTAATCGGATCCTGTATAAAAAAAAAAAATTGGCCCTAGTATATGTATGAATGTGAGTTGGGGACCTTAGGCTGTAAGCTCCTTGAAGGTAGGGACTGATGTGAATGCACAATGTATATGTAACGCGCTGAAATTGATGGCGCTATATAAGTACCTGAAATAAATAGTAAATAAATAAGCAGTGCATATAAACAACTGAAGTGTGGCTAAGAATACTGTAACTGGTTTGATGTGCACTCTAAAAGAATGGCCAGGATATGATGCAGTGGTCAGCTCATGGCATTGCTGATGGTCTTTCACTATGCTTTTTAATTTTTAGCTTGTATATGTAATAATCTGTCTTAACGCTAATTGCGCTGAGCAGTTCCATATTGTATTGCCATTTTTTTTATATATTGATTACAGATTTCGAACCCCAACTATACGGAGGTCTCTGCTGAGTACAACCCCCAGAACACCAACACCGTTTAAAAATGCTCTCGCTGCCCAGGAGAAAAAGTATGGTCCTATAAAAGTTACGGTATGTGTTTCCTTTTGGTACAATCTTTGTACCAATTGTGTATTGTATTCTTTCTTATGCAATGGACAAATAATCTGAAGGACTAAAACCATGATTAAAAAAATAATCATGGAAAGTTTTTTTTTGTTTTTTATAATTTTACTTCTAGAAAAGGTATTTAATAGACCACTGAAGTCATTATGGCATTTTTGTGTTAAAGTCTATGCCAACGCTGTATGTATATATGTGTGTGTGTGTGTGTGTGTATATATATATATATATATATATATATATATATATATATATATATATATATATATATATATATATATATATATATATATATATATATATTACATGTTTTGTCACTGTAGTGAAGAAACCAATTTGTACAGAAAAATGAAAAATGTACAAATTGGTTTCTTTCCAAGCAAAAAAATATTGCTCTTTTGACACTCAAGAACCTGCCCACACACCGTGTGTGTAGGAAAAGGGCTCTTGGTAAGTCTGGGTAAGAAAAATAACTCTTGGTAACGTACCAATGTCAATGAGCACTGAGCTCCCTGCTGCTTGCTTCCCCTGCAAGAATGTTACAAGCCTGGTAATGTCACAGGGAGTAATTTTAAAGCCGTTTCTCTTTACATTATGGTTGCCCTCAGAGCCGGTTTATAAGATTAGATGTCCAGAGCACCCCTCCCCTTTACATCGGCTGTGAAGAGCCCCCCCCCCACTATTAGCAGTCAAGAATCCCCCATCCTCCCTTACATTGCAGTGTACTCCCCTCACCTTGTGCTGCTGCTGGGAAACAGAAAGTGCATGGTCTGCAAGAGGACCAGAGGAGGGCTGCAGTCAGCTGCCGGACTCTGCTGAATGCTGAGGCCAAGGGAGGTGGAGATGAGGGGGTGCTGCGGCTGCACAGAGAAGCGCAGCATCTGGTGGACTTCTGTCCTGCACTCTGGTGACAACCGCTGAGAAAAGATAGGGGGGGGGGTGCCACAGCTGCAGGAGAGGTGTGAGGGCCACATGAAATGGCCCACAGGCTCATGTTTAAAACGTGCTCTACAGGATATAAGGTAAATAAAATGATGCAGCAACATGCTCTTGAGGGTGAGAGGTAATGTTTAGGGGTAAATGCCTAGAAATATACTTAACCATATCTTGATCTGATTTTACAAATTCTTTGGCAAACTTCTAATTTTGGTGATCAGTCAAACCAGTCTAGCTGGATCTACTTCGTTAAATTGTTGTGATCCTTTAATACTGTATGTTGTTCAGTGTTTAAATAAGCCATTATGAATTATTTTGCGTAATTAAATTGTGTTTTTTTTTTTTTTTGTACATTTCAGTCACAGCCTTTTGCTTATCTCGAAGAAGATATTCGAGAGGTCCTCAAGCAAGAGACTGGAACAGATTTCTTCATTAAAGATGAAGATGACCTCAGTTGTAAAGTGGAAAGAGGGGTAAAATAGAACCCTTTTTTTTTTTTTTTTTTTTTTTTTTTTTTTTTTTACTAAGCCATAAGAGCATTATAAACTGATTCTTTTTGATGTAGGTGGTGGATGCTGGTTGGCCAAAAACCAACTACCTTCTTATATCTCTGACTCCAGCTGGAGTCCTTGGTTCTGCCCCCCCCCCACCATGGAGTTTTACTTTTCAGCTGCAAGAGGGGACTTACTCTTTTTCCTGTAGTTTCTTTATTGTAACAGTAAAAAAAAGTAATCAGTACTGTAAAGACAACTGCAGGGACCTCGACTTTGGGGTCCAAGAGACATAAGAAGCTGGTAGGCTGTTCATTTTGCCAGCATCAAATATTAAGTGTCCCATTTTAACAACAATATTGCTTTGCTTTTTCCAGCATATTTCTGCCTTTAAAAAAGTCAGAAAGTCATTAATTCTCGATTGGGAGAAAGAGGGTGTTGAGCTCTTATCAGAAGTTGGAGTTTCTAATACAAAGGTACATTTTTATGTGTAGAATCTAGTGGTGTTTATAATAACTGTACAAAGCATCCGTAGCAAGTATATCTGTGACATAATATACATTTTTTGCTGCTGTTGCACGGCTGTCTGCTTGTGGGTGGAGTGGTATAATTTGTATTAATGAATCCTGGTAGACGAGCTCTACTGTTGACCCTTTCCATGACCAGAGGTCATTGAAGTCTGGATTGCCAGGCTAAATTTTAACATTTTTAGCATGTGTAGGGCAACTTAATTAATACTTATCTATTAAATATTTTAATTTGTTTAATACTATAATTGTATATGATAATTGCAGTATTAAACAAACATACTGATATCTTCAGGATTCATATGTGTCTGCAGGCTGAAGATTGGTTTAGTCAATAAAGCTTGCATGTGATCACCATGCCATAGCGGTCATAGCGACCACCTGTTTGGGGAATCGTTTTGAGTGATGGTTCAAAATTTCAAGTAACTATTAAGCTATTCATAACAAAGTGAAATGAGCTTTAGAAAATTGTTTTCTGGCCGCCTGCTATTAAATTTGCCATACATGTTACAGTATGATTTTTCCATTCTTCTCAGCTGTAGGAACACTTTTATGTAATGGCTGACCTACCTAAACAACCTATTCAGTTTGTATCCAGCAAAGTAAGCCTTATGCACTGTGTACTGTATAGATGTCTATAATAACAATAGGTAACAGGAAGTGCAGAGAAGTCTCCATGAGACAAAGAGAACAAAATATAAAACCTAACAAAGGTTTTCTTTATTCCATACTGTATCAAAATCTAAAATAAAATGTTGGCTTTAAACACTTAGTGGCTTTTATAGTGATCCTAGAACTATGCTGGTGCCGAAGTTGAAATTCCTCCACTTTGCTATCTTGAGGACCAAGTAAATTTGAATCTATGGATGTAAAGATTTATTTTAAGACAGAAAAATTTTCTTAAATATCATGTAATGCAAATTTTAGAGACATTGACTTATATTTGTACATCTAAGTTAATGTAAATGCTAACGATGAGCGTATCTTATTGCTGCCTTTTGGTCTGCTAGTTATACGATTTGAAATTGTGGGTAATATCTGTTCTAAAGATACAAAAAACACAGATTTTGCTGAAAATATTGTGAATGTATAACTTCCTGTGCTGTCTCTGGTGCATTCTTCTTGGTTACTATTATTACCTTTTCATCACTGTGGACAACATGACACTTTTCTGGCATGGAAGGCCATTTTTTCTATTGTCCATTGAAGGAACAGGCTTGATAATAAGCAACCTAGTGTTATACTGCCGCCTACAGGAGAAATGGACACTAGGCATATAAAAATTACCAGCCCCCTTGAGGTTCTAACCCCTCTCAACACACCATCTTTTTCGCCAAGTGTCCTTGGGAGAATAAATGTCTTTCCTGCTTGCTTTGATTTTGTGAATGAATCTGCAGTTGCACATAGACCTACCTCCGCCAGTTCCATCAGATGACGGGGGGTGGGGGTTGTCTGATAACTGATGGCTTGTGCATAGGTTTGGGAAGCTTGCATAACCTACTTCTCACGTGCTCGCTTTGACGGCCTGACTGTTGAAACTCAGGTTCTGGGAGACAGTGCCATTTTGGATTTAGTTATCTCAACCATGTTCAGAGTTCAACAATCTTCTACTTGTAGGGTTTATCATCAAACATGGAAGACTTATTTTCACTGGTATGAGTCTTTTTAGTGAGTTATCAGCATTGTTCTGTAGGGAACCTTATTTGACAGGACAAAGTTGTTGTTAGACCAAGGACCTCCTTTTTACCCAAAGTGATTTTTGCTTTTCACATTAATGAGCAGGGATGACCACAGCCTGGAGAGGATTGTCAGGAAAAGGCCATTCAAAAGTGTTGGGGACTTTCACAAGGAGTGGACTGAGGCTGGAGTCAGTGCATCAAGAGTCACCACACACAGACGGATCCTGGACATGGGCTTCAAATGTCGTATTCCTCTTGTCAAGCCACTCCTGAACAACAAACAACGTCAGAAGTGTCTTACCTGGGCTAAAGAAAAACAGACCTGGTCTAAAGAAAAACAGACCTGGTCTGTTGCTCAGTGGTCCAAAGTCCTCTTTTCTGATGAGAGCAAATTTTGCATCTCATCTGGAAACCAAGGACCCAGAGTATGGAGGAAGAATGGAGAGGCACACACTGCAAGATGCTTGAAGTCCAGTGTGAAGTTTCCACAGTCTGTGTTGATTTGGGGAGCCATGTCATCTACTGGTGTTGGTCCACTGTGCTTCTTTAAGTCCAGGGTCAATGCAGCCATCTACCAGGAGATTTTGGAGCACTTCATGCTTCCTTCCGCAGATGAGCTCTATGGGGATGCTGACTTAATTTTTCAACAGGACTTGGCACCTGCCCACACTGCCAAAAGCACCAAAACCTGGTTCAATGACCATGGGATTATTGTGCTTGATTGGCCTGCAAACTCACATGACCTGAACCCCATAGAGAATCTATGGGGCATTTCCAAGAGAAAGATGAAAAACAGGAGACCGAACAATGCAGAAGAGCTGAAGGCCGCTATTGAAGCATCCTGGTCTTCCATAACACCTCGGCAGTGCCACAGGCTGATGGCTTCCATGCCACGCCGCATTGAAACAGTAATTGCTGCAAAAGGGGCCCAAACCAAGTACTGAGTACATATGCATGCTTAAACTTTTCAGAGGTCGATATTGTTCTATGTACAATCCTTTTTTTATTGATTGCATGTAATATTCTAATTTTCTGAGATTGTGGATTTGGGGTTTTCATGAGCTGTAAGCCATACTCATCACAATTATGACAAATCACAGCTTGAACTATCTTGCTTTGCATGTAATGAGTCTATCTCCTATATTAGTTTCACCTTTTAAGTTGCATTAGTGAAATAAATGAACTTTTGCACGATATTCTAATTTTTCGAGTTTCACCTGTATACTTTAAATCCACTGAGGAGCACAGTTCCCTCCCCTCTTATTTTATGGTTTTCTTTTTTGGATTGCTTGACACAAATGAGCAGGTGTGGAGTGCTATAACCTCTAAGGCAGGGGTAGGCAACCTTAAAGAGGTGGAGATCTACCTGAACAACACGGGAGAAGTCAAAGATCACAGTGGCACCTTATCACACCTGATTTAAACCTCTAATTGCTGTACTACCGTGTCAAAATCGTGTGCATTGCACGGCAATCAGAGGTTTAAATCAGGTGGTGAGGAGGTGATCTGTTGAAAGCACAACAAAACTCTTGCATTTAGGAGTTTTGTTGCCTTTTTGGAAAAAGTAGGACATAATTGAAATCTATGGCTAAGTGCAGCAAACCCACAGGAAAATTGCAGGTACACTGCACCCGCAGTGTGGGTAAACCACAGCACATCAGTGTGAAAGCAGCCCTATACTATTATGGCCAGTGTATTGCTTGACACTGACCTGAAGATCTTCTTTCCTGCTGCTGGCACCTCTCTGGAGACCGCTAGCCGGGATAAGAGATGTGTTTGGTATCACTCCGCGTGGGACAGGAGCCAGCACTACAGAGGAGACATCGGCTTATGCGGCTCTTGCTCCCTACTACAGCTCCAACTTTACAAGTAGTGCCTCAGCATTGCACTGTTTGATGCTCTAGGATGGTGGGTTAGCAAGCCCAGACCACGATCTACCATTCACCTGTCCGTGAACTACTGGTAGATCCCAAACTACAGGTTGCTGACCCCTGCTCTAAGGGGCTGACCTTCAGTTTTTCATTGCCTAGTGTCATTTCTCCAGTAGGCGGCAGTAAAACCCTAGGTTGCTTGTTTTTGGGCTGTGTCCCTCAATAGAGTCAGAAAGAAGGATTTTACAGCGAGTGCAAAAATCCTATTTGCAATATCACCAGATGAAAAGAAAAAAAAACGAATGCAGCCATCACACTGAAGTACTGTAAACTACAATATGTTACATTTTTGTTCTTGGGTTTAGATACACTTTAAACAGTGCTGTCTTGCTATGCATAATACTTTACAGTGGAAAACACATTATTTATAAAAGGAATATACTGACAACACTGATTTAAAATACTCTGTAATTCTGCATTTTGCTTTAAAGAATTTAAATCGTGGACTGACTGAAGAGAGACCTACTACTACTACTACATCATTGATGACACCCCTTTCTACACAGAGAGACTGGAACTGCAATACTAGAACTAAAAAGCACAGAACAAGTTCAGGGCCCAGAAAAAAGACACACCTTGACTATGGAAGCATCAAGCTGGAAAAGTCTCCACAGGTATTTTCAGAAAATGGTTTTAATGTCTTTTATCTTAAATGGTATGCCTGAGGTTATTTTCATTAAAACCCAACTGAACGTTTAATCAGATGTATATTCCAGCATAAAAACAAAGGTGTGTAAGATTTTAAAGCGGAGTTCGGACAAAACTTTGCTGCTGACTTTTAAAATATGTACACACCTGTCCAGGGTGCCCGCGATGTCCTCATCCGAAGTCGATCTGTCCATCGGCTCTCTGGTGGAGGCGCCGCCATCTTCAGTAAGGGACTCGGAAAGTGAAGCCTTGCGGCTTCACAGCCCTGTTCCCTACTGCGCATTTGCGGTGTGTCCTCACAGACCTGTGTGTCTCCCAGAAAACAGCGGGGGGGGGGGGGCGCAGAGGAGGGGCCGAACATGGCAAAGATCGCCAGAAGTGGAAGCAAATACTGTACCTGTATTAGACAGGTATCTCCTCCCCCCTGAAAGGTGCCAAATGTGACACCAGAGGGGGGAAGGAATCGGAAAAGCACAAGTTCCGTTTTTGGGTGGAACTCCGCTTTAAAGTGCATTTTCTTTAGAAAGCAGCCACAGCTGCAAATCTGATTTGCAGGCCATGACCTTAAACAAGTGTTATGAGCTAAGTTTTTTTTTTTTTTTTTTAATTCATTAACACGTTCAGTACTGTTAGAGGCATGAGAACCCTACAAACTATTTTTTCCCCAAAGTGAAGGTTGTTGCTTTACTAAAATAACATTGGATTGTGTTGTGTGACTAGTGTTGGTGCACACAGCATCGAGTGGGGAATCTTCTTTTAATGTGGCTTATTTTGAAAATCTAGGGAAATGGGCATGGAGATATTTTCATCTTCCCTTTCATGCAGAACTCTCCTCTGGCTGAAAATCTCCCTTCATTTCCTATACACCTTTTTACTACTAGTTCTGTTATTTGCACTAATGTCCTTGTATTCATTTTCTCTGCAGTCACTTGATGAATGGGAAGCCGTTGTGTTTGGAAAGACTGAAGACCAGTTAATTATGACCGAACAGGCAAGACGATATCTTGATGGCTACAAGTCATCCAGCAGCTCTTTACCAAGGCCTCTGATATTATGAATGTGGGATCTTTTTTAACTGGTCAATCCAGTGGCCTCTCTTACATGCACTAAGATAAGACTTTTTAGAACTGTTGTTACAGTAATCCTTTGTTTTACAGCCCTACATTATGCATGAATCTAGCAAATACTTGGCAATCTAACCGCTGCACAGAATGCGCTTCTTTTAGCTTTTAAGAGACTAAAGCAACCTTTAATCCCAGCCAGGGAGTCTTGCATGTGGAATGATAACAAAGCATCTAGTGGGAATGACCTTGAAGGCCTCAACTCCTTCTTTTTTTTTTTTTTTATGTATAGTAGTTTACCTTATTCTGTTAAATAAGATGTAAGCATTGTTGAAATAGGTTTCAGGGCAAATGTATTTTTGTTATAAAATAAAGTAGCCAGTAGCACAGAAAGGGCTTACTGCAGAGGGTTCTGCGCAACACCTGGTTATACAAATTTTATATTTTTATATCCATTGCTATAAAAGTCTGTTATCTCTACTCCACCTTCTACACACACCCCAGCCGACTGAAAGTTCTGTGCCAAAGGCATTCGCCTGTGCAGAGCACTGTCCACGAGGAAATGGTTTTCAGTTCTGTGGAGCCAAAAACAGTGGTATTCTGATAGGTACTATAGGTTACTGCAGCTATCAAAGTCCCCTTCAGCTGTCTGAGACAGGAAGGTGTGTGACATTTTGACATGACAGCTGGTTGCTATGGGTTACTGATCTTTGCATATTATAGTTGGTCTTTACCCTGTCTTATTGGCTAGTTCAGGGAGCACAGATATGCTTCACAATTGACCAGCACTGGACTTTGAACCTGGCAGATCATAGTAGTCGCAAGAAGTAACATTCATGCTTTGGTCCATCAACCCCAACGTTGCCTAATGTATTTGAGTGGAGCTATCAGTTAAATATAGCCTTTAGTATTTTTATGGTTTAAACTGTTATAAGAATATTTTTAATAATGTAATGAAAAGTGAAAAAAAGTGAAGCATAGAGGGTAGTATTCATATTTAGCACATTTTTATTTTTAAATCCCCTGTAGAACATAGTTGCTGCATTACTTTAAAGAAAGCTACTTCTGGATTTTCAGAATAGCCGTGTGCAGAAGGCGTTGGTGTTCGTAGTTTCCAAAAAAATGTGTTTATACTGTAGATGTTTGACTGAACAGGAAGTTGCACTACTAGGATTTGGTATCCTGCAATGTAACACATGAATGAGCTACAGTGTTATATATTTATATACAAAAGGTACTTCATGCATAGAGAAGCAAATGCAGAAATAAGATTTTGTTTTTCCTAGTTAGAATTTATCAGTATTTTCATTCTCAAGCTGAGAATTGTACTGTGTGAATGTAATGTACAAGGAGCAGGAACAAACAAGGTGACTTTGTTCCTTGGGATCTTTTAATTTATTTTAGACTTATAAGTAGATGTCTGTGTTTTTAAATGCGTTTTGTAGATTTTTTAGAGGCCAAATAGATTTCCTGCTGTTTTAGCATATGGGGGTTCCCCTTCAAACAGAATGCTGACATATGCATCGTTTATTACTATTTAAATACCACAGAATTCAAAAATACAAGTTGCTTTTAAAAAAAAAATGGTCTAATAACCATGTACTGCATTAAAGGGAAAAAAAAAGATTAAACCAAAAACACGGATGTTGCCTATAGCAACCAATTAAATGCCAATGGTACTTTTTTTTTACCTACTTATAGAAAAACAGCTGGAATCTGCATTGCCGCTGTTGGCAACACCCCCTCCTCATATTTGCCGCCTTCTTTTTTTTTTTACCCTTTTTGTGTTTTACACTTGCAAAAATATAGGAAATTCCGCAAAATGTTTGATATGCATTGACATTTTATTTGTGTATCAGTCATTGCTGTACAAGGTCAACCTTGGTTATCAACAGGGATGAGCTCAGGCATGTTTGGATCTTAGTCTGAATCCATGTAAGTGAATCTGCCAGAAAGTTGGCATGGTACTGGGCCATTCATATAAGGCCGAGGCATGCCACAACCCACAGCTGTTTATATTCACACCCCTTGTATTGGGAATGTCCTGGCTGACAACTTCCTGGTGGGCTTGCTCATGTGGGTTCAGACTAGGATCCAAATATGTCTGAGCTCATCACTATTTATCAACAGGTATTAAATCACAGAAGAATCACAGGTTTCCCACTGCCACCAAGTAAGTTCTTCCACTGTGACAGATAGTCTTAAAGTGGTTCTAAAGGTAAGGGTTTTTTTATCTTAATGCTTTCTCTGAATTGAGGTAAAAATCTTCTATTTGGATTCCCCCAGCTCTCCCTTATACTTTGCCTAGTATCGATCCAGTGCTGTGCCAGAGATGCAAGAATATTCTCTTTCCTCACTGAACAGAGCGGCAACAGCGGAAGTCATTGGCTCTTGCTGCGGTCAATCAAATCCTGTGACGAGTGAGCCAGGGGGTGGTATGAAACCACACTGTTTGTGTGTATGGATTGTATGGATGTTGGCAGTGTGGCCAAGAGATTGAGCCCACACGAGTGCCTCCATAGGAAGTAGCCTTCTGTGGGGGTACTCACTGAAGAGGAGGAGACAGGAGCACTTGTGGGGGACACCAGAAGAGGAAGAGTGGGACTGCACAGAGTAGGTAAGTATGACAAGTTTATTAAAAAAAGATTAAGCTTTAGAAATACTTTAAGCTGCTCAGTTGATTAGTTGCTTTGGGGGTCACTGGTCCTATTTAACATGTTGATTAGCAGAGCAGAATGGCACTTCTAGGTAAAGGGAAAACCATTAATAACTCCTGTTCGGTTGGCATGTTCTTTCTTTTGGGTGCTTCTCCTAACCTGTCAGCCCTGGCGAGACCGTACACCACTCTATCCTCCCTAGCATTTGCCTTTCAAGCTATGTGGCTACATGTCACTTACTTGATCCTTATTAGGAAGGTTTTATGAATACATCCTGAACTGAACAGCAGCATTTCTTTGAATAAAGGATTTACTCATGGTGGCTTCAGAAAATAGTAAGGGGGCAGGAGATGGGGAGAGGATGGGGGGTTCCAAAATCTAGCCAGATCTGAGTTATCTATTTTTTACATCAATAAAACTTTATTTCCCACAGTAATGGATTAAAGAAACAGCTGTCTAGCCATTCAGTAATGGCACCTTCTGATTGCTATAACGGTGTAAAGCTATAGGGAATCACGTGACCTCCACAATGTAACAGTGCTTGGGTCCTTACAGCCAGCCACCATGCTGGGACATAGTCACTTGTGGGCTGAGGGTTAATGATGATCTGTCCTGGATTAACTCTGATACCAGAGTTACTAAAGGTGGACTCCCGAGAGTAGTTTTCTGGCAGGGAGGAAGGGGGTTGGCTACTATCAGGAGGCCCCTTAATGGGTAGGTGACAGTGTCTCTTTAATACTGTGGGAAATAAAGATGAAACTGTATAGCTTATGTAAAAAATGGATAATTCCTTATAACTGTACTCCTGGAGGGATCCCAGCACCACAAATGGCATTACTTTAGAATATTACCTTAGTTGGTAAACACACCTCTGCTTGTCGTTGCAAGCATTTGGGAAAATAGTCAAATTACTTGAGATATGCATAAAAATTACTAATGATTTTTATGTGAAAGCAACTTGTATTTTTGCCTTAGTGGTGGATGCAGCAGACGTATAGTCATGAATGTTTTTTTGACCTTTTTATTAAAACATATTGCACATATTGCATTTTTATGAATTGTGTAACTGTATAGATGCAGTCAGCAGCGTCTTTTATAAACTGCAATACTGCACCATCTTTTACACACACCAGTGACAACACTGGTGTCTTGGTTCGAACTTCAGATTGGAATGCGCAGTGTCAATCCAGTTCTGCTGAGCTATGTAGTAGAAGAGATATTTCATGCATTTGGTCTTTTCTAAGCTTTGCATGTAAAAAAAAAAAAATGGTGACGACAGTTGCTTCTTTTTGCCTATTTTTTTTAGGTATTTGCACTTATTATTTATTTTTTTGTTTTGTCTTGAAAGAAAGATCTTTGCTTGTAATTTAGAGAATGTATTGTATGTAGCATAGAGGTGCGCTTGGCAGTTTTATTTACAGAGTAGTAAATAGAATACTGTACTGTAGTGTTTGGGGTTTTGTTTTTATTTATACATTTTAAGTTCCTCTCCACTTCCAAGATTTACTGCTATTCCAAATAGCAGAATCGGCTTGCTGCTACTGAGAGACGGAATAATAAAGCGTTGTATGCACTGTACAAGGATTGTAGCATGTTCCCAATACAAGAAGTGATCAGTCAGCACCTTATATAACGTTTCATTACTGCGTTACCCAAATCACTAACTGGACATAATGTTAACTGCAAGTCTCATGTACTAAGCAGTCAATATCTTGGCTTAATATTATAACACTAGAGAATAGACCTAAAATTCTTATAAATGTTGCTTATTTTTATGTTCCATACACTGCTGGTATAAAATAAACATTCTATAAAGCACCAGGTGTGTCTTGTATTACTGTCTTGCAGCTATTGGTGTACGTACAGCGGAATTACAATAAGTTATCTGTGCAGCATAATTAAAGGGTTAGTTGGACAGTAAGGGCCCACATTACCCAACTGCTTCTTGTCTTGAGCCTCCTTGCTACAGCTCCAAGTTGCACCCACACATACAATAAGAGGGGCTCAGAGCTCCATCTGCAGCAGGAGCCTCTGCTTACATTGCCTTCTACTATTACTATTATTATACAACAATTTGCGCAGAGCTTTACAACATGAGGGGAGACAGTAAAGTTACAATACAATTCAATATAGGAGGAATCTGCTCGTTAGATCTTACAATCTAGAAGGGAGGGTCAAGTGAAACAAAAAGGTAATAACTGTGGGGGATGATCAGATGGAGAAAATTAAAATGGTTGTTAGGTGTGGGTAAGATGGGCTTCTCTGAAGAGGAGGGTTTTCAGGGATCATCTAAAAGCCAATAGAGTAGGTGATAATAGGACAGATTGGGGTAAGGCGTTCCATAGGATTGGAGAGACTCTATAAAAATCCTGGAGGTGAGCATGAGAGGAGGTGACGAGGGAGCTAGAGAGCAGAAGTCTTGAGAGGAACGAAGAGAATGATTTGGTTGGTATTTTGAGACTAGATCAGTGATGTAGTTGGGGGCAGAGTTGTGGATGGCTTCGTAAGCAGTTGTTAGTATTTTAAATTTAATTTGTTGGGTGAGTAGAAGCCAGTGGAGGGGTTGACAGAGAAGAGTAGCAGATACTGAGCTACTAAGATACTAAGGTGGATGAGTCTGGTAGCAGCATTCATGATGGATTGAAGGGGAGATAGACTATGTAGAGGAAAGCCAGTGAGAAGGGGGTTGCAGTAGTCAAGGCGAGAGATGACCAGGGAGTGAATTAAGAGCTTTGTTGTGTCATTGGTTAGAAAGGGTGTGTCTGATTAGAAAGAAGTATTTTGGAAATGTTGCGGCGTTTGAGGTGGCAAGATTTGGACAGTGATTGGATGTGGGGCTTAAAGGAGAGTTCAGAGTCCAGGACTATAGCTAGGACCTTGGCATGTGGGGATGGGCTTACACCTCACACCGAATACTGCAGGTAGGTGGCCTTCGGGCTCTCAAGTGGCAAGATCTCTGCAACCAACAGGCATCAGAAGTTGGTCCACTGTGATTTTATAAAATTAACACTTTTAAAGGTACTGTGGATTGATATTTCAAGGGTATCTTCAGCAAGATCAATAATAGGTACAGGTGACTGGTGTATAACTTCCACCCTACTCTATTAGGCCTCATACACACTGGCACTGTGTTTCTACTTCCCAGAGTCTAAACAACTTTGTGCTTCAAAAGTTGACTTTTTCCTGTGTTTAGTTGTTCCTGCTTTAACCGCTTAAATTCTGTCCTATAGCAGTTTCACTGCTACAGGGAGGCACCTCTGTGCCGGATCACATGATCTGGTCCTTTCGGGTAAGGGGCGTACCTGCTTGCTACCGACGGCGGCTCGCTCCTGCTGTGATCACAAACAGCGGGAGCCCAGCAGCGGGTACTGTGGACTCAATGTCCGCCGGCACCTGCCGATCATCCAACAGAGACAGAATGGCAGTCTTCAGAAACACACTACAGTCCATTTAACATGGTTTCCTATGGATGTATAGGAAAGGGCCTGGGACTTTTTTCTGTTTTCTTGTTCCATAGACTTCAAAGGATCAAAAGTGTATATTGAAAAACGCAAAATGCACCCGCAATATGCAAACTGCCACCTGCATAGGTGTGAATCGGGCCTAAAGAATGCCCTGACTGAAAAAAGTTAGAGAAACACTGCTCTAGAGTGTGTAATCAGATCCTAATAATGCAATCTGGAAGGCATTGCACTACATAGTTGAAGGTAAATCTAAAGGAAATTGAACAACAAAAGTTGTCTAGTGTGTATCCAGCTTTAGTATGGTCCTTCTAGAAGTTCAAAGTAAATCTCCCACCGCTGGATTAGTAGGCTAGAGGATAATTGTTGCCACGAGTGGTCTTGGTTCCAAGACTTAATACGCACATACTTGTGATTCACCAAATAATGAACCCAGACAAGGCTGAAGTCATCAGATCACCTTCTTTAGCTACTCTATTGTGTATCACCTTGTCTTAGAGCTGATCATCATAGGAAAAAACATATTTAGACACATTATGGGGATTATTTTTGATGGCTGTGCCAATGCTAAGACATTTGCACAGCAATTATTTATTTACTTTAAATATACCCTTTAGCGTTGGTCATAGCACTACTTTAGTAGGTGTTTACAGAGAACATTGTGGCATTTCTATCATTTCTGTCTATGTAGGAACTTGCAGTCTTTCAGGCATGTTAATGTACCAGTATGTGAGCAGAAACCAGGATAACTGGCAGAAATCCCCACATGCATGGAGAGAACATAGAGATTACATACAGAGAACTGGCAACACACACAGTTGCACCTTCCTATCTCCCTTTGCTGTAAGGTTAAAGTCAGAGGCGTAACCACAACCCTTCAGGGCCCCAGTGCAAAAAACCATGAAGGGGCCCCCTGACCTCTAGTCCCGGGGTCCTTCCCACTGATCTCGGGCCTTTATTCCCATCAGAGGGCCCTTCATTATGGTCCCACAGTGGAGCCCCTTCACATGTTCTGCAGCAGGCTCGCAGAGTTCCCCTTTACATCTGAACCCGCAGTCTGCAGAGCCCCCTTACATCAGAGTCTGCAGAATTTCACTGTATGGGGGTGCTCTGTGGACTCTAATGTTAGGGGTGCTTTGGGAACCCTGATTTATGGAGGGGCTCTAATGTGAGGGGGAATGTTGTGGACTCTAGTGTAAAAGGGAACTCTGATGTAAGGGGGTCTCTGCTTACCAAAGCTCCCATTACATCTGTGTACTCAGAGGCAGGAGAGAAAAGAGAGGGAGAGGGAGGGGGGACACCCTCAGTCACCGTGGGTGGTGAGCTCTCTCACCCCAGGAAGGAAGGAGGCTCATGCAGTCTGCAAATCCTCCACGATGTAGTTGCAGCTGCTGAGCTTTCCCGCCTACTCATCCCCTTTCTGAGTACAGCTCTGCCGGGGAATGGAATGTTGGTGGGGATGTGGGCACACACAGCAGGAGAGGGGTGGGGGGAGCAGATCTATCTCCAGGGGGAGGGGTTTGTCAGTGCTGTGTTTGGGCAGTGTAAGAAGTGTCGCAGACATTCTCTGCTTACAACTGCAGCCATGGAGCCACAGTGGAGGCTCTTGGGGCCCCACCAAAGTAGTGGAATGCCTGGGCACAAGTAAAACCTTTGTGACCCTGCTAGGTCCACCACTGGTTAAAGTGGTTCTAAAGCCTAAACATTTCTTAACTTCAAGCATTCCTTACATGAAGGTAAAAAAAAATGTTTAGGCATCGATTTTGGCCCCTGAGCCCTCATTTGATCCAGCACTGTGCAAGTCCACAGCTCTTCTCCCCCCTTACTTCCGGGTCTCACTGGCTGGGAGACATTGGCTCTGAATCTTGAGAAGAGGAGATTAAGAAGGGGGGTGTAAATATGATCAACATGAATAAATACATAAGTGGTCCTTATAGTGAACTTGGTGTTGAGTTATTCACTTTGTCATCACAGAAGACAAGGGGGCACTCTTTACATCTAGAGGAAAAGAGATTTAAACTCCAAATACGAAAAGGTTTCTTCACAGTAAGAGCTGTGAAAATGTGGAATGGACTCCCTCAAGAGCTGATTCTGGCCAGCACAGTAGATTGCTTTAAAAATGCCTGGATCCTTTCCTAAATGTAAATAAGAAGAATAGGAATATAACCGGGTACTAACATTTAAAGGTAAAGTTGATCCAGGAAATATCCGATTACCTCTTGGGTGATCGGGAAGGAATTTTTTTTCCCCCTGCTGGAGCAATTTGGATCATGCTTTGCTGGGGTTTATTTTTTATTTTTTTGCTTTCCTTGGATCAACTGTGGGCATTGGATTGTGTATATATAGGATTGTATGATTATGTTTTGTTTTTTTGTTTTTTTTTGTTTTTCCCTCTTATTGGTTAAATTAGATGGACTAATTTTTCTTTTTTCAACCAGATTAACTATGACAGGACAGAGCTCTGTCCTGTCAGCGGGGACATGGCGTTTTTTGTTTCCCTGCAAAGTGGGGAATAAAATCCGTCATGTCCCTTAGTAAAAGCAGCACACGGCACACATTTAACCCTTTGTTTGCACTAGATGTTAACCTCTTTCCAGCCAGGGTCATTCGTATAATGACCGTGCATATTTTTAGCACTGATCACTGTATTTGTGCCAGACTGCCCGTCATACTATTACAGTCCTGCTATAACTAAAAATTCCAGTATATATACACCCCATAGTTTATAGATGCTATAACGTTCACGTAAACCAATCAATATATGCTTGTTGGAATTTTTTTTTAAAGAAATATGTAGCAGAATACATACGGGCCTAAATTTATGCAGAAATTCTATTTTTTTTTTTTTTTGTTTGTTTATAACACAAAAAATAAAAAGCCCAGTGGTGATCAATTACCACCAAAAGAAAGCTCTATTTGTGGGAAACAAATTATGTAAATTTTGTTTGTGTAATGACCGCACAATTGTCAAAGTAATGCAGTGCCAAAAAGCAAAAAATGGCCTGCTCATGAAGGGTGGGTAAATCTTCCGGAGGTGAAGTGGTTAATAAATGAGTTCTAGGCAGATATACACCATTCGTTCAGTTATGTAATCATTAATAAATTAATTAATGCAGATCTGTAATCATTAATACAAGATTACATTTTTCTTAATGCAAGCAGTATAGATAACTGAATTTGAGCTGGCATCTGCCCTATACAGCACGGCTGAAGTGTGAGAGGAGGAAGCAGTGCAAGCAGCAAATCAGTTCTATGTGCTGACAAGAAGCATGATGATTGGAAAAGAAAGCAGAGTGACAGTGATGAGCTTATCATTTGTCTCTTAACAAGAACTGGAAGAGAGAGGGTTAGGACCATGACACCCTTAGGCAGATGCAATGGTAATTGGCAGACTCCGAGACAAAATAGCCAGATAGCTATACAGGTTAAGGCCTTCCAGCCGGATACGGTCACTATTTGTAGAACTGCTGTCTCCTGTGGCAACTGAACTTGCAACAGTCAATAGAGATCCTGACACGTAACTCACAGTAACTTGGTATAGATCTTTTCTTACATCTCACAGTGTCCTACTGTAGATCTTCACTCACTGAGCTCCCAGTCTCTCACTAGACTTGAAGATCCCAGTTGTCACTGGATCTTCTGACCTCTTCCAAAGCTAACCCGCTGTATACTCCTCAAGCGTCACCCCCGCTAACTCGCTGGGTGCCTGGCTTGGCACTTGCTGAAGCTTTCCCACTTCTTCACCGTCCCCGGCTAGTGAAAAAGGCTGCCCTGGTACTTCTTTCAGACTTCCATAAACTGGCCTCTGATAACAGGAAGGATGGTCCATTTGTGGCGACTGCTTTCCCTTTACCTCTGGCCTTGATCCATGATTGCCGCTAGCAACCAGGAAGGTTGGTTCCCGATAGTAACAACTTGTTTCCCCATCCGGCTGAACCTCTGCAACTTGTTCGGACTCCAAGCCTGAAGTCTCAACCCCACGATGTTTCTCCTCCTCCTGGATAGGCCTCAGACAGCCTAGCGACCAGGTACTCCCAGGTTAGACCTCAGGCTTCTGGCCTAGCAACCTGGGGCATTTCAACACACGTCCATCCAGATAGCCGTCTAACACAGAACCGCGATCACCTGATGCCGCCCGAATAAATAGGCTCTCCCAGCAGGCCAAGTGGCTAAAGAGACCCCTGCCACTTGGCTGAGACAACCCATCCATTCATAGTCTGACTTTGCTAGGCTCTTGTCAATCCAATGTCACCAGCAACAGTGACAGAAGAGAGAAATGCGACAAATCCAGATTTAGGGAAAAACCAGTGGATCCTCTAACAATTAGCCAGGATACTTACTACCTGGCAGACTAAATTTGTTAGTGACCCTGCCTAAACACCAGGGTGCTACATCTGGATTGAAGGTAAAGCGTTTTTTCTTAGCTATCTTTTAACCACTTCCTGCCCGTAGGACGTGCATGGACGTCCTTGGGTTTCAGTGGTTATACTGGTATCTACGGGCATCATCCCAGTAACAATCTTTTCAGCCAGCGATTCTCTTTCATGCAGAAGTGATCCCTTCTGTGAGTGGCGGGAAGGGGGTCCCACCCCCCTCCTGCCGCTGCCTTTACCGGGCTCTCCTGTCCCATCGCAGAGCCCAGGAACGATGCGGCGATGGCTGCCCTGTACAGAGAGAGGAACTGACATTGTTCCTCTCTCTGTAACCCTAGAAACCGGGACTAACGAGTAGTTTGTCACTTCCAGTTCTGCCCCTTTATTTACCTGGCTGCCAGTGGCCAGAAAAACAGCCAATCAAACTGATCTGCGCCTGATAAACTGAATGGGAGGCTAGAGAAGAGATTTGGGGGTCTAATAGACCCCAGATCTCTCCATAAAGAGGACCTGCCAGGGTCCATGCTGTCACAAGGGATGTTGTTCATCCTTTGTGATAGCAATAAAGTCAGTACAAATATAAAAAAAAAAAAAGTTTAAAAAAATGTTTTTTTGTATAAAATAAATAATTATAAAAAAAATTAAAGTGCCCCATCAAACCGTGCTTATGCGCAAATGCGAACGCATATGTAAATAGTAATCGCACCTAACATATGAGGTATTGTCGCAAACGCCAGAGCAAGAGCACCAGACCTCCGGTGCAAGTCTAAACTGGTAACCTGTAAAGGCGTTTAAAGCGTCGCATATGGATAATTTTAAGCACCATAGTTTGGTGCAATTCCATGGGCAGATGTGATTTTAGTGTGACATGTTAAAAATTGGGCTAACTTCAGTGTTTTTTTTTTAATTCATGAAAGTGGGTTTTTTTTTCAAAAAATTGCGTTTCAAAAAACGCTGCGTAAATACCATGTGACATAACAGATTGCAACACCCACCATTTTGTTCTATAGGGTCTCTGATAGAAAAAAAATATATAATGTTTGGGGGTTCTGAGTGAATTTCTAGCAAAAAAAAAAGTACAATATCTCACAAAAGTGAGTACACCCCTCACATTTTTGTACATATTTTAGTATATTTTTTCATGTGACAACACTGAAGAAATGACACTTTGCTACAATGTAAAATAGTGAGTGTACAGCTTGTTTAACAGTGTAAACTTGCTGTCCCCTCAAAATAACTCAACACACAGCCATTAATGTCTAAACTACTGGCAACAAAAGTGAGTCCAAATTAGGCCCATTTAGCCATTTTCCCTCCCCGGTGTCATGTGACTCATTAGTGTTACAAAGTCTCAGGTGTGAATGGGGATCAGGTGTGTTAAATTTGGCTCACTCTCTCATACTGGTCACCGGAAGTTCAAAGTGGCACCTCATGGCAAAGAACTCTCTGAGGATCTGAAAAAAAGAATTGTTACTCTACATAAAGATGGCCTAGGCTATAAGAAGACTGCCAAGACCCTGAAACTGAGCTGTAGCATGGTGGCCAAGACCATACAGCTGTTTAACAGGACAGGTTCCACTCACAACAAGCCTCGCCATGGTCGACCAAAGAAGTTGAGTGCACGTGCTCAGCATCATATCCAGAGGTTGTTTTTGGGGAAAAAAAAAAAAAATTGCTGCAGAGGTTGAAGGGGTGGGGGTCACCTTGTCAGTGCTCAGACCATACATCGCACACTGTATCAAATTGGTCCGCATGGCTGTCGTCCCAGAAGGAAGCCTCTTCTAAAGATGATGCACAAGAAAGCCCACAAACAGTTTGCTGAAGACAAGCAGACTAAGGACTAGGGATGAGCTTCGCGTTCGAGTCGAACCCATGTTTGACTCGAACGTCGGCTGTTCGATCGTTCGCCGAATTGTGAACGATATGGGCCGTTCGCGCCAAATTCGTGTGGCGCGTCACGGCCCATAATTCACTGCGGCATCGCAGTGCATTGCTGGCTGATGATTGGCCAAGCATGCACTATGCATGCACCGCATGCTTGGCCAATCACAGCGCCGTCAGTAGAGAGAGCTGTAATTGGCCAAAGCCAGGGTGGCTTTGGCCAATTATGGCTCAGGGGGTTTAGAACACGCCCCACACTATATAAGGCCGCCTGCACGGCGACCCTGTGTAGTGTGTTCCAGCGTGCTTAGAGAGAGAGAGAGAGAGAGAGACACACAGTGTCATTTCATTTGAGTTAGCTAGATTAGGCAAGACAGTCAGTGAGTTAGCTGCACTTAGTGTATTGTGTATATATATATGCATCCCAGGTGTTGTGTATATATATATATATATATATATATATATACTGTATTCAGTTTAGCTAGATCCGTTCCTGTTATCTTCCTACTGACAGGCAGGCTTGTCTTGTTACAGTATTTACAGCTACCTGAAGAAAATTGCTGGTGTTCTTTTGATCCTATTAGTATCAGAGTCAGGCAGCTAGACTATTTACAGTTAGTGTAGTGCGTCCTCCTCACAGTGTTCAGTTAAAGCTACAAGTTAGTTTAGTGTGACCTCTGCACAGTGTTCAGCTAAAGCTACTAGTTAGTTTAGTGTGACCTCTGCACAGTGTTCAGCTAAAGCTACTAGTTAGTTTAGTGTGACCTCTGCACAGTGTTCAGCTAAAGCTACTAGTTAGTTTAGTGTGACCTCTGCACAGTGTTCAACTAAAGCTACAAGTTAGTGTAGTGCGTCCTCCTCACAGTGTTCAGCTAAAGTAACAAGTTAGTTTAGTGTGACCTCTGCACAGTGTTCAGCTAAAGCTACAAGTTAGGGTAGTGCATCCTCCTCACAGTGTTCAGCTAAAGCTACAAGTTGGTGTAGTGCGTCCTCCTCACAGTGTTCAGCTAAAGCTACAAGTTAGTGTAGTGCGACCTCTGCACAGTGTTATTATTATTATACAGGATTTATATAGCGCCAACAGTTTACGTAGCACTTTACAACTTGAGGGTAGACAGTACAAATACAATACACTTTGATACAGTAGGAATCAGAGGGCCCTGCTCCTTAGAGCTTACAATCTAAGAGGGAAGGTCAAAAGATACAAGAGGTAATAACTGTGGGTGATGTGCTGATTGAGAAGATAAATGTACAGTTGTTAGGTGGGGGCCAGATAGGCTTCTCTGAAGAGATGAGTTTTCAGGGATCGTCTGAAAGTGGATAAAGTAGGAGAAAAACGGACGGATTGGGGTAGAGCATTCCAGAAGATGGGGGAGGCTCTGGAGAAGTCCTGAAGGCGAGCATGGGATGAGGTGACGAGGGAGTTTGAGAGCAGGAGGTCTTGGGAGGAGCGAAGAGAACGATTAGGTTGGTATTTTGTGACTAGGTTAGAGATGTAGCTGGGGGCCAGGTTGTGGATGGCTTTGTAAGTTATAGTTAGTATCTTGAATTTAATTCGGTGATTGAGTGGCAGCCAATGGAGGGATTGGCAGAGGGGTGTAGCAGACGCTGAGCGGTTTGTGTGGTGGATGAGCCGGGCAGCAGCGTTCATGATGGACTGAAGTGGGGATAGCCTATTTAGAGGTAAACCAATGAGGAGGGAGTTGCAGTAGTCGAGGCGGGAGATGACCAGGGAGTGGATTAGAAGCTTTGTGGTGACATTGGTTAGGAAGGGGCGTATCTTGGAGATATTGCGGAGATTGAGGCGGCAAGCTTTGGATAGTGATAGAATGTGGGGTCGAAAGGTTAGTTCAGAGCCCAGGATTACACCTAGGACCCTGGCGTGGGGAGATGGGTTGATAGTTGAGCCGTTGATATTGACAGGGAAAGCAGGGGAAGTGGCACCTGAGGGAGGAAATATCATGAGCTCGGTTTTGGATAGGTTGAGTTTGAGGTAGTGATGTGACATCCAGGCTGATATGTCTGCTAGTAAGTTGGTAATGCATGAGGAGACAGATGGAGAGAGCTGGGGGGTGGAGAGATAGATTTGGGTGACCCACACCAAAGAACAAAGAGGACCTCTCCTTGCTCCTCATCAGCTGAGATCTCCAACCCCACTATACCTTCAGTCCTCTCTGAGACCTGCACTGAGAGGAATGAAGGTGTAGAATTAGGTGTGTCACAGCCAAGTACTTGTGGGCAATCTGCTTTCGGTACACTGACGTCAGATTGTACCAGGCAAATTTCCCTGCCCCAGCTGCTGCACCGCCGAAAGAAGTTCGCTCCCAGCCATCCACATGCCCAGCGTTTGAATGCTAGCTTGGCAAAACTGCTAGCACTTCAACTGCTGCCTTTTCAGTTGGTAGACTCTGCCCCCTTCCATGAGTTTGTGGAATGTGCGGTTCCTCAGTGGCAGATACCCAAACGCCACATTTTTTCTCACGGAAGGCGATTCCAGCTCTCTACCGGCATGTGGAAGGCAATGTCTTGGCCTCGCTGGACAGGGCGGTCAGCGGTAAGGTGCATATTACCGCTGACTCATGGTCCAGCAGGCATGGACAGGGACGTTACCTAAGTTTCACCGTGCATTGGGTGACTGCTGGCAGCTGGGAAGAATGCAGGACAAGGTGCAGTAGTGTTGGAGGTTGTTCCGCCACCACGCCTCCAAAATGCCACTACTAATGATTGTGACACACCTCTCTCCTCCACCCCCTCCTCTTCCTCTTCCTCCATGGCCTCTTCCTGTGCTTTGTCCTCGGAACCAGCGGTGCTCCGTAGCTGTCCAAGGGGCTACGCAAGTATGCAGGCCAAACGATGCCATGCGGTACTTGAGCTGGTGTGCTTGGGGGACAGGAACCACACTGGGGCAGAGGTTCTGTCAGCTCTGCAGGGGCAGGTTCAGAGGTGGTTGACGCCACGCAACTTAAGTCCGGAATGGTGGTTTGCGCCAATGGCACCAACCTCCTCTCTGCCCTCCGACAGGGACAAATGACCCATGTGCCCTGTTTGGCTCACGTCCTTAACTTGGTGGTGCAGCGGTTCTTGGGCAGGTACCCAGGCTTACAGGATGTCCTGAGGCAGGCCAGGAAAGTCTTTGTGCATTTCCGCCGGTCATATAATGCCAGTGCTTGGCTGGTAGACTTCCAAAAGGAGTTTAACCTGCCCAAGAACCGCCTAATCTGTGACATGCCCACCAGGTGGAACTCAACGTTGGCCATGCTGCAGCGGCTGCACACGCAGCAGAGGGCCATCAATGAGTACCTGTGCGACTATGGCACCAGGAAGGGTCAGGGGAGCTTGTTTTTTTTTCCCCACGCCAGAGCTTGCACAGTATGCAATTGAGCTACTGGCCTGTCCTGCATCAAGCGTTCTTTCGGAACGCACATTCAGTGCTGCTGGAGGCTTTGTAACCGATCACAGGGTGCGTCTGTCCACCGACTCGGTCGATCGACTGACCTTCATAAAAATGAATCAGTCTTGGATCACCACCAGCTACCAAGCACCTGATGCTGATGTAACCGAATAATTTTTTTTTAAATCTCAGATCCCTTCAAAGACTGCCTATGCTGATGCTGAGTGACTATCCTGTTATGCTGAGTAATTATCCTCTTCCTCCTCAATGATCACGCTGATAGCTTGTAAGAACATTTTTGGTTCTGGGCGCCACCACCAGTGCCTAAGGCCCAATTTTTCAGCCCCAGTTTAACAGGGGCGTGTAATTACAATTTTTGATGCAATACTTTGCAGAAGGGCTCGTTTCTGCGTTCCAAATAGAGTATCTGTGAGGGGTTGTAGTGTTGTGGCACCAGCACCAGTGCCTAAGGCCCAATTTTTCAGCCCCTGTTCAACAGGGGCATGTAATTACAATTCTTGATCTAATATTTCACAGCAGGGCCCGTTTCTGCGCCCACCAAGAGCGAGTGAGGACTTACAGTGTTGTGGCACTAGCACCACCACCACCAAAGGCCCAATTTTTCTGCCCCTGTTCAACAGGGGCATGTAATTACAATTCTTCATCTAATATTTCACAGCAGGGCCCTGTGAGGGCTTACAGTGTTGTGGCCACAACAACACCTAAGGCCCAAATTTCTGCTGAGTATATAGGGCAGGCCCCTACTTTCAAACATTTGAAATTTTTACAAATTTACAAATGACTCCTACTTGCAAACGGAAGGAGACAACAGGAAGTGAGAAGAAATCTACCCCTAGGAAGGGAAATTCTCTCCTGTAAGAGTTAATATGGGAAAAAACGTTTCTCCTTTCCACTGATGCTTTATCACCAATCCTTGTTTCACAAAAAAACCCAAATTTTCAAAAAAACATTTGTCATTGGGACAAAAAGTGAGGTGAAATCTTCTGAAGAGGAGCACAGACAGCAAAACAAATGTCACATAGGTGATAACCCTTCCCTATGTTTTCCAAAAAGCTTAAAATAGATGTTTTGGCTGGAGCTAAACACGTTAAAAATGTACCAGTTCAAAATTACAAACAGATTCTACTTAACAACAAACCTACAGTCCCTGTCTTGTTTGCACCGCCTGTATACTGCTGTTCAGAGCATATAGGGCCTGGTGTCCCCACGCCTTTCTTTTTTTTAATTTAGGTGCGGGGTTCCCCTTAATATTCATTCAAGACCCAAAGGGCCTGGTAATGGACTGGGGGTACCCATGCTGTTTGTCTCACTGATTTTCTCACCATATTGCCAGGACCCGACATTACATTAAAGCCGCAAGCAGTTTTAAATGACTTTTTTTCCTTTAAAAACGACATTTTGTGCAGGGACTGTTCTAAGCACGGGAAACACGTGCCACTTTACAGGCATACTATAGACACCCCCCAGGTACGATATTTAAAGGAATATTTCACTTTTTTTTTTTTTTTTTTTTTACTTTAAGCATCAATAAAATCATTGCTCCCGAAAAAACGGCCGTTTTTATAAGTTTTTTTTGCATTGATACATGTCCCCTGGGGCAGGACCCGGGTCCCCAAACCCTTTTTTAGGACAGTACCATGCAAATTAGCCTTTAAAATGAGCACTTTTGATTTCGAACGTTCGAGTCCCATAGACGTCAATGGGGTTCTAATGTTCGTGTGAATTTTCGGTCCGTTCGCAGGTTCTGGTGCGAACTGAACCGGGGGGTGTTCGGCTCATCCCTACTAAGGACATGGATTACTGGAACCATGTCCTGTGGTCTGATGAGACCAAGATAAACATAGTTGGTTCAGATGGTGTCAAGCGTGTGTAGCGGTAACCAGTTGAGGAGTACAAAGACGAGTGTGTCTTGCCTACAGTCAAACATGGTGCTGAGAGTGACATGATCTTGGGCTGTATGAGTGCTGCTGTCACTGGGGAGCTACAGTTCATTGAGGGAACCATGAATTCCAACATGTACTGTGACATATGGAAGCAGAGCGCGATCCCCTCCCTTCAGAGACTGGGTCGCGGGACAGCATTCCAACATGATAATGACCCCAAACACACCTCCAAGATGACCACTGCCTTGCTAAAGAAGCTGAGGGTAAAGGTCATGGACTGGCCAAGCATGTCTCTAGACCTAAACCCTATTGAGCATCTGTGGGGCATCCTCAAATGGAATGTGGAGGAGTGAAAGGTCTCTAACATCCACCAGCTCCGTGATGTCATCATGGAGGAGTGGAAGAGGACTCCAGTGGCAACCTGTGAAGCTCTGGTGAACTCCATGCCCAAGAGGGTTAAGGCAGTGCCACCAGTGGCGGCTGGTGCTCAAAATTTTTTGGGGGGCAAACAAACTGAAAAGTTCTGAAAAAGAACCCCCATCAATTGCAGCCTCACTATACCATCAATCACAGCCACTGTGCCATCAAACGCAGCCACTGTGCCCATCAATTGCCACCACTGTACCATCAAACGCAGCCACTGTGCCCATCAATTGCCGCCACTGTGCCATCAAACGCTGCCAATGTGCCATCAAATGCTGGCACTGTGCTCCATCAAATACAGCTACTGTGCCAAACGTATGCAGCCACTGTGCCCCATCGAATGCAGCAACTGTCCAGCAACAAACACAGCCACTGCGCCTATCATATGCAGCCACTGTGACATCATATGCAGCCACTGTGCCCATCAAATGCAGCCTCACTGTGCCCCAGACTACTATGGGTCTAGAAATTACTACTACAATGAATATAGCAATGTATTCTCTACAATGAACATAGTAATGTCTTCTACAATGATTCTGTCTCCCTCATTTATCTCCATACAGCATCACTCATAGCGCACAGTGGAGGGAGGAGGGTGGTGTTTCTCCGGCATCTCTCTGCCCCACCTACACCAAGGCTCCAGCGTGCTGCTGAGAATTGCACATTGAGTTAGGTGGCTACGCCCACGAGCACTCTGATTGGGCGACCCCTATGTACAGGCCGCCACACAAAATATTGACACTTTGGGCTCAATTTGGACATTTCCACTTAGGGGTGTACTCACTTGTTGCCAGTGGTTTAGACATTAATACAAATTTACTCTGTTATACAAGCTGTACACTCACTACTTTACATTGTAGCAAAGTGTTTTGACATGAAAAGATATAATAAAATATTTACAAAAATGTGAGGGGTGTACTCACTTTTGTGAGATACTGTAGATTTTTACATGTAGGAGCAAAGTGTCAGAATTGGCCCGGATGGGAAGTGGTTAAAGAGGAAGTAAAGCCTCTGAAAAAAAAAAAAAAAACATCCTGCAAGACAAAGGCATAGTGAGCTAGTATGCATAGCATACTAGCTCATTATGAAATACTTATCTGAGATTGAAGCCCCCGTTCGCCTCCTACGACACCGCCATCTATCCTGGAGTGACTTCTGATGACGTCACTCCCGCGCATGTGCGCATGTGCCGCCACTAACGGCATGATCGCCGTTAGAAACGTCATGCTCAGTACGCCTGCGATGTCTACGGCACATGTACCACTATTTCTGCAAATATCTCCTAAACCTTTTAGGTTTGGGAGATATTTCTTGCACCTACAAGTAAGCTTTAATCTAGGCTTACCTGTAGGTTAAAGTGGTTGTAATGGGTTTACAACCACTTTAATGGGCTATTCTTTTTTTTTTTTTTATTGCTATTTTAGGTTGGAGTTCTGCTTTAAATTAGCTGTAAACCTCTCATAAAAAATGAACAAAGTATATGCTTCTATAGTATGTACGTGCCTTCAGTCCAAAGCCCATAGTGTGATTTATGCCTGCTCTATCCCCCTTGCTTATGCCAATACCAAGGAATTCTGGGAGACGGCCCTGCCCCCCCAGCACATAGCAGGTAATAGAAAGCATCAGCTGTGCTTCCTTATGAGTAGTGGGGGGGTGTCTATTCCTTTAATACTCAGGTCTCAGATTACATTCAACTCCTTGCTCTGTGTAACATCAGATCCCCACCTCTTGCCTTCTCAGAAATGCTATGCAAATTCTGTACTTTGAATTAAAAGTCATTTTCAATATATTTAAATCCACAGCTGTCATTGAAATAATTCCTAATAAATCTGCCATGAAGGTACATTTTCAGCCACAATCTTTTAAGGATTGACAATGTTCTATCTATATGTCACAATTATGTTTCTGTATTGTCACCTTGTAGTCTTCTGATGGATGTTTCAACTTACATTTTACAAGCATGTCGTATTGTCACCATAAAGAAACCTGGCTTGAGAAATGCCATGCAGTGATTGCTAGAGTACATGCATGTAGACTGACTGGCTCCAGGTGATCAGCACTGCAGCACTGAGTTGCAATACAGGATGAAAAAAAAGTGAAAACAAGTACCGTATTTTATAAGAAAAAAAAAATGGCAACTATTTATGATACACAGTGCTTTCGCAAACTAAATGCCAATGGGTTGGAGTAATTATAATGATGGGTGTCATTAACCTACTACTTTGCTACACTATGTGGATTTTCATTTCCCTTTCATGTGTTGGCCATTTGAGTGTCATTATCATTTAAGCACCGAGAGTTACGTTCTCAATGGATATTACTGATTCAATGGAAGCGAGTTACACTGAATCTTAAGGTGAGCGGCCATTACGCACAGTGGTGGAGCATATGGATGAAATATTGGATTGCACAGATTAAGAATGCCACTTTATTTGGAAAATTAACACAGCACTTCACTTTATATTGGAAAGTACTTCATTTATATTCACTTATTTGTGGTTCTTACAGCACTGGATTTTGGATGCACTGCCCAATAGGGCTGTTATGGACTGACAATCATGTTTTTATATACATTTTTCTTTCTTTTTTTTTGTTATATATATATTATGGTCGTTATAGATTCACTTATTCTAGAAATATCTAAACATTATTATCTGAGAATATATATATATATATCAAACTTTTATTATTGATGTACATTTGTTTTTTTATGTTGAACATCACAGCGTCACATCATAGATCTTTTGGGATTTAGCACCACACTACTTTTGGTTTAACATTGTACTGTGTATGTGGTGACACTACAAGTGTTGGCAGCAATATTCCTTCATTATATTTAACAGATAGATTTAACCATCTCATTCACTATCTTGGGATTTTTTATACATTTTTTATATTATATATATTTGTTTTATTTATTCCTGGTATACATTTGATCTATCAGACATAGGGTAGTGCACAAGTTATACACACATATATCGTAATGACTACATAACTTTCTGACCCAGGGTCTATGCCATGAACTGGCCTTGTATCTTTCTCTAGTAAAAAAAATGCAAATCATAAGGGCCTGATTGCACACTGAATGGCCAGGGCAGTTCAGTTGTATGTAACGTAAAGATTCAGTGTGGCATGAAATAATCCCATTGATTACCTTTTATCCAAGCAGCCTGCTAGTCTACAGAGCAAATGCATGTGATTGTGCTGTGAGCCTAGGCGCCACACTGCGCAGTCAATGGCCCGTCTGTTTCCAGACCACAGACCTCCTCTGGATCATTTCAGAGAAATGTGTTGATTTTATAACCACATCTCTCACCCCTATGTGATATGATGTGTTGGATGCAGGTGCTTGTCCCTGTTGTCACAATTCATTGACATTGCACAGCTAAAGAGATAAAAAAAATCTGGGCAAAACATGCAAATGTGAATAGTGAGTGAAAGCCTCATTTGTTCTTAATGAGATGTCACTTAGGATTGCATGCATGGTGTATTAAAACGGCTTTGTGAGTTTTTTTGTTTTTTAAACCAGCATATAGGTTTATGGTAATTACAAATTAAGAAAATGTATAAAAGATAATAAACATAATTACATATTTACAATCTCTCAAAACTGATTACAAGTAACCCATCAGGGTAGAAATATACCGATCGTCATTCCTATCCATGCTTCCCTACTTGAAGAGTGACTGACTGGAACAAGAATTAGCTGACAGGCCCCAATCTGTTCATGCTTGTCCTGGGTCAGCGACTCACTATGTAGTGAAGCAAAGAAAATAATGGCAGCCGTGGTACTACATGCACCTTCAAACACAAGTTATCAATGGCACCTTCCATGTATCTGTCCTGACCTTTATAATGTATAGATAAGACCCATGGTAATCCATTTTTCTTAGGACCTTTAAGGGATTGTAAAGTCTTGTTTTTTTTTTCCTATAAAAATAACAAACATTTTATATTTACCTGCTCTGTTGCAGTGGATTTGCACAGAGCAAACCAGATCCTCCTCTTCTCAGGTCCCTCTTCTGTGATCCTGGCCCCTCCCTCCTGTTTAGTGCCCCCCACAGCAGGCAGCTGGCTATGGGGGCACCCGAGCCGAGTCACAGCTCCCTGTGTCCATTCAGACACTGAGCCTGACCCGTCCCCACCTCCTCTCTCCCCTGATTGGCTAGCTGACTTTGATTGACAATGGCGCCGCTGCTGTGTCTCAGCCAATCAGGAGGGAGAATCTCGAACGGTTGAGACACTCGTGGACATCGCTGGACAGAGAGGGACCTCAGGTAAATGTTAGGGGGTGCTGGGACGGCTGCTGCACACAGAAGGCTTTTTATCTTAATGCATAGAATGCATTAAGTTAAAAAAAGTTCTGACTTAACAACCCCTTTAACCACTTGAGCCCCGGACCATTATGCTGCCTAAGGACCAGAGGTCTTTTTCCAATTTGGCACTGCGTCGCTTTAACTGCTAATTGCGCGGTCATGCAATGCTGTACCCAAACGAAATTTGCGTCCTTTTCTTCCCACAAATAGAGCTTTCTTTTGATGGTATTTGATCACCTCTGCGGTTTTTATTTTTTGCGCTATAAACGGAAAAAGACCGAAAATTTTGAAAAAAAATGATATTTTCTACTTTTTGTTATAAAAAAAATCCAATAAACTAAATTTTAGTCATACATTTAGGCCAAAATGTATTCGGCCACATGTCTTTGGTAAAAAAAATGTCAATAAGCGTATATTTATTGGTTTGCGCAAAAGTTATAGCGTCTACAAACTAGGGTACATTTTCTGGAATTTACACAGCTTTTAGTTTATGACTGCCTATGTCATTTCTTGAGGTGCTAAAATGGCAGGGCAGTACAAAACCCCCCCAAATGACCCCATTTTGGAAAGTAGACACCCCAAGGAAATTGCTGAGAGGCATGTTGAACCCATTGAATATTTATTTTTTTTGTCCCAAGTGATTGAAAAATGACAAAAAAAAAAAAAAAAAAATATTTACAAAAAGTCGTCACTAAATGATATATTGCTCACACAGGCCATGGGCCTATGTGGAATTGCACCCCAAAATACATTCAGCTGCTTCTCCTGAGTATGGGGATACCACATGTGTGGGACTTTTTGGGAGCCTAGCCGCGTACGGGGCCCCGAAAACCAATCACCGCCTTCAGGATTTCTAAGGGTGTAAATTTTTGCTTTCACTCTTCACTGCCTATCACAGTTTCGGAGGCCATGGAATGCCCAGGTGGCACAAAACCCCCCAAAATGACCCCATTTTGGAAAGTAGACACCCCAAGCTATTTGCTGAGAGGCATATTGAGTCCATGGAATATTTTATATTTTGACACAAGTTGCGGGAAAGTGACACTTTTTTTTTTTTTTTTTTCATAAAGTTGTCACTAAATGATATATTGCTCACACAGGCCATGGGCATATGTGGAATTGCACCCCAAAATACATTTAGCTGCTTCTCCTGAGTATGGGGATACCACATGTGTGGGACTTTTTGGGAGCCTAGCCGCGTACTGGACCCCGAAAACCAATCACTGCCTTCAGGATTTCTAAGGGTGAAAATTTTTGATTTCACTCTTTACTGCCTATCACAGTTTCGGAGGCCATGGAATGCCCAGGTGGCACAAAACCCCCCCAAATGACCCCATTTTGGAAAGTAGACACCCCAAGCTATTTGCTGAAAGGCATGGTGAGTATTTTGCAGCTCTCATTTGTTTTTGAAAATTAAGAAAGACAAGAAAAAACATTTTTTTTTTTCTTTTTTCAATTTTCAAAACTTTGTGACAAAAAGTGAGGTCTGCAAAATACTCACTATACCTCTCAGCAAATAGCTTGGGGTGTCTACTTTCCAAAATGGGGTCATTTGGGGGGGTTTTGTGCCACCTGGGCATTCCATGGCCTCCGAAACTGTGATAGGCAGTGAAGAGTGAAATCAAAAATTCACGCCCTTAGAAAGCCTGAAGGCGGTGGTTGGTTTTCGGGGCCCCGTACGCGGCTAGGCTCCCAAAAAGTCTCACACATGTGGTATCCCCGTACTCAGGAGAAGCAGCAGAATGTATTTTGGGGTGTAATTTCACATATTTCCATGGCATGTTTGAGCAATATATCATTTAGTGACAACTTTGTGCAAAAAAAAAAAAAAAAAAAAAAAAATTTGTCTCTTTCCCGCAACTTGTGTCGCAATATAAAATATTCCATGGACTCGACATGCCTCTCAGCAAATAGCTTGGGGTGTCTACTTTCCAAAATGGGGTCATTTTGGGGGGTTTTGAACTGTCCTGGCATTTTATGCACAACATTTAGAAGCTTATGTCACACATCACCCACTCTTCTAACCACTTGAAGACAAAGCCCTTTCTGACACTTATTGTTTACATGAAAAAGTTTTTTTTTTTTGCAAAAAAATTACTTTGAACCCCCAAACATTATATATTTTTTTAAAGCAAATGCCCTACAGATTAAAATGGTGGGTGTTTCATTTTTTTTTTTCACACAGTAATTGCGCAGCGATTTTTCAAACGCATTTTTTGGGGAAAAAACACACTTTTTTAAATTTTAATGCACTAAAACACGCTATATTGCCCAAATGTTTGATGAAATAAAAAAGATGATCTTAGGCCGAGTACATGGATACCAAACATGACATGCTTTAAAATTGCGCACAAACGTGCAGTGGCAACAAAATAAATACATGTTTAAAAGCCTTCAAAAGCCTTTACAGGTTACCACTTTAGATTTACAGAGGAGGTCTACTGGAAAAATTACTGCACTCGATCTGGCCTTCGCGGTGATACCTCACATGCATGGTGCAATTGCTGTTTATGTTTGACGACAGACCGCCGCTTGCGTTCGCCTTAGCGCGAGAGCAGGGGGCGACAGGGGTGTTTTTTTTTTTTTTTTTTTTTTTCTTTATTATTTTTTTGCTTTTTTAATCTTACTTTTAAACTGTTCCTTTCATATTTTTTTTTTTAATCATTTTTATTGTTATCTCGGGGAATGTAAATATCCCCTATGATAGCAATAGGTAGTGACAGGTACTCTTTTTTGAAAAAATTGTGGTCTATTAGACCCTAGATCTCTCCTCTGCCCTCAAAGCATCTGACCACACCAAGATCGGTGTGATAAAATGCTTCCCCAATTTCCCAATGGCGCTATTTACATCCGGCGAAATCTAAGTCATGAAATACTCGTAGCTTCCGGTTTCTTAGGCCATAGAGATGTTTGGAGCCACTCTGGTCTCTGATCAGCTCTATGGTCAGCTGGCTGAATCACCGGCTGCATTCTCAGGTTCCCTGTTGAGACAGGAGAGCCAGAGAAAAACACGGAAGACGGTGGGGGGGGGGGGCATTCCCTCCCACGGCTTGTAAAAGCAGTCTAGAGGCTAATTAGCCGCTAGGATTGCTTTTACATGAAAGCCGACCGCTGGCTGAAAAGAATGATACCAAGATGATACCTAAACCTGCAGGCATCATTCTGGTATAACCACTCAAAGTCGTGAATGGCGTACCTGAAGACAAAAAAATGGTTAACAATGGTTAACAATAAAGCACAGTAAAGTGTAAATAATTACACACCTGAAAAACAAACATGATAAAACATAATAACAATAACAATAACAATAACAATAACAATAAAACATTGCAGAATAGAATACAGTAAAAAAGAGCAGAATAGAGAGAGAGAATAGAGAGAGAGAGAACAATAAAACAACAACTATTTTTTTTTATTTCATATTTTTTTTTTTTTTTACACTTTTTTTGTAACTAACTTTTATAACGGTAACCGGTTCCAGGTTCGGGTCTCTCAAAATGCGATGGCATCTTGGGAGACCCTGTGAAAGTGTGTCCTAGTCTGTGCAATGCTGTACCCTACGCTAATACTCAACTAGTGAATGGTAGCGTTCAAAACATTCACCAATGCAAAGACCAGGATTGTCAGGACAGGAGGGACAATAATAGCGGGTGTCACGCCTATATCCGCGCTTGCTGCAGACACAACATCTTTTTTGGGGGGGTTCGTTGGGTAGGGGTACTCGGGAGGACATAAAAATGCCTCTCATGCAGCCGACTGCATTTGGTTGGGGATGTGAATGGGGGAAGTACGGGCGCTGCAGAAGCGGTGGGTTCCCAATTAGGATTGGCGAATGCAGCAGGAAGGGCACTATGGGCACGACGGGCCTGTGTTTGTCTTCTTGGTGGCAGTGCGACACTACTTGTGCTTGCCACCTCACCAGCTTGAACTGCACTTATGGGACTCGCCACGTCACCAAGTGTTACTGCAGTGCTGGTTTGACTACGACCGGGGTGTACTAGGCCGCTGGCGCTTGCCAGTTCACCAAAACGCTACCAAAAAACGTTAGCGATCGCAGGGATCAGGCCTGACTCTGCGAACGCTGCAGTTATGCGTTTAGTGTTTTGTAAGTGTCAGTGATCGATCGATACTGCACTTGGGTGGGCTGGGCCGGGCCGGGCGGAGGGGCAAAACGCAGGTGCTAGCAGGTATCTGGGCTGATCCCGCTAACACTGCGTTTTTGGGAACCCTAAACTGCTGGTGACGCTAGTATAGATCTGATCGGATCAGATATTGATGCGATCAGATACTATACCACTAAGGGAGGTGTACGGTGCGTGCGTGGGTGTTAGCGGTACTGGCGCTAATCTGACGCTGCCTGGGGCTGGTGCTTGCCAGTTCACCAAAACGCTACAAAAAAAACTGTTAGCGATCGCAGGGATCAGGCCTGACTCTGCGAACGCTGCAGTTATGCGTTTAGTGTTTTGTAAGTGTCAGTGATCGATCGATACTGCACTTGGGTGGGCTGGGCTGGGCCGGGCGGAGGGGCAAAACGCAGGTGCTAGCAGGTATCTGGGCTGATTCCACTAACACTGCGTTTTTGGGAACCCTAAACTGCTGGGGACGCTAGTATAGATCTGATCGGATCAGATATTGATCCGTTCAGATACTATACCACTAAGGGAGGCGTATGCTGCGTGCGTGGGTGTTAGCGGTACTGGCGCTAACCTGACGCCTGGGGCTGGTGCTTGCCAGTTCACCAAAATGCTACCAAAAAAACTGTTAGCGATCGCAGGGATCAGGCCTGACTCTGAACGCTGCAGTTATGCGTTTAGTGTTTTGTAAGTGACAGTGATCGATCGATACTGCACTTGGGTGGGCTGGGCGGAGGCACAAAACGCAGGTGCTAGCAGGTATCTGGGCTGATCCCGCTAACACTGCGTTTTTGGGAACCCTAAACTGCTGGGGACGCTAGTATAGATCTGATCGGATCAGATATTGATCCGTACAGATACTATACCACTAAGGGAGGCGTATGCTGCATGCGTGGGTGTTAGCGGTACTGGCGCTAATCTGACGCTGCCTGGGGCGACGCATATCACCGCCGGGCGATCAGGGGGCTAAACCTTTATTCGGTAATAAACGGCGGGTGCCCTGACACTATAAAAAATAAACGAAATAACCAGCGTCATCCGTAACGGTTATACGGTGATCAGTGGTGAAAGGGTTAACTAGGGGGCAATCAAGGGGTTAAAACATTTATTCGGTAGTATATGGGGGTCCCTGTCTCTATAAAACGCTGACGGCGAACCTAAATATTTACCTCACTAACTAGCGTCACCAGCGACACTAATACAGCGATCAGAAAAATGATCGCTTAGCAACACTGGTGACAGGGGGTGATCAAGGGGTTAAAACTTTATTAGGGGGGGTTAGGGGGGTACCCTAGACCTAAAGGGGGGTAATACTAACTGTCCCAACACTGTAACTGTCACAAACTGACACTATGCAGTAATCAGAAAAAAAAAAAAAAAAAAAAAACTGCTGGTGTCAGTTTGTGACAGGGGGGGGGGGGAGGTGATTGGGGGGGGATCGGGGGGCGATCGGGGGGGGGGATCGGAGTGTTTTGTGTGCCTGGCATGTTCTACTGTGTGTGTGTGTGTTTGTGCACTCACATAGATGTCTTCTCTCCTCGGGCCGGAACGGAAAATACCGACCCGAGGGGAGATGACATCACTTCCTTTGCTGCTGTTTAGCATACAGCAGCAAAGGAGTGTTTTCATTGGCCGGCGGCGATCGCGAGGGGGGGGCCACGAACGGATGGTCTCCCCCTCATCACGGATCGCCGCTGGACAAAAGACGACCGCCTCGGGCACCGGGGGGGGGTCCGATCGGACCCCCCACCCGCGGAAGGCAAATCACGTACCCTGTACGTGATTTTGCCTGTCCGTGCCACTTTGCCGACGTACATCGGCGTGAGGCGGTCGTCAAGTGGTTAACACTGACTACTAAAGCCCAGCCAAAAATGGTAAAGAAGAACTTTTCACATTTTGGATAGAGTTAGAGAGGGTATAACCTCTGTCATATTTTTTCACCATCTGTGTCCCATTTCAGACTTTTCCCTTCATTTTCTGTCCCATAGCTAAACAGGAATCGAGAGGAAATCCCTGCAAATTAAGGGGATCCCTTGGGGACTCCCAGATGACCATAACTAGTGTCCCCATTGGAAGATTTCCCTTCTATTATTTTTTTTGGGGACAACACAAATTTTGGGATTTTCTTTACTCTCAATGATAATGGTAAACAGGACAAATAGAAAGGAAGAATCAGACAGCAAAAAAAAAAACTGACAGGGGTTCTAATACTAGCAGACATTTTGCATTCTTCTGCATGAAAGCTGCGCATGGGACGCTCTTGGACTTTCCAGCATGACAATGACCTTAAACACAAGGCCAAGTTGACCCTCCAGTGGTTACAGCAGAAAAAGCTGAAGGTTCTGGAGTGGCCATCACAGTCTCCTGACTGTAATATCATCAAGCCACTCTGGGGAGATCTCAAACGTGCGGTTCATGCAAGACGACCAAAGACTTTGCATGACCTGGAGGCATTTTGCCAAGATGAATGGGTAGCTATACCACCTGCAAGAATTTGGAGCCTCATAGACAGCTATTACAATAGACTGCCCTCTGTCAGTGATGCAAAGGGAGCAATGCACAGTATTAAGAACTAAGGATATGCAGACTTTTGAACAGGGGTCATTCCATTTGTTTACTTGTTGCCATGTTTTGTTTTATGGTTGCGCCATTCTGTTCTCATCCAGGTCCACTCTATCCAAAACTAAAAACAGTTATGCTATAATTGCAAAATTGAGGTCAGAGCTTTTTTTTTTTCTTCTTCTTCTCTGTACCTTTCACCAGATCGTTTTACTTTAAAAACTGTAGTTTGTTTATGGGTAACCTGATGTCCTGAAAGCAGCTAAATACAAACCTGTGATCCAGAAGGCTAGGAATTCTTAACTCCTTCAATTAGGGGCCAGTTCACAACACATGCAGTCCAGTGCATTTTTTTTCTGCATCAAAAACGCATGGAAATTAGGTTATAGGTTTTTCAATGGCATAGTTCACACCAGTGCTTGCAGTTCCAGTGCGTTCCAGTTCCAGAAAAAATCTGCATTTTTCCTGCACTGGACTATACTGGAACACTGAAAAATGCACTGGAACACACCAAAAACACACTGGAACACACATGTCCTTATTTAAAGTTAAGAAAAAAGAAGGGCAAAACATGCACTAGACTGCATCAAAAAACGCACCAAAAACGTATCAAAAACGCACTGGAATGTGTCAAAAACACGCATGCAGAAAAGCATCCAGACTGCATTTCTATGGTGTGAACTGGCCCTTATAGTTACTCTGTGGTCCATTTAACACACTCCTTATAATTCAGGGCTAGTTCACACCATAAAAACGCGGTCCAGGTGTGTTCCAGATTCTTTTCTGCATGTTCGTTTTTGGTGCATTTTTGATGCAGTCCAGTGCATTTTTTCTCCCTCTTTTATCTTAAACTTAAATAAGGACATGTGTTTTCCAGTGCGTTTTTAGTATGTTTAGGTGCGTTCCGGTGCATTCCAGTGCGTTTTTGATGCGTTCCAGTACAGTCCAGTGCAGGAAAAATGCAGCATGTTCTACTTTTTTTCTGGTAATAAAACACACTGGATTGCAAGCACCGGTGTGAACTATGCCATTAAAAACCATTTAACCTACTTTCCATGCGTTTTTGATTCAGATAAAAACACACTGGACTGCATGTGGTGTGAACTGGCCCTCAGAGCAAATGTGCAAGACAAATGAAAAGTGGAAACCGCAACATTTGTTTCATTTCCTAAGAGGTACCATCCCACCATTATGTAAATGCCATAAAAGCACCCACCAAAATGACAGGACTTTAAATGTACTGTTGAGGAAATAAATAACTTCAGATCCCAAAATGATATATCCATAGCCCAGCAGTATGCTCATTTCAGGGTTTTTTTACCCACGATAACCTCATCTTAAGGATCTCTTTTGCAATTGTATAGCTTCTTCTTCAGATCCCCTATTGTTGGTACAGTTACATCAAATCTCCATATATTGCCCTACTGAAATGCCCCTGATTAAATCCCATAATTGTGCACTGTTGGGCTGCATTAACACCTATGCAGTTTTAGTGCTTTTTGCATTTTGAAGATTTGCACTACAGAACGTGTTCCATAGGAAACCATGTTAAATGGCCTGTAGTGCAAATCTGCAAAATGCAAAAAGCACCAAAACTGCATAGGTGTGAATCCAGCCTTAAAGTGCAGCAATTAATTACTCAATTTTTCTTTTCTGTACAGGTTAGTGGCTATTTTGCCTTCTTGTTTCCTATAAATCTTTAGGTCCAAGAACAATAAGGAGTTTTTTTTCCAGTAAATCATCGAAAAAGCGAAATTAGATGGGTTGATATATAAAGCTTGTATTAACTCAGTCAACAGTTTGACCGGACCAGACCAGAAAAGCAAAATATCATCAATGTACCTGGGCCACATATCAATTTGGTGCAAGTACATCAATATTTCCTCTGCCGTAAAAAAAATAGCCATTGTTCCTTTATACAATGGGGTGTAAGTTGGATAAGTTGTTTGATGTATGATATTATGTATTTCGCACTTATTTATCTTAGACAGATCAATTGAAAATATATTTCATTGCCCAGTCCTGAGGAAACAGTGGTGGACCGAGAAACGTGTTAACAAATGTGGGTGTTGATGCTTACTTCTCCCTAACCTGTGTATTTGATCTGTATAATATACCTATGTTTTATGTAATTTTTGTAGATTTTTATAACTGCTGATCCTCTTTAACCACTTCAATACTGTCACTTTCACCCCCTTCCTGCCCAGGCCAATTTTTCAGCTTTCAGTGCTGTCGCATTTTGAATGACAATTGCGCGGTCATGCTACACTGACTTTACCCAAACTAAATTTTTATCATTTTTTTCCCACAAGCAGAGCTTTCTTTTGGTGGTATTTGATCACAACTGGGTTTTTTTATTTTTTGTTAATAAAAAAAAAATACAGACATTTTTGAAAAAAAAAAGTTTTTCTTTGTTTCTGTTATAATATTTTGTAAATAAGTAAGTTTTCTCCTTCACTGACGGGCACTGATGGGCACTAATATGCAGCACTGAGCGGAACTGATATTAGACATGTGCAATCCGTTTAGTAACGAATCGAAATTCAGCTGAATTTTGCATCTTTCGGACATTCGGATACATCTGAATGTCAGAATAAAAAAACAACGAATTTCAACTAATATGAAAGAAATTATAGCGAATATAATGAATTAATTCGATATGATTCGTAATTCGTTAAAGATCTAATGAAACAAAAGATCAACTCAAAGTAAATCTTACAGTCCAATCAGCTGATTAATTTTGTGCTGGAGGTTGAATTACTGGCAAAATGCATTCCTGAGAATTGAGTGAGAAGGGTGTTGCATTGTATTTGAGCAGAGGAGAAGAGATATTGTCATTGTGTGTGTTAATAGATTCAATAAACAAACGACTTTACAAACTACGAATCATTATCACGAATATATATACATACATAAGTATCGAATTTCAATTAATCCGAAAGAAATTATAGCAGATATAACAATTCGACATGATTCGAGATTCAGTATAACGAATATTGACACTCTACGAATAATAACGAATTATCCGAAAATGAATTAACGTAACATTACGAATATAACAGAACGAAATTATGTATTTTACGAATGACAACGAACCGAAACTAAAGACATTTCCTGTTGTGCACAAGTCTAACTGATATGCAGCACTGATGGGCACTGATAGATGGTACTGATGGGCACTCATAGATGGCACTGATAGGCCGCACTGATGGGAACTTATAGGTGGCACGGATAGGCAGCATTGATGAGGAGACACTGACAGGCATTACTAATGGGCACTGATTGGCATCTCTCATGGACACTGATTAGCATCCTTGATGGGCACTGATTTGCATCCCTGGTGGGCTCTAGTGAGCATCCCTGGTGGGTCTGCTCTGATAATTAATGTGCTGATTATCAGCACAGACCCCTCCCCCTGTCAGGCGAGCCACCTCTCCTCTACCCGCGCCTTGTCAGCGCGAATAGAGAAAAAGCCAATAAACGACACTTCCTGGTTACGATGTGACTATCTGTGATTGTACACAGCTGATAACATGGTAAAGAGCCTACGTCATAGGCTCTTTACCAAGATCGGAGATGCAGTGTGTCAGAGCGTCACACCGTAGCACCGATTGCCGCACTGCGCGCCCTCAAGGGCGCACGCGAGTGACTTATCCTGCTGGACGACAGTTGATGCCCAGTCAGGATAACTTAACCACTTTGCCGGCCATCATTCTGCTATATGACAGGCAGGAAGTGGTTAATTTCCTTTTAATTAATATAAAAAAATACTCTGGAAACTTTATGCATCCACGCAAGATGAACAGAGAAGGTTGGCTTTAAAGAATAACTAAAGGTAAAACTTTTTATTTCTTAGTTTTTGGAGTAGAGAGGGATTAGAACACCTGTCTCAGGTTTTAACAGGACAGGTTCCATTCAGAACAGGCCTTACCATGGTCCACCAAAGAAGTTGAGTGCACGTGCTCAGCGTCATATCCAGAGGTTGTCTTTGGGAAATAGACTGCTAGCTGCTAGCATTGCTGCAGAGATTGAAGGGGTGGGGGGTTGGCCTGTCAGTGCTCAGACCATACGCCGCACACTGCATCAAATTGATCTGCATGGCTGTCATCCCAGAAGGAAGCCTCTTCTAAAGATGATGCACAAGAAAGCCCGCAAACAGTTTGCTGAAGACAAGCAGACTAAGGACATGGATTACTGGAACCATGCCCTGTGGTCTGATGAGACCAAGATAAACGTATTTGGTTCAGATGGTGTCAAGCGTGTGTGGTGGCAACCAGGTGAGGAGTATAAAGACAAGTGTGTCTTGCCTACAGTCAAGCATGGTGGTGGGAGTGTCATGGTCTGGGGCTGCATGAGTGCTGCGGGCACTGGAGAGCTACAGTTCATTGAGGGAACCATGAATGCCAACATGTACTGTGACATACTGAAGCAGAGCATGATCCCCTCCCTTTGGAGACTGGGCCGCAGGGTAGTATTCCAACATAATGATCCCAAACACATCTCCAAGACGACCATTGCCTTGCTAAAGTAGCTGAGGGTAAAGGTGATGGACTGGCCAAGCATGTCTCCTGACCTAAACCCTACTGAGCATCCGTGGGGCATCCTCAAACGGAAGGGGGAGGAGCGCAAGGTCCCTAACATCCACCAGCTACATGATGTCATCATGGAGGAGTGGAAGAGAACTCCAGTGGCAACCTGTGAACTCCATATCCAAGAGGCTTAAGGCAGTCCTGGAAAATAATGGTGGCCACACAAAATATTGACACTTTGGGCCCAATTTGGACATTTTCACTTAGGAGTGTACTCACTTTTGTTGTGAGCGGTTTAGACATTAATGGTTGTGTGTTCAGTTTTGAGGGGACAGCAAATTTATATATATATATATATATATATATATATATATATATATATATATATATATATACAGTGGGGATGGAAAGTATTCAGACCCCCTTAAATTTTTCACTTTCTGTTATATTGCAACCATTTGCTAAAATCATTTAAGTTCATTTTTTTACTCATTAATGTACACACAGCACCCCATATTGACAGAAAAACACAGAATTGTTGACATTTTTGCAGATTTATTAAAAAAGAAAAACTGAAATATCACAGTTTTTGAAATATCAGACCCTTTGCTCAGTATTTAGTAGAAGCACCCTTTTGATCTAATACAGCCATGAGTCTTTTTGGTAAAGATGCAACAAGTTTTTCACACCTGGATTTGGGGATCCTCTGCCATTCCTCCTTGCAGATCCTCTCCAGTTCTGTCCGGTTGGATGGTCAACGTTGGTGGACAGCCATTTTTAGGTCTCTCCAGAGATGCTCAATTGGGTTTAAAACAGGGCTCTGGCTGGGCCATTCAAGAACAGTGACGGAGTTGTTGTGAAGCCACTCCATCGTTATTTTAGCTGTGTGCTTAGGGTCATTGTCTTGTTGGAAGGTAAACCTTCGGCCCAATCTGAGGTCCTGAGCACTCTGGAGAAGGTTTTCGTCCAGGATATCCCTGTACTTGGCTGCATTCATCTTTCCCTTGATTGCAACCAGTCGTCCTGTCCCTGCAGCTGAAAAACACCCCCACAGCATGATGCTGCCACCACCATGCTTCACTGTTGGGACTGTATTGGACAGGTGATGAGCAGTGCCTGGTTTTCTGCACACATACCACGTAGAAAAAAGTTCTATCTTGGTCTCATCAGACCGGAGAATCTTATTTCTCACCATCTTGGAGTCCTTCAGGTGTTTTTTTAGCAAACTCCATGCGGGCTTTCATGTGTCTTGCACTGAGGAGAGGCTTCCGTCTGGCCACTCTGCCATACGGCCCCGACTGGTAAAGGGCTGCAGTGATGGTTGACTTTCTACAACTTTCTCCCATCTCCCAACTGCATCTCTGGAGCTCAGCCACAGTGATCTTTGGGTTCTTCTTTACCTCTCTCACCAAGGCTCTTCTCCCCTGATAGCTCAGTTTGGCCAGACAGCCGGCGCTAGGAAGGGTTCTGGTCGTCCCAAACGTCTTCCATTTAAGGATTATGGAGGCCACTGTGCTATTAGGAACCCTAAGTGCAGCAGAATTTTTTTTGTAACCTTGGCCAGATCTGTGCCTTGCCACAATTCTGTCTCTGAGCTCTTCAGGCAGTTGCTTTGACCTCATGAGTCTCATTTGCTCTGACATGCACTGTGAGCTGTAAGGTCTTATATAGACGTGTGTGGCTTTGCTAATCAAGTCCAATCAGTATAATCAAACACAGCTGGACTCAAATGAAGGTGTAGAACCATCTCAAGGATGATCAGAAGAAATGGACAGCACCTGAGTTAAATATATGAATGTCACAGCAAAGGGTCTGAATACTTAGGACCATGTGATTTTTCAGTTTTTCTTTTTTAATAAATCTGCAAAAATGTCAACAATTCTGTGTTTTTCTGTCAATATGGGGTGCTGTGTGTACATTAATGAGGAAAAAAAAAATGAACTGAAATGATTTTAGCGAATGGCTGCAATATAACAAAGAGTGAAAAATTTAAGGGGGTCTGAATACTTTCTGTCTCCATTGTATGTATATATATATATATATATATATATATATATATATATATATATATATATATACACACAGTATATATTGGATGTATTTTGAAGCACAGTTTTCTTTTGTCACTGTATTTGTATAAAATAATAATTTGTACTGAAAGCTAGCTAAGTAGTATTAAAATAAAACCTTTTTTAAGCAATTGTCAAATGCTGGGGTTGCTATGAATTGTGTGACTGTGCTATTAAAGTGTCATTTTTGTGATAGATATCCCAAAGTTTGTCATTGCCTTTTGTATAGGGCTCTTGACTGACAGAAGTGTGCCGCTGTTTAGAGAGGAAAGCCGAGTCATTCAATGAACAATCAGTTTACAAATTCATGAATGGCCCTCCAAGCTAAAGAAATGGTCGGGTCAACATGTGTTTGGGGTGTTTCTTTATACCAGGGCTCGGATATATACATCCCCCCTGCTCTGACAAATGCCCATGGCTTTGTCTTCTCCAGACACCAGATGGGAAGCAATTATATGAGTGATAGGCAGGTCATCTGGCAGGCATATGAAGGACCTGCATACATTTCCATGCAAAGAAGCACTTTTCCTCCTTCTTTCAGCTGGAGAATGGAGCTCTAATGATGCTTCTATTTTATGGGATTTTTTTTTGTGACACAGTGTACTTTTTAATTCATCTACTTACCATGAAAAATAAGTTGGCTGGACCTGGTGTAATCCTGAACAATCTTTCCTCATTAACTGCTAAAGACTAATAGAACAATTAATTATTATGCATATGTGACCTGGCATTTGTCTGTATGCTTATTTGTCCGGATGAATAGATAGATGGAACAGACAGATAGATGGAAACAAGTTACATTAGTCTGGTTTAGAAAATTACAAGTCTTGTTATTAAAAAGACGTACTGTAGTTATAACTATTTTGTGTAGTGCAAAACTGCTTAAAGTAGATATAAACCCCAACCGAATTGTTTCATTTTCTAACTCTCTGTGTATTATTGAAAACAGCTACTTTTTTTTTTTTTTTTACTTGTTTTTACCATATTTTCATGCTTTGTTGTATCTCAGTGCTGCTGATCTCCTGCAAACCTTTTGCAGCTAATTCCTGGCTACCGACATGCCAGCAATGACTGTATGGCATTTCTCAGGATGGCGACAACAGCGGACCATAACTAGGTAATGTGTGTTGCATCAGAAGCCCATACGCTAGTGACCATGCAGAACCACAACTGGAGCACCCCATATCAGGTGGTGCTGAAACAAGGACCCGATTACTAGGCATTATTTTAATGGAAACTGCAGATTCAAAAATATTAAAAATTACTTTTGAAATTGCATTACCATGTTAAAGCGTATATGATATATTAGCACATTTTTGGGTGTGTCCACTTGTTTTCTGGAATCAATTCTAGTTAATCTTATTTTTATTTTTTCATTAAAAACTTGACAGTGTGAATATAATATAATATATATATATATATATATATATATATATATATATATTATACTAAGTCCGGGACTGCTGCGTTTGGCAACCAATCAACTTCTAACTCTATTAGATTGTAAGCTCTCAGGTGCAGGGCCCTCCTAACCCTCTTGTATTGTTGCTGTATTGTCCCCCTTTATATTGTGAAGCTCTGTTCAAACTGTTGGTGCTATATAAATCCTGTTTAACAATAATAATGACTTTCATTTTCAAAACTTAAAGCCTAATTCTAGGTTTCCTGTCACTTTAAATAGTTTGTTTGGACCAAGCTGTCCCGAATTAACTATTTCTGCTTCTAAATGATCCAGCTGCTGTAAGAGTTGTATCATACTGTATGTAATATTAGCTACATGTAGTATGCAGCAATGTGTTTGGCAGATCTCCGGAGACTTTCTATCTGCTACCAGAACAAAAAGTAGTCGGGCTGAGTCTTTCTCCTATTCACAAGAAGCCTTGTATTTTTATTAATGGAGTGAGGAGAGAGAGAACATGTCATCCATCCACATCTCTTCATCTCCCGTCTCTTTTTAAAGTTACAGAAAACCTGGAGTTTAGTAAATTTCCCCCACAATGGAAAGAGCTAAATGAAAAAATGAAACCTGTCAAAACTATTCATTCTAGAAAAAAATGTAGAGAAGTGAAGCATAAATACCAAATAAATAACACTTTCTGTCCCAAGCCTTGACTTGGGAAGTCCAATGATGTGACTCCTACAGCTCTTGGTAGGTGTCGATTATGTTTGCCTGAGAAGAACCCAAAGCAGCTTCTTAAAGTGCGCTGAATACTTTTAGACACGTAACACTGACAGTCTACTGACTGGAATGGTACCAGGTGATTGGAGAAAAGCCAATGTAGCACCAATATTTAAAAAGTGCCCCAAATACATCCCTGGGAGTTAAAGACCAGTTAGGCTTACATCAATAGTAGGGATGAGCTTCGTGTTCGAGTCGAACCCATGTTCGACTCGAACATCGGCTGTTCGATCGTTCGTCGAATTGCGAACGATATGGGCCGTTCGCGCCAAATTCGTGTGGCGCGTCACGGCCCATAATTCACTGCGGCATCGCAATGCATTGCTTGCTGATGATTGGCCAAGCATGCACTATGACCCGCATGCTTGGCCAATCACAGCGCCGCCTTAACAGAGAGCCGTAATTGGCCAAAGCCAAGGAGGGTTTGGCCAATTATGGCTCAGGGGATTTAGTACACGCCCCACACTATATAAGGCCGCCTGCACGGCGGCCCTGTGCAGTGTGTTCCGGTGTGCTGAGAAATAGAGAGAGAGAGAGACAGTGTCATTTCATTTGAGTTAGCTAGATTAGGCAGGACAGTCAGTCAGTTAGCTGCATATATATATATATATATATATGCATCCCAGGTGTTGCATATATATATATATATATATATACACTGTATTCAGTTTAGCTAGATCCGTTCCTGTGTTATCTTCTAGACTATTTACATTTAGTGCAGTGCGTCCTGCTCACAGTGTTCAGCTAGATCCGTTCCTGTTATCTTCTTACTGACATGCAGGCTTGTCTTGTTACAGTATTTTGAAGAAAATTACTGGTGTTCTTTTGATCCTATTAGTACCACAGTCAGGCAGCTAGACTATTTACATTTAGTGCAGTGCGTCCTGCTCACAGTGTTCAGCTAGATCCGTTCCTGTTATCTTCTTACTGACAGGCAGGCTTGTCTTGTTACAGTATTTTGAAGAAAATTACTGGTGTTCTTTTGATCCTATTAGTACCACAGTCAGGCAGCTAGACTATTTACATTTAGTGCAGTGCGTCCTGCTCACAGTGTTCAGCTAGATCCGTTCCTGTTCTCTTCTTACTGACAGGCAGGCTTGTCTTGTTACAGTATATAAAGCTACCTGAAGAAAATTACTGGTGTTCTTTTGATCCTATTAGTACCACAGTCAGGCAGCTAGACTATTTACATTTAGTGCAGAGCGTCCTGCTCACAGTGTTCTGCTAAACCTACAAGTTAGTGGGGTGCGTCCTGCTCACAGTGTTCAGCTAGATCCGTTTCTGTTATCTTCTTACTGACAGGCAGGCTTGTCTTGTTACAGTAAATACAGCTACCTGAAGAAAATTGCTTGTGTTCTTTTGATCCTATTAGTACCACAGTCAGGCAGCTAGACTATTTACAGTTAGTGCAGTGCGTCCTGCTCACAGTGTTCTGCTAAACCTACAAGTTAGTGGGGTGCGTCCTGCTCACAGTGTTCAGCTAAACCTACAAGTTAGTGGGGTGCGTCCACCTCACAGTGTTCAGCTAAACCTACAAGCTAGTGGGGTGCGTCCTGCTCACAGTGTTCAGCTAGATCCGTTTCTGTTATCTTCTTACTGACAGGCAGGCTTGTCTTGTTACAGTAAATACAGCTACCTGAAGAAAATTGCTTGTGTTCTTTTGATCCTATTAGTACCACAGTCAGGCAGCTAGACTATTTACAGTTAGTGCAGTGCATCCTGCTCACAGTGTTCTGCTAAACCTACAAGTTAGTGGGGTGCGTCCTGCTCACAATGTTCAGCTAAACCTACAAGTTAGTGGGGTGCGTCCACCTCACAGTGTTCAGCCAAACCTACAAGCTAGTGGGGTGCGTCCTGCTCACAGTGTTCAGCTAGATCCGTTTCTGTTATCTTCTTACTGACAGGCAGGCTTGTCTTGTTACAGTAAATACAGCTACCTGAAGAAAATTGCTGGTGTTCTTTTGATCCTATTAGTACCACAGTCAGGCAGCTAGACTATTTACAGTTAGTGCAGTGCGTCCTGCTCACAGTGTTCTGCTAAACCTACAAGTTAGTGGGGTGCGTCCTGCTCACAGTGTTCAGCTAAACCTACAAGTTAGTGGGGTGCGTCCACCTCACAGTGTTCAGCTAAACCTACAAGCTAGTGGGGTGCGTCCTGCTCACAGTGTTCAGCTAGATCCGTTTCTGTTATCTTCTTACTGACAGGCAGGCTTGTCTTGTTACAGTAAATACAGCTACCTGAAGAAAATTGCTGGTGTTCTTTTGATCCTATTAGTACCACAGTCAGGCAGCTAGACTATTTACAGTTAGTGCCGTGCGTCCTGCTCACAGTGTTCTGCTAAACCTACAAGTTAGTGGGGTGCGTCCTGCTCACAGTGTTCAGCTAAACCTACAAGTTAGTGGGGTGCGTCCACCTCACAGTGTTCAGTTAAACCTACAAGCTAGTGGGGTGCGTCCTGCTCACAGTGTTCAGCTAGATCTGTTTCTGTTATCTTCTTACTGACAGGCAGGCTTGTCTTGTTACAGTAAATACAGCTACCTGAAGAAAATTGCTGGTGTTCTTTTGATCCTATTAGTACCACAGTCAGGCAGCTAGACTATTTACAGTTAGTGCAGTGCGTCCTGCTCACAGTGTTCAGCTAAACCTACAAGTTAGTGGGGTGCGTCCACCTCACAGTGTTCAGCTAAAGCTACCTGTAGAAAGTTGGTGGTGTTCTCATACTACAGGCAGGCAGTTGATTTTGCTAGCTGCAGTATCAGTACATATATATATATATATATATATATATATATATATATATATCCCAGCTTAGTGCAGCTACAGGCCATTAGTATGTCTGGAAGGCCAAGAAGGAGAGGCAGACAGTCACAAGCCAATAAGAGAGGGCAAGCAGGCTCTGTGTCTAGTGCTGGTCGTGGAGACGGTGCATCCTCATCAGCACATGGCCATGGGACACGCTTGGCCTTTTTTTCGGCAGCTGGTCATGTTGAGCCGCAACATGCGGAAGACTTGGTCGAGTGGATGACCAAGCCGTCCTCATCCTCCTCATCCTCTCTCACCCATGCCCAGGGTACTTTGTCTGGCAAAGCAGCGGCCTCTTCCCTCGGCTCAATGTCATCAGTGACTCCTTCCCTAGCCCCACCATGTCCTCCTGAGGAGTCCCTCGAACTGTTTGGCCACAGTGTTGGGTACATGCTCCAGGAGGATGCCCAGCGTTTGGAAGGATCTGATGATGATACTGAGCTCGATGAAGGCAGTAACATGAGCACGGACAGAGGGGGTGCCCAAGAAGGACAGCAATCTGGCAGTCATGCTCCCCCTGCTGCAGCATACTGCCAGGTTTGCTCCAGTGATGAGGAGGGAGGGGATGATGAGGTCACTGACTCAACGTGGGTGCCTGATAGGAGAGAGGAGGAGGAGGAGGCGGCACATCACCAACGAGGCAGGATGCCCTCCAGGGGCCAGCCTAAGGGCAGCACATTGACTGCATCACACCCCAAAGCTCCACATGTGCAGGGCGCTGCAGTCTCTGCGCATTATTCAAAAAGTTCTTTGGTGTGGGCCTTTTTTGAGATGAGTGCATCAGATCGCACCGCTGCTATTTGCAACATATGTCTCAAGCGTATCTCGCGTGGCCAAAACATCTCCCGCTTGGGTACCACATGCTTGACCAGACATATGTTGACCTGCCATGCAGTTCGTTGGCAAGCGTATCTAAAAGACCCACACCAAAGAACAAAGAGGACCTCTCCTTGCTCCTCATCAGCTGAGATTTCCAACCCCACTAGACCTTCAGTCCTCTCTGAGACCTGCACTGAGAGGAATGAAGGTGTAAAATTAGGTGTGTCACAGCCAAGTACTTGTGGGCAATCTGATTTTGGTACACCGACGTCAGATTGTACCAGGCAAATTTCCCTGCCCCAGCTGCTGCACCGCCGAAAGAAGTTTGCTCCCAGCCATTCACATGCCCAGCGGTTGAATGCTAGCTTGGCAAAATTGCTAGCACTTCAACTGCTGCCTTTTCAGTTGGTAGACTCTGCCCCCTTCCGTGAGTTTGTGGAATGTGCGGTTCCTCAGTGGCAGGTACCCAAACGCCACTTTTTCTCACGGAAGGCGATTCCGGCTCTCTACCAGCATGTGGAAGGCAATATCCATGCCTCGCTGGACAGGGCGGTCAGCGGTAAGGTGCATATTACCGCTCACTCATGGTCCAGCAGGCATGGACAGGGACGTTACCTAAGTTTCACGGCGCATTGGGTGACTCTGCTGGCAGCTGGGAAGGATGCAGGACAAGGTGCAGTAGTGTTGGAGGTTGTTCCGCCACCACGCCTCCAAAATGCTAATGATTGTGACACACCTCTCTCCTCCACCCCCTCCTCTTCTTCTTCCTCCATGGCCTCTTCCTCGGAACCAGCGGTGCTCCGTAGTCGTTCAAGGGGCTACGCAAGTACGCAGGCCAAAAGATGCCATGCGGTGCTTGAGCTGTTGTGCTTGGGGGACAGGAGCCACACTGGGGCAGAGGTTCTGTCAGCTCTGCAGGGGCAGGTTCAGAGGTGGTTGACGCCACGCCAACTTAAGGCAGGAATGGTGGTTTGCGACAATGGCACCAACCTCCTCTCTGCCCTCCGACAGGGACAAATGACCCATGTGCCCTGTTTGGCTCACGTCCTTAACTTGGTGGTGCAGCGGTTCTTGGGCAGGTACCCGGGCTTACAGGATGTCCTGAGGCAGGCCAGGAAAGTCTGTGTGCATTTCCGCCGGTCATATAATGCCAGTGCTCAGCTGACGGACCTCCAAAAGGAGTTTAACCTGCCCAAGAACCGCCTAATCTGTGACATGCCCACCAGGTGGAACTCAACGTTGGCCATGCTGCAGCGGCTGCACACGCAGCAGAGGGCCATCAATGAGTACCTGTGCGACTATGGCACCAGGACAGGGTCAGGGGAGCTTGTTTTTTTTCCCCACGCCAGTGGGCCATGATCAGGGATGCATGCACTGTCCTGTCACCATTTGAGGAGGCCACGAGGATGGTGAGCAGTGACAGTGCATGCATCAGTGACACTGTCCCCCTTGTCCACCTGTTGGAGCACACGCTGCGTGGAATAATGGACAGGGCACTTGAGGCAGAACAGAGGCAGGAAGAGGAGGACTTCCTTAGCTCTCAAGGCCCCCTTTATCCAGACAGTGTTCCTGCGTGCCCGCCGATCACACAGGAAGAGGACGAGGAGGAGGAGGAGGAAGAGGAGGAGGAAGATTGTGTCAGTATGGAGGTGGAGCCTCGCACTCAGCATCAGCAGCAGTCTTTAAGGGATCAGTCCCAAGAAACACATGGACTTGTACGTGGCTGGGAGGAGGTGGCTGCGGACCATGTCGTCCTTAGTGACCCAGAGGACTCCGGACCGAATGCCTCAGCAAACCTACGCTGCATGGCCTCCCTGATCCTGCAAAGCCTGCGTAAGGATCCTCGTATTCGTGGTATCAAGGAGAAGGACCAATACTGGCTGGCAACCCTCCTTGATCCACGTTACAAGGGTAAGGTTGCGGACCTTATCTTGCCATCGCAGAGGAAGCAGAGGATGAAACATCTTCGGGAGGCCTTGCAGAAAGGTCTGTGCAACGTGTTCCCAGAGACTGGGAGGTTACAAACTCCTGTTTCTGGACAACGTGTTGCTGAGGCTTCGGTCAGTCAAAGAAGGAGCGGTGGAGAAGGTGGCCGTCTGACCGATGCGTTCAGACAATTTTTTGGTCCGCAGCCCCAAGGTATGATCGGTTCCAGCAACCATCGCCAGCGTCTGTTTTACATGGTGCAGGAATACCTAGGGGCAAGATCAGACTTGGACACCTTTCCCACCGAAAATCCTCTGGGTTACTGGGTCTTGAGGATGGATCACTGGCCAGAGCTTGCACAGTATGCAATTGAGCTACTGGCCTGTCCTGCATCCAGCGTTCTTTCGGAACGCACATTCAGTGCTGCTGGAGGCGTGGTAACCAATCACAGGGTGCGTCTGTCCACTGACTCGGTCGATCGACTGACCTTCATAAAAATGAATCAGTCTTGGATCACCACCAGCTACCAAGCACCTGATGCTGATGTAACCAAATAATTTTTTTTGAAATCTCAGATCCCTTCAAAGACTGCCTATGCTGATGCTGAGTGACTATCCCTGAGTAATTATCCTCTTCCTCCTCAATCATCACGCTGATAGCTTGTAAGAACATTTTTGGTTCTGGGCGCCACCACCAGTGCCTAAGGCACAATTTTTCAGCCCCTGTTTAACAGGGGCGTGTAATTACAATTTTTGATGTAATACTTTGCAGCAGGGCTTGTTCCTGCATTCCAACTAGAGTGTCTGTGAGGGGTTGCAGTGTTGTGGCACCAGCACCAGTGCCTAAGGCCCATTTTTTCTGCCCCTGTTTAACAGGGGCGTGTAATTATAATTTTTGATGCAATACTTTGCAGCAGGGCTCGTTCCTGCGTTCCAACTAGAGTGTCTGTGAGGGGTTGCAGTGTTGTGGCACCAGCACCAGTGCCTAAGGCCCAATTTTTCAGCCCTTGTTTAACAGGGGCATGTAATTACAATTTTTGATGCAATACTTTGCAGCAGGGGTCGTTCCTGCGTTCCAACTAGAGTGTCTGTGAGGGGTTGCAGTGTTGTGGCACCAGCACCAGTGCCTAAGGCCCATTTTTTCTGCCCCTGTTTAACAGGGGCGTGTAATTACAATTTTTGATGCAATACTTTGCAGCAGGGCTCGTTCCTGCGTTCCAACTAGAGTGTCTGTGAGGGGTTGCAGTGTTGTGGCACCAGCACCAGTGCCTAAGGCCCAATTTTTCAGCCCTTGTTTAACAGGGGCGTGTAATTACAATTTTTGATGCAATACTTTGCAGCAGGGCTCGTTCCTGCGTTCCAACTAGAGTGTCTTTGAGGGGTTGCAGTGTTGTGGCACCAGCACCAGTGCCTAAGGCCTAATTTTTCAGCTCCTGTTCAACAGGGGCATGTAATTACAATTCAGGGCCCTGTGAGGGCTTACAGTGTTGTGGCCACAGCAACACCTAAGGCCCAAATTTCTGCTGAGTATATAGGGCAGGACCCTACTTTCAAACAACTAACTTACAAACGACTCCTACTTGCAAACGGAAGGAGACAACAGGAAGTGAGATGAAATCTACCCCTAGGAAGGGAAATTCTCTCCTGTAAGAGTTAATATGGGAAAAACATTTCTCCTTTCCACTGATGCTTTCCAATCCATTGGGACAAAAAGTGGGGTGAAATATTCTGAAGAGGAGGAAAGACAGCAAAACAAATGTCACAGGGGTGATAACCCTTCCCTATGTTTTCCAAAAAGCTTAAAAAAAGATTTTTTGGCTGGAGCTAAACACGTTAAAAATGTACCCGTTCAAAATTAAAAAGAGATTCTACTTAACAACAAACCTACAGTCCCTGTCTTGTTTGCACCTCCTGTATACTGCTGTTCAGAGTATATAGGGCCTGGTGGCCCCACACCTTTCCTTATTTTAATTTGGGTGTGGGGTTCCCCTTAATATCCATACAAGACCCAAAGGGCCTGGTAATGGACTGGGGGGTACCCATGCCGTTTGTCTCACTGATTTTCATCCATTTTGCCAAGACCCGACATTACATTAAACCCGCAAGCAGTTTTAAATGAGATTTTTTCCTTTAAAAATGACATTTGGTGCAGGGACTGTTCTAAACACGGGAAACACGCGTCACTTTACAGGCATACTATAGACACCCCTCAGGTACGATATTTAAAGGAATATTTCACTTTTTTTTTTTTTTACTTTAAGCATCATTAAAATCACTGCTCCCAAAAAAACGGCCGTTTTTAAAAGTTTTTTTTGCATTGATACATGTCCCCTGGGGTAGGACCCGGGTCCCCAAACCCTTTTTAGGACAATACCATGCAAATTAGTTTTTAAAATGAGCACTTTTGATTTCGAACGTTCGAGTCCCATAGACGTCAATGGGGTTCTAACGTTCGTGCGAACTTTCGGTCCGTTCGCAGGTTCTGGTGCGAACCGAACCGGGGGGTGTTCGGCTCATCCCTAATCAATAGTATGCAAGCTCTTGGAGGGGATGATGTGGGACAATATACAAGATTTTAGTAACAAGAACAGTATCATTAGCAGTAATCAGCATGGATTCATAAAGAATCGTTCTTGCCAAACCAATCTATTAAAAAAAATCTCTGAAAGGGGAATTGGCGCTGTTAACAAATGAAATAATTACTATATACCTCACCATAAGAAAATTTATGTGCATTAAAGTGCATCAACAAACACAGTGAAAGTGCAGTGAGAAAGACTTGTTAAAATGTATGTGTCATATGAAATACTGAATGTACAAAAATCCTCTGATAGTAGCTAGAAAATTACCAAAGTAATGTGTGAAATATAAAATTAAAAACACATAAAAGTGAAGCTAAATCGACAATTATATCCCCATTAAAAATCCCTCAAGTAAACGTGACATCTGAAAATAACAGAAAAAAATCCTCTGATAGTAGCTTGAAAATCCCAAAAGTAATATACAACAAACAAAAAATTATATAAAAAAGTATGTGAATTGTATAGTGAAAGTTATATGTGGTAATTTCTATATTGTCCAATAAAAATTGTCCTATGAATGTGAAGGAAATCCCTGTGAGCAGATGGTGTATGCATCCAAATTCCAAACAGGTTTGCTGTAGCTGATGTTAACCTTCTTTGATTGGACCCCCACTTGTCCCCTTACTCACCAGAACGCCCAACCCCTGCAGGGGTAATGGGCAAGTGTATATCCATTCAGTAACCGAAATCCTGAACGATCGATGTCCCTCTATCCGACTCTGTGGTCTCCTTTCCCCTTGTATCACCGTTGTCCTTTTAATAGTATCCACCGGAAAGTGTCCATATATATTGAGAAGAGAGGAGCCTCATAGCGTAAATCCAAAAAATGTATTGAAACAACACAGCTTACAAAATAAAATATAATAAAACTGGGAGCTGACAGTGCTCCTCTGACTGGCTGCAGGCCGATGGCCGTAACAATCGAGTGGTAGCGGCGTGCGTTCCACGGCCCGTCTACCAAAAAACGTTAGGCTTCCGGTTTTTGGTAGACGGGCCGTGGAACGCACGCCGCTACCACTCGATTGTTATGGCCATCGGCCTGCAGCCAGTCAGAGGAGCACTGTCAGCTCCCAGTTTTATTATATTTTATTTTGTAAGCTGTGTTGTTTCAATAAATTTCACTATACAACAACTATACTTTCACTATACAATTCACATACTTTTTTATATAATTTTTTGTTTGTTGTATATTACTTTTGGGATTTTCAAGCTACTATCAGAGGATTTTTTTCTGTCATTTTCAGATGTCACGTTTACTTGAGGGATTTTTAATGGGGATATAATTGTCGTTTTAGCTTCACTTTTATGTGTTTTTAATTTTATATTTCACACATTACTTTGGTAATTTTCTAGCTACTATGAGAGGATTTTTGTACATTCAGTATTTCATATGACACATACATTTTAACAAGTCTTTCTCACTGCACTTTCACTGTTTGTTGATGCACTTTAATGCACATAAATTTTCTTATGGTGAGGTATATAGTAATTATTTCATTTGTGAACAGCGCCAATTCCCCTTTCAGAGGTTTTTTCAGTATTTGGACTTCACCTTGGTGTTTTCCTTTTTTTGGGGGGCTGCAGTTCATGATTGATGTTGGTCCTAAGCGCAGAATATTTGAATTTATAAAACCAATCTATTAACCTTCTATGAGGAGGTGAGTTGCCATCTAGATAAAGGATGGCCCGTAGACATGGTGTATCTGGATTTTGCAAAAGCATTTGACACAGTTCCCCATAAACGTTTACTGTACAAAATACGTTTGCATGGACCAAAGGGGGAGTACATGGATTGAAAACTGGCTACAAGGGCGAGTTCAGAGGGTGGTGATAAATGGGGAGTACTCGGAATGGTCAGAGGTGGGTAGTGGGGTCCCCCAGGGTTCTGCGCTGGGACCAATACTATTTATTTTGTTCATAAACGACCTGGAGGATGGGGTAAACAGTTCAATCTCTGTATTTGCGGACGATACTAAGCTAAGCAGGGCAATAACTTCTCCACAGGATGTGGAAACTTTGCAAAAAGATCTGAACAAATTAATGGGGTGGGCAACTACATGGCAAATGAGGTTTAATGTAGAAAAATTTAAAATAATGAATTTGTGTGGCAAAAATATGAATGCAATCTATACACTGGGGGGGGGGGAGAACCTCTGGGGAAATCTAGGATGGAAAAGGACCTGGGGGTCCTAGTAGATGATGGGCTCAGCAAACAAAGCAAACAGAATATTAGCATGCATTAAAAAGGGGATTCATTCTAGAGATAAAACGATAATTCTCCCACTCTACAAGACTCTGGTCCGGCCGCACCTAGAGTATGCTGTCCAGTTCTGGGCACCAGTCCTCAGGAAGGATGTACTGGAAATGGAGCGAGTACAAATAAGGGGAACAAAGCTAATAAAGGGTCTGGAGGATATTAGTTATGAGGAAAGGTTGCGAGCACTGAACTTATACTCTCTGGAGAAGAGACGCTTGAGAGGGGATATGATTTCAATTACAAATACCGTACTGGTGACCCCACAATAGGGATAAAACTTTTTCACGGAAGGGAGTTTAACAAGACTCATGGCCACTCATTAAAATTAGAAGAAAAGAGGTTTACCTTAAACTACGTAGAGGGTTCTTTACCGTAAGAGCGGCAAGGATGTGGAATTCCACAGGCGGCGGTCTCAGTGGGGAGCATCGATAGTTTCAAGAAACTATTAGATAAGCACCTGAACGACCACAACATACAGGGATATACAATGTAATACTGACATATAATCACACACATAGGTTGGACTTGATGGACTTGTGTCGTTTTTCAAACTCACCTACTATGTAACTATGTAACCGAAACGAGCAGGATACAGGGAGGAAGAGAGTACAGACGTCACACAGTTGGCATGACAAAGCGTTTTGGAGGAATTGCCCGGCGTTTCCTTGAAGTGGGTTTTGGAAACGATTTTACCATCCTGATCCCATGACAGCACCAAGTCCAGAAACACAAGAGGGATGGGATCCACCACATGTGTGAACTGGATACCTCATGTGTTGGCACTACAGTGGGGGACAAAATCAGAAACAGTCTCCAATGCATGGGAGGAGGAGCCGGATGTGGGCGAGGACGGATCGCTAGAGACGTGAGGCTGCAGCTCGGCGTCCCTCCAGCCGTGATGCAGACGAAGCACTCACGGAGCGAATGCTAGCCTCCCCCCCCCCTCGCCCCGGCGTATTACGCGGTCGTTATCCCCCTGTCATCCCCCTCTCCCTCAGCTTTCTCCCCAGCTCCCGAGATCGAAGGCAGAGAGGAGGGCGGTGGAGGCGGTGTCTCAGTGTCTCAGTGCTGCGGCTCTCGGAAGCAGCAAAAGTATCAACAGAAGACCACAGCTGAGCCTGGGGCCGGGTATGCCGCTTCACCCCCCCTCCTGGAGACAAAGTATTCAGCTTACAGGAAGCGATTTCCATCAGAGGTGGTAAATCATTGGGAAAGCTGCTGCAGTGTGTGTAACAGGAATTGAAGATTGCAACAGACAAGCAAGTAAGTGGGAATCTTAGCACTGCGGGAAGCTCCAGGAGGTTTTGAGGAGCCAGGAAGGGTAAGATTCTACAAATCGCAAGTAACCTCCATAATGTGATTTACAGCTGATTGGATATCTTTACCTTCTCATCTTTGAAAGGACCGGCGCCTCAAATCATGTTTTATATGTAATACCATGTATCTTAAAGCGATTGAAACCATTCCACAAAAATTACCTAGTAAATGCTAATCATCTGGTCTAAATTGGGACATAACTGAAAGAGGGGCAGATTGGAAGGTCGGGGGGAGTTAAGGATAAACTCATAAAGATATCGGTGCCCCCCAGTGCACCCCACATTGGATCATATCCGGGACTATATTTGGGGGTGGAATAGTGGCTTGCATCCCCGAGTTTGCGATTATATCTCCCTATTTCTCTTATTGAGACTGTCTCAAATGTAAAGCATAACCAGTACTAGCAGTTGCCCCTTAAGATTGGAACCCCAGGAAGAAGTACCAAAGCAGTACAAAGTAGTACAAACGGGAAGAAACCTCCTGAGAGGCAGCGAATACACTCTAGAGCGTTTAGGGAGGAACCACGTAAACAATCAATAAGAAATCAGCTACATAGCTAACATCATTTTGGGGCAACCCCGGGGGACTCCCTTACCCTCAGGGCCAGTATATCCCATCGGTCTACCCCTTAGGGAATAGAAGAAACAGGGAAATGAGGGGCAAGTCAACCAGAGGGAATGCGGCAATCCCACCCCGGACTAGCTCAAGCCCAGGTACAATAAGGAGATATATGACGAATGATGGTAACAAAGAAAGTCCGAGTGAATCAACAGGGGCTACAGCGGCAACAGTGGCGACAGGCACAAAAAAGACGCCAGAGCATGCAGGTAAAACGGCAACAAGAAGACAAACGGCTGATGGGGACACAAGACTCATAGGTCAAGACATAGAAGAGGAACCATCAGGCGAACCCCTGCAGGGCAGAATGTTTCCCACGAAGGAAGAAATAGCAGAGATGTTCGCTAGGCTGGAGGCCTCAATTAAGGGGGAGATCAATATAGTTCACGACAATATGAGCCATCTACTGAAAAGAGTGGAAGAGGCGGAATCCATTGTGGGAACACAGGGAGCCGAAATTCAAAAAATGAAACACCAAATGAAAGCAATGCAGGCCGAATTTAGAAACATCAAATACAGATTGGAGGACCAAGAAAATCGCAACAGAAGAAAGAACCTCCGGATTAGAGGTCTCCCGGAACTACAAGATGGAATAGAAAACCTCCCGCTTAAAACGGAAGAAATTTTTAATGAGTTGATGAACCCAATGGAAGTCGGCCGAAAGTTGAAAGTGGACAGGGTGCACAGATTAAGGAAACCATCTGATGTTAGGGGAAACCCACCACGAGATGTCATCGTGCGATTCCACAATTTTGCGGACAAAGAACAAATAACCTCCAACTTAAAGAGAAACCTCCAGGCTAAATATAAAGATACGAACTTACAAATCTTCCAAGACCTCACAGCAGAGACTCTTAATAGGAGAAGAATCCAGAAACCCCTCCTGGCAACTTTGAAAGCGCATGGAGTCCAATACTCCTGGGGCTTTCCAGCCTGCCTGATCGGACGCAAAGAAGGCCGAAAAGCCGTGCTAAGATTCCCTGAAGAAACACAAAAATTTTGTGAACACTTAGAAATTCCCCTGGTGGACATTCCGGGGTGGTGGGAGAAAAATACCAACCACGACCCAATAGGGGAAATACCTACTTGGAGACCTGTTTGAAATCTGTAGTATATCCGCAAAAAAAAAAAAAAGCATTAGGAAAAAGGGAGAAAGAAGTAGGAATATGGTAAAACAGTTGCCTGTGTATAGATGTACAAATAGGCTACCCAGCGATGATAAAGTAGATCGTGGGGATGGCGGAGGGGAGGTGTCAGGGACGGGAGGGGGAGGGGGAGAGGTATGAGGGAGGGATAGCCGAGGCTGAAAGCTCCTGTACATGAGATGGAGTCCTGCGGTCGCGGCCAAACCCCGCACCGAGCTCAACCTCTGGGGGACAACCGGGGGGCTGAGTGGTGGTGGAGAGCCTCGGTTATAGTTCAAGGGCCAAGTCAAGGCCTGTTATACCCCCAAAAAATTGGGGAAAAGGAAGGGGGAGGGAGGGTTTTGGTGGGTGGGGGGGGGTCGATGGGGGAGGGTGAGGGGGGAGGGGAGGGGAGTAGAAGAGAGCCCAACGCAATCCACAATATTAGGAGCCTGCCTTACAGTAAGCAGAACATAAACAGAAGAAAGAGATGCTTGCTAACTTAACAATTATCTCTTACAATGTAAGAGGACTGAATGCCTGTGTCAAACGTGCAAATATTTTGGGGGAATTAAAGCTTTTGAGGTGGTAATGTTGCAAGAGACCCATCTTAGAATAAATAGGAATCAAACCATCTACTCCAGGGAATTCCCAGAATGGTACTATAGTGACTCAATAATCAGGGGAGCAAGAGGAGTGGCCATAGGGTTCGCCAGAGGAACGAGATTCGAACTAGAGGGGAGGCTCTCCAATCCGGAGGGGAGATATCTCTTCCTGAAAGGGAAAATTAACGGATTGAAGTACTCCCTGGCGAACATCTACGAACCAAATAAAAATACTTATAGAACAGTAATGGCCATACTGACCAAATTTGAGACTTTTAAGACGGGGAGAGCAATTGTGGGAGGAGACTTCAACCTATGTCTTGACCCCGAGAGAGATTGTACGTCCCATGTTCAGGGGGAGGGAGGAATGTGGCCGGAGAAACTTAAAAAAAAACTTCACCAGCTCCAACTAGTGGATGTCTGGAGGATACAACAGGGAGACAAAAGAGACTACACCTTCTATTCCCCCGTGCATGGGACATACTCAAGACTCGATTTTTTTTTGGTAGAACACAGGATGCTGGAGGAAATCACAGGGGCCGCTATTGGTAACATGTCCTTTTCGGACCATGCCCCTGTGAGTTTACATCTAAGGATGGGTGAAACCGGAGTACGGGGCACAGGGTGGAGACTAAATGAGGATCTCTTAGCTGATAACGCAATCTTAAAAAGATTAAAGGAGGAATTAGAATGGTTTTTTAAAATTAATATCCCCGGTGAGGTAAATGAGGCCACAATTTGGGAAGCGCATAAAACATTTATAAGGGGGATTCTAATGATGATAGGTGGGGAAAGAAATAAGAGAATGAAAAATCAAAGGCTTGCCTTGACCAGAGAGATCCACAAATAAGAGCAACAACATAAAATATCAGGAGGGGGGGAGGTTTGGAGGACCCTACTCCAAAAGAGAGAAGAGCTGAGGACATCCCTGGAACAAGAAACACGCAAAACTTATTACTTGGTCAAAAAAGAGAGGTACATAAACAGCAATAAGCCCGGCAGACACCTGGCAAGGATCCTAAAAAAGAAGAAAACAAGCAACTACATTGAAAGAATCAGGAACAGTGCGGGGGAAATCAAATACAAAACGCAAGATATAGCCAAAACTTTTCAAAAGTTCTATGAGGCATTGTATGCAATAAAAGCGAGTGGCACCCAAGAACAGGTCAAACATAGGCAGGAAGCCAGTAAAATGTTTCTAAAAGAGGCAAACCTAAAAAAAATCACGGAAGAGGATAGTAACATTCTGGATGCTCCCGTGACCCTTCAGGAGGTCAGGAGAGCCATCCAGGATATCCCTAATGGGAAAAGCCCAGGACCCGATGGGCTGTCGGCCCTCTACTATAAAAAGTTGCAAGAACCCCTACTCCCAATACTCTGCTCTTACATCAACGGGATTGGGGAAAATTGGGAGATAAGAAAGGAAGCATTAGAAGCGAACATAGTGGTTATAAAGAAGGAAGGGAAGGACGGTACTACATGCTCCGGTTATAGACCCATCTCCCTTCTGAACATAGATATAAAGATCTATGCAAAGATCCTTGCAGACAGACTGAAAAGGGTTATAACAGAAGTGATCCACCCTGACCAAGTGGGATTTGTACCAGGGAGGGAAGGGAAAGACAACGGCATAAAAACGTTAATGGTAACTCAGATAATGAGGGACAGGGGAGCCCCAGGTCTACTCCTGTCGATTGATGCTGAAAAAGCATTCGACAGGGTAGACTGGGGCTTCATGTGGAACACTCTGGAGGAATTGGGGATTGGTTACAAAATGATTAAAAAGATCAGGGCCCTATATACTTATCCCACGGCTAGAGTTAAAATCAATGGTACTCTGTCTGAGGCCATTGAGTTGAAAAATGGCACCAGACAGGGGTGCCCACTTTCCCCGCTGCTGTTTGTGCTGACTCTGGAACCGCTGTTAGCTACGATCAGACACAGCCCGGACATCAGCGGTATTAAAATCGGGGAAGACGAATACAAAATAGCAGCCTTCGCAGACGACGTCTTGCTATATGTCACCCGTCCAAGGATCACTCTCCCCAACATTCTAGCGACCCTCAGAAACTATGGGCGGCTTTCAAACTTCCGAGTAAACGCGACTAAGTCGGAAGTATTGGAAGTCGTAGAAGAAAAAGGGGGGGATAAGGCCTATCAAAAGAGCATACCTTTTAAATGGGGGGTAAAGGAATTGAGCTATCTGGGAGTAAAAATAACATCATCAAAGGAAGAAATGTTTCAAGCTAATTTTATGACTCTCCTCAATGAGACTAGAACAGAGTTAAATAGTGTCCCGCGGAATAGACTATCATGGGGCGGGAGAATAAATCTACTTAAAATGTCGATTTTGCCCAAAATCACATACAAAATTCAAATGCTACCACTGGCAATCACTCAGAGTTTTCTGAACAAAATGCACACACTTTTTTTTAAATTTATATGGAGAGGGAAGAAGCCACGGGTAAATTACGCACAACTAGCGAGCAGTAAGAAGAAGGGGGGTTGGGGAGCACCTGACATCAAAAAATACTACACAGCTATAATTTTTACCAGACTGGATCAATAATAACAAGAATAAACAATGGGTGAAAATAGAGAATTCAAGGAGCGGGGTAGACCTGGGGAAAAATATTTGGATACCACCACACGTCAGAAAACTAAACACAAAAACATTTGATATTACGACACACGTTCTAAACACTTGGGATAAAATTCACACTAGAGAGAGGTGGAAATATAACTCGCCGCTAATCCCACTTAAGGGCACAGATTACTTCCCACCGGGGAGGGAAGAGGTGGCTGGAAGATGGATCCTGAGCGAAGAGGTCCAACTTAAGGATGTTACCAGCCAGGGGACATTATGTGATTATCAGGATCTTAAAGCAAGAGAAACCCGGTTGGTGATGGACCGTTGGAAATATAGGCAGCTCAAACACTTTGTGGAGTCACTCCCGCAGCCAATCAGATCAATAGAAGATCTCTACCCCTTGGAGAAAGCACTTATAAAAAAATGCAGGAGGGGAGGAATGTCAAGGATATACAGAAGCCTGATAAAAATGGGAGAGACAGATCGACCAAGATTTCTCGGGAAATGGGAGGAGGAATTAGGAAATAAGATTAGTAACAATGAGGCGAGGAGAATTCTGAGTAGAGGAAATGGCATGTCAGTAAACTATAAGATTGCGGAAATGAACTATAGAGTAATGGCCAGAATGTATATCACCCCGGACTTAGCACACAAAATGCAGGATGAGACCTCGCAGTTCTGCTGGAGGGGGTGTGGGGAAGTTGGGACAGCTGTGCATATCTGGTGGTCGTGCCCAGAAATAAGAAAATTCTGGGAGGAGGTGCGAGGGATCACACACTTGATAACCAATAAGAAAATCCCGGACGACCCCTGGGTATGCCTACACCACGGTAGCAATATACTATCTAAAAACTACCGGAAAAGCCTAACACCACACCTCCTCAATGCGGCCAAGAGTCTCATCCCTAGACACTGGCGTGATAGTATGAGACCCTCAAAGCGGGAGTGGCTCGACAAAATGGATGAAATCTATTATATGGAATATCTGAGGTATAGCGAAGGGTTGGAGATGGAAGAGTATGAGGAGATATGGAGAGATTGGGTCAAATTTAAGGCCTCTAGCCATGCAGCTGAGGCGTGGGAGGACAAAGCAGAAAACTCACCCTAAATGAAGCATCTAATTCAAGATCGAAACTATCTTACTTCAACATGCTATAGAAATACTAGAAATAGTAGGAAGGGACTATCATCAGTTCGAGGTTGCGTTGGGGCTCTCTCTCTCTCTCAAATGGGGAGGGATCTGGGAAGGGAGGGGGATAGGGGGGAGGGTATATAGAAATAAGATACGGAATTAAATAATGAAGGCAAAAGGCAATCATACGCATAGAGTATACATGGAATATCAAGAGTATTCGCAATTAGAAAATAGCCACAAGGATGTGAAAGTATTGAGGGATAAGTTTGACTGAAAAGTTGAAATAATATATCCTCATGAAAAGTACTTAGCTGATGTGGCGGGGAAAAAAAAAAAAAAAAAAGAAAAAAAGAAACAGTCTCCAATGGCCTATCCCAGATTATCAGAACGTCATCAATATAACAACCATAATATACTAGGTGTTTGGCATGTGGGTTCTGGGACCAGCTGTTGTACTTCTTTATTTATATATAGCTCAGTTTTGTTAAAATGGAGTATTAGTGAAAATGGGTGATTACAGAGGTCAGATTAGTAATCGAAGCATCATTTCATGGGAGTACTATGCTCTCTGTCTCATGGTCGATATCTTAATTTAGCATAAATAAGCATATTCAAATTATTAACATTTTTTAGCATATTAGTGTCACTGGGAGCAGATACATCTTTATAAATTGTTTAATTGTTTTTATTACCACCTGTCAAAGAATTTATTATGATGTTTGATCTATTAAGTTGCTATAGTCCCACTGTTGTAACCAATGCCTATAAGTATTTTTGCCTCCCCTACCCCTGTGTCCCTTTAAGATCCGAGACAGGGGAGACGTCGCCGTGAGCGCATCTTTCTTCCCCTATAAATTGGCGAGTTACCATTGGAGTGGGCGTGACCCGAGGAAGGAGGCCATGCCTCCAAAACGAGTTGTCATGGCAACTGTGTGACGTCCACACTCTCTTCCCCCCTGTATCCTGCTTGTGTGTGTTCATTAGTCCATGGAGAGCAGCACCAGCTGGAACGGGCACATGCGCATTAGGATCTGCAGGTCGAGGATGGTGGTGGATAGTCTTGGATGTGCTTCCAGAATCCTGGCAGCTAGGTTGAACATACATGGTTCCCCCCTCCCCTGTCAGGATCTTGAGGTGCTTTTAGGAGTGCGACCACAGTGGAATCCTTATGCTGTATCCATCTTCACACAATGTGAGTTTGACCATTGTAGTGTTTTTAACTTTACCATATTAAAGCCGAGTTACACTAGGGCGGCTTTGCGCTCTCTTCTTTTGTGTTTTTGATCAGAAAGTTTATGTAGGGATTGGAGAGAAGACAATGTATCAGGAATTAAAGTGAAATCAGACATGTGTTGAACGACCACAACATACAGGGATATACAAGGTAATACTGACATATAATAACACACATAGGTTGGATTTGATGGACTTGTGTCTTTTTTCAACCTCACCTACTATGTAACTATGTAACATTTTAGGCTTTGAAAACTGCCTCTAGTTACATGCTTTCCCCTTTAAACCTTAAAGAGAATGCATAGTGGCTTTGATTAGTGTATATATACATACAGTATACATATATATATATATATTATTGATAAGTGTTTCTGTGAAAAATAGTCTTTTTTTAAAATTTGTGGTCAAATATGTACATGGGGGGCAGCCATATTCCCTCAATACACACAGTGCACGATGGTTGTGCTGTGCCACCCTTTCTCAAAATTCAAGTCTTTGAGGTAGAAGGTTGATTAATTCACAGAGCAATAAATTTTAACTTAAGTAAATGTTCACTTAGCTTAGTGATTAGGGAGAAGTTGTATGTACTTTGAATAGACAGTAGATAAAAAGAACAGAATTTTTACTTCTACATGATTAGATGGTTGACACAGTTTCACCCTATTCACCAAGTGAACATTCACTAGGCTGAATAATCATTAGCTCCTCCTTTAGTAATTCAACCGCTATAAGTAGGATGACTCATGGGTGTTAATTTACTGAAGCAACAGAGACTGTTCACTTAGATGCATGAATGTTCATTTTGCAAAATGTAGGCACTTAGTGAAAAGTATTATAAAATTACTGCGCTTCCCTCTAAATCCAAGCTGCAGTTCTAATTCTTAGGTGTAGAATAAAATGGATAAAGTGTATAAAAGAACCGCGCTAAACACAAACCATAATCAAAATAATTGAAAAATATATAAAGTGATCAGAAAATGCTAAACTCATATAGCAATATAATGTGAAAAAATTAAAAAATGCGAAATGAACCACATAAGGATACTAAATTATTAGGGCAAAAAATATGAAAATTAATTAATAAATATAGAAACTAATTAGTAAAAAATTGTTATATAAAGATAAGGAAAACAAAAAACACAGTCCGTGAAAATAAAATGACTTCCGTTATCAACAGTCCTATTTAGATTTTCTTCCACCCAAAGTGACTGAAGACTTTAAAGACATCTTTGTGAAAAAATCCACCACCTATAAAGGTATATGATTACCAGAGGTAAGCTGTAATAAAGCCTTATGCCAGAGATCCGCTCATTAGGGACATCACCATCTGTCTCTGCATGGAGGGGAGATCACCCGGGATTCATCAGTAGTGATTGGCTCGGTAATGGAGACCCTAGATCTCCGATCGGTGTAATCTACAAAAAATCCGCTCGAGGGCGCTGTGATTTTTCAGTGACGACAGCCGATAAAACACGCCTTCTCCCCGGAAAACCGCAGAAGAAATGGCGATTTCTTCTGCGGTTTTCCGGGGAGAAGGCGTGTTTTATCGGCTGTCGTCACTGAAAAATCACAGCGCCCTCGAGCGGATTTTTTGTAGATTACACCGATCGGAGATCTAGGGTCTCCATTACCGAGCCAATCACTACTGATGAATCCCGGGTGATCTCCCCTCCATGCAGAGACAGATGGTGATGTCCCTAATGAGTGGATCTCTGGCATAAGGCTTTATTACAGCTTACCTCTGGTAATCATATACCTTTATAGGTGGTGGATTTTTTCACAAAGATGTCTTTAAAGTCTTCAGTCACTTTGGGTGGAAGAAAATCTAAATAGGACTGTTGATAACGGAAGTCATTTTATTTTCACGGACTGTGTTTTTTGTTTTCCTTATCTTTATATAACAATTTTTTACTAATTAGTTTCTATATTTATTAATTAATTTTCATATTTTTTGCCCTAATAATTTAGTATCCTTATGTGGTTCATTTCGCATTTTTTAATTTTTTCACATTATATTGCTATATGAGTTTAGCATTTTCTGATCACTTTATATATTTTTCAATTATTTTGATTATGGTTTGTGTTTAGCGCGGTTCTTTTATACACTTAGTGAAAAGTGTTCACTTCTAACATGTGCAAGCCAAATTATGTTTTTTTTTTTTTTGCACATGACTGAATCTTAATACTAAGCTAAGTGAACAATCACTTAACAACCTCTAAATGAACACTATTGAACCCCGTTGAGCTTTAAGATGATCCATTTTTTTTCCGTTCAACCAGCGGGTTGAACAAAAAAATTAAAAAATGACTTGATTCCCCCATCCACACATTTGAGGTAGAAGGGGAAATCCTCCCACCGTGCCTTTGTATTCTGACAGTGGGGAGACTTTCCTGCTGTCAGAATACACTGATCAAAGCTGCCGGCTATAGTCGGCAGTGCTGATCCAGGCGAAATTTTGCAATAGGGCGGTTGTACAGAAGTTGATCGGTAGAATGACTTTGTACAACCACCCTGCCCATATATGGATCGAAATTTGTCCAGTCCCTGCTGAACCAGCCAAATTTCGAACCATGTATGGCCGGCTTAATTTGTTGCCAACAGGAACTTCATTTATACCCCCCGGGCATCATTTTGCTTTTAAGTTTCTCTAGCCTTGTCCACTGGGTTGAGCTGAAATAGAATTACCACCTGCCCAGTGAAGCCAACATTGCCCTATTGTGATCTGCTGATCCTCCACTGCACGCCACGTCTGTGACACCATCTTTCTTTACTGTCATTGGGAGCCAGCTGTCTCCCCAAAATTTTTGAAGTAGACTCCAATGACATGCCTCCAGGTCCACCCTCCACCACCTACTCACTGTAAGTTGATGTCCCTTGGAATATCTAACATGGATATTCCAGGATGCTGCTGGAATGGGGCACGTCATTGACTCCTAGGTGAGAATAGAGGGAAGGGGGGGGGGGTGCCATTCAAAAAATAATTAAAAAAACAGTAAACAAACATAATTGATTATGATTGTGCAGTTGATGCAAAGTTTTTTAGGCACGTGTTAAAGCCCATCTGAAAATACATGTTCATCCAAGACTACCGTGGCCATAGACTGACAACACTGCAGTAATTTTACTGCAGAACAAACAACGTTGTTATCCTATTACAGGAAGTGGAAAATCATTTGTTCTACTTGCAGGTAGAGATGGGCGAACAGTTAGAGCCGAGCACGAACACCTGAATTTGCAGGTAGCTCGGTGGGATTTTTCGCCCACTGAGGGCCCCACATTGCACTGCATACTTCACAGTGCATTCTAGGGCCCTAAGAGTCAGTGGCCATTTCAGGTGGTCATACACAGCCAGTGTTCGCTTGGCTGAAATTCTGAGGAAATTCCACCTGCTTGTAAACTGCCTGATTTGTGACATGCCCACCAGGTGGAACTCAACTTTGGCAATGCTGCAGCAGCTGCACATGCAGCAGAGAGCCGTCAACCAGTACCTGTGTGAGTATGACATAAAGACAGGCTCAGGGCACCTCTGTTTTTTTTGCCCCCCACACCAATGGCTGATGATAAAGGATGCATGCACTGTACTGTCACCATTTGAGGAGGTGACAAGGATGGTGAGCCGTGACAATGCATGCATCAGTGACATCATCCCTCTTGTGTTCTTGCTGGAGCATTATGGGCAGGGCACTTGAAGCAGAGCAACTAGAGGAAGAGGAGGACTTCCTTTCTTCTCAAGTCTTGCTTTATGCAGACACCATTCTTGTGAGGCCACAGAACACACAAGAGGCGATAGAGGGGGAGGAGGATCATGGTAGTTCTGGAGGCATTAAAGCAGAGGAATACATATGTCATATGTTAAGAGAGGGTTTTTAATCCCCAGAAAGCTTGGGAGCAGTATGTGGCTGGGAGGAGGCAGTTCCAGATACTGTAATCCTCAGTGACCTTGAGGACTCTGCTTCTCATGCTTCCGCAAACTTGCGGTGCATCGGCTCCCTTATTCTTCAAAGCCTGCAAAAGAGAATTTGTGGCATCAAGGATAAGGATCATTATTGGTTGGCAACCCTTCTTGACCACCGTTACCAGGGGAAAGTCTCGGAATTCATCCTGTCCTCACAGAGGGAGCAGAGGATGAAATATCTTGAGGACACCTTAAAAAGGAGTTTATGTAACGCCTTTCCAGACACTGGTAGGTTACAGTGTCATGAGAAAGCTACTTTTGAGGCTTCTGTTGGACAAAGTAGGGGCGGTGGAGAAGGGAGCCGCCTCAGCGATGCATTTGAAAAAAATTTTAGTCCTCGACGCCCAGGGCTGTGAGCTTCAATATCACATCGGCAGCGTCTGCTTCAAATGGTGGAAGATTATCTAGGAGCGAAAACAGACATGGAGAGCTTTCCAGTAGATGATCCACTGGGTTTCTGTGTCATGAGAATAGACCACTGACCAGAACTTGCCAAGTATGCAACTGAGCTGCTGGGCTGCCCTGCCTCCAGTGTGCTTTCTGAATGGGCATTCAATGCTGCCAGAGGTTTTGTGACAGATAAAAGAGAGCGTCTGTCCACAGACTCTGTTGACCGGTTGACATTTGTAAAAATGAATCAGTCCTGGATTAGCAGCAGCTATCAAGCCCCTGATGCTGATGTCCCTGATTAAGTGTTATTTGATTCTGAAATCTCTGCAAGACTGTCTAGGCTGCCCAGCTTTGTGGGTGTTTATTTTATCTTAAAGTATTTTTTTGGTATAGGTTTCATGGGCACAATTAACACCCAAGGACCAATTTTTCCATAACTGTGTGACAGGGGCATCAAATTTCAATTTTATTTTTACAGCAAGGCCAATTCTTGCTTTCATCAAGACTACCTCTAGAAGGTTAGGGGGTGAAGGCACGAACAACACCCAAAGACCAATTTATGCACAACTGTTGGACAGGGGCGTCAAATTTCAATTTTTTACAGCATGGACAATTCTTGCTTTCATCAAGACTACCTCTAGATGGTTACAGGGTAAAGCCACCAACAACACCAAAAGACCAATTTTTCCACAACTGTGTGACAGGGGCATCAAATTAAAATTTTTTACAGCAAGGCCAATTCTTGCTTTCTTCAAGTCTACCTCTAGAAGGTTACGGGGTGAAGGAACCTTGTTGGCACCCAAAGACCAATTTTTCCGCAACTGTTTGAAAGGGACATCAAATTTAAATTGTTTGCAGCAAGGGCAATTCTTGCTTTCATCAAGACTACCTCTATAAGGTCAAGGTGTGAAGACACCAACAACATACAAAGACCAATTTCTCTGCAATTATTTGACAAGGGTGTCAAATTAAATTTTTTTACAGCAAGGACAATTTTTGCTTTCATTAAGACTACTGCCCCGTACACACGATCGGATTTTCCGACAACAAATGTTGGATGTGAGCTTGTTGGTGGAAAGTCCGACCGTGTGTATGCTCCATCGAATATTTGTTGTCGGACTTTCAGCCAACAAATGTTGGCTAGCAGGTTCTCAAATTTTCCGCCAACAAAACTTTGTTGTCGGAATTTCCGATCGCGTGTACACAAAAGTCCGACGCACAAAAGTTCACGCATGCTCGGAATCAAGAAGAAGGAGCTGCACTGGCTACTGAAATTCCTTTTTCTTGGCTCGTCGTACAGATTGTACGTCACCACGTTCGTAATTGTTGGCTAACATTTGTGTGACCATGTGTATGCAAGACAAGTTGGAGCTAACAACCTTCGAACAAAAATCCACGGTTTTGTTTTTTGGAAAGTCCAATCGTGTGTACGGGGCATTACTCTATAAGGTTAAGGAGTGAAGGCACCAACAACACCCAAAATTCAATTTATCTCCAACTGTTTGACGGGGCATCAAATTTCTATTTTTTACAGCATAGACAATTCTTGTTTTCATCAAGACTACCTCTAGAATGTTACAGGGTAAAGGCACCAACACCCAAAGACCAATTTTTTTACAACTGTTTGACGGGCATCAAATTGAATTTTTTTACAGCAAGGCCAATTCTTGCTTTTATCAAGACTTCCTCTAGAAGGTTATGGGGTGAAGGCACCAACAACACCCAAAGACCAATTTTTCCGCAACTCTTTGACAGGGGCGTCAAATTTAATTTTTTTTTTACAGCAAGGCTGTAAGGCTGCTTTCATCAACATTACAGGGTTGAGGCACCAACAACACTGAAAGATCAAGTTTTCCGCAACTGTTTGACAAGGGCGTCAAGTTTACATTTTTTACCGCAAGGCCAATTCTTGCTTTCATCAAGACTACCTCTATAGGGTTATGCCCTGTACACACGGTCGGACATTGATCAGACATTCCAACAACAAAATCCATGGATTTTTTCCAACGGATGTTGGCTCAAACTTGTTTTGCATACACACGGTCACACAAAGTTGTCGGAAAATCCGATGGTTCTGAACGCGGTGACGTAAAACAGGTACGTCGGGACTATAAATGAGGCAGTAGCCAATAGCTTTCGTCTCTTAATTTATTCTGAGCATGCATGGCACTTTGTGTGTTGGATTTGTGTACACACGATCGGAATTTCCGACAACGGATTTTGTTCTCGGAAAATTTTATAGCAAGCTCTCAAACTTTGTGTGTCGGAAATTCCGACGGAAAATGTGTGATGGAGCCCACACACGGTCGGAATTTCCGACAACAAGGTCCAATCACACATTTTCTGAAAAATCCGACCGTGTGTACAGGGAATAACAATGTGAAGGCACCACCAACGCCCAATTTTTCTGCACCTGTTACTTTCATCCAAAGTCTGAGAAAGAGACACCAGGCTTTATCTAAAAAAAAATTACAGCATTGAAAGTTGTAAATTACAAGTGATGGTGTAAGAATTTTAACAAATCGTTTACTAAGGGATAATTATTTTATTGTGTTCAATGTGTTAAGCTAGACTGATCACTGAAGGTTTAATGCTACTTGAAGGTAAACATTGCAATCATTTCAAATATGAAATTCAAATATACTGAACTTATAATGCTTTCCCTTTTTTTTTACCCAGTCATTTTATTTGTCGTGGTATGTCGCAGAATAAATGTGCCACATCAGCCAGAACTTCCACTCCCCAAAAGCTTTGATTGTTAATTTTGTTTCTCACAGTTGATAAATTAATATATCCACTATATGTGTCCAGTGTATTTATAAAGGAAAATGTGCTTTTTTCAATAATCTTGATGTTGAACACTTTTACAGCAACCTGATCTGCAGAAACATTTGTGTGATTTAATATGCCCCTACAGCCCACCTATTAGCTAATCCAGATAAATGATTATTGATACCCTGTTATCAGACAGTAGAGAACCTGCTTTCCATTGTTAAAGAGACATCAGGGAATTGATCAGAATGCAGGGAACACCTGTTTCCGGTAGTAATACTTTCACCACAAGACCTGCCTTTCTTTATTAACCAGCTGGCAAGGAAAAGGGCATCTGAAAGTGCTAGGAAGGAAAGTTCAATAGTAATTATAAGCTGCTTATTCCCAGTCACAATATTCTGCTTGGTTCACATGGCTAATACTCTTAAGGCTAAGGGCTAGGGATCACTTTTGAGAAAGCATTTGACATGCAGTTTGACCACCTGTTTTAGCCACTAAAAATCCACATCATCACGCAACAACCACGTGCATTGTTGTGTGGCCTATTTACTTTTACCCATTTACAGTACCTCCTGTCTAATGCAACGCGGTTTAATTCTTGCCACAAAGCAAAGCGTCAGACATCTGCACATCCTCCTTTGCCTTGCAACTAGGGATGGGCTCAGGCATGTTCAGATCCTAGTCCCAACTTCTTGGTGTAGTCCCAACACACCTGAGCCCTTCCCTGCTTGCAACTAAAGAGAGTGGTTGGAGTGGAGTTAGAAGCGGCTCAAATGTGTGTTTTATTTGGCTGGAGTTAACCTATAAATACCTGAAACAAATGACAGAGAGGCGCCATTTTTCTGCTCGCCAATCTTACCATGTAGGATAAAGAACACTGGAGTTAAAGTGGAGCAGTAGTCCATTACAGCCAATCAGATTCCTTTCTTTTAGAGCCGGTTCACACAGGGGCAACACGACTTGCAGGCCGACTCTGTGAGGCGACCTGCACACGACTTCAGCGGCGACTTGCAAAACAACATCTGTATAGAAGTCAATGCAAGTCGCCTGAAGTCGCCCCAAAAGTAGTATAGGAAACTTTTTCTAAGTCAGAGTGACTTGAGTCGCTCCTATTAGAATGGTTCCATAGTACAGAACAGGACGCGACTTCTCAGGCGGCTAAGTCGCCTGACAAGTCGCCCCTGTGTGAACCGGGGGTTAATCTGAACCATTAGTGATAGTGACTGCTGTGCTTCAGCTGTGCTGGGTTGGACTTCAGTGCCACATTATAGGGTCCGCTCCACTGATACCACTGGTCCTGGAGGGCAAGACCAAAATCTGGGGGGGGGGGGGGGGGGCGGCAGCCTACTCCAGCACCCCCCTTAGATCTGGCCTTGCACTGGGCGACACCCTATGTAACTGCACAGTAGCGCAACATACTGTGTTGCCATGTAGTACCCCCCAACTTTTCGAGATGGGAACGAGGGACATCTATTAACAAAACTATATAGACATAGGACACACACCCTGCCATGCCCCCTTAAAGGAAAATTATAAATAAAAAAAATAATTAATTAAACCCACAAGTGCTTTTCTACGATTCCTTTATCTTGGCTTTTGAAATTTACAAATGCAGCAATTTAGAAATTGGATGGCATTTTCAGCACTGGGAAACACTTTTTGTGAAAGGTAAAAAGTGAATATTATATACAACTATATAGATCAAACTGAAATGAGGAGGAAAGAAGGACAGATGGACTTTGTTCCAAATCAGGGACATTTCCTCGAAATCAAGGACAGTTGAGAGCTATGCAGTAACATTGAAATGAAGTGCCACTATGTGACACTTCAAATAGAGAAAAGAAACACAAACAATGGAATGCGCTGCAATGCACATCACACTTCTCCTTCCTGGAGCCAACATTGCACTAGCCTGCGCATTAAAATGCTGCGTTTTACCACACAGGCTAATGTTAACGCTGCCTAATTGTTACGAAGGAGAGGGATGGAGTCCTGTACTCCCTTCCTGTTTTTCAAAAACAATACAGTGAGTGAGCTCTGTCATTCTAGGACAGGAAGTGTATTTATTGACAGATTAAAGGAGAAATCCAGCCTGAGCTCGTTTGGCTGGGCTTCTCCTATGGGTCACAAGAGTGCCATTCGTTTTGCACTCCTGTGACATTTTCAGCAGAGAGCGATCTGGAGTCTGCTCTCTGTTGACATCACAGGAATCAGTCCAGGCATGTATTGAACTGCTATAGGCTGTTATTGTTTTGCAGTATGCTGACATCTACTGGCAGTTTTGGGCCACTACAACTTGTTTACTAATGTGATTTTGATAGCTTCCTCTCTCCTCCCCTTCTGTTTATTAATAGTTACTTCAGTCCTAGCTAGACCTTCCCTTCTTCTTCCATGTTCCCTCAGTCAGTGTTAGTTATTCACAGAAAGGGCTTAGGAAAGTCTTTATCTTTTTACACTTCAAAAGACTGGAAAAACATCCTCTCTACTGAAATTAGCTAAAGTAAAATTGCATTGGATTCAGCTTCTGTGTCTTATTGATGACTTATTGGATAGTGCCAAGTCAGCAGGTGACCATACTGTCCGTACAGACTGGGTCACTCTAAAGGGATATGTTAATGCATAAAGCAGCATTTGAAACAGGACAGGTAAGATGCAATACATTACATGTTGTTTTGGGGTTTAGTTACACTTTAATGTCAACTGATTCTCTGTGCAAGTATAGCATAATGACATAGTAATATGCTTCCAGTGTAGAGAGAGCTGTGTGTCAGATCACCAGGCCTAGGAGGTCCTACATGAAAGGGTGCTTGAAAGAAATTAAGTTGAGTCCCAGTTGAATACCAAACCGGTGGAAAATCTTACACTGCTGTGTTAGGTGTGTATACTATGCCCACAGTGCCTCCCTAGCAACTAAATAACATGTACATTTTTTATATCCCCTAATACAGTGCTCATTAAGCCTGTCCTCAGGACCCACTAACAGGCCAGCTTTGCAAGATAACTGAAATACATCACAGGTGATATCATTTGCTGCTCAGTGATTGCAGTATTCTAGTCTGCATCTCCCCAAGGTAATACTTAAAATCTGAACCAAAAAGAGAGAAAGCAATTCTTCAAAGAGGAACATGCAATTACCAAAAATATAAATGTTTATTGAAAAAAATACACTTGAACACCAATCAACAATATATGGTTAAAAAAACAGGCACCACCACCAATATTAAAACATGACAACGTTGTCAACAAACCAACACAGATGGCCACCACATGCAAACATCAAACACTCCTCCTATTGAATAAATACAAAGTATTGCTATCAAGATATCATATACAGGGGAATGAATAATCCTTATGAATGACTTGATGAATGATTAGTTATGAACATGAAGGCAGATGAGGATGCAGCCAAATGAGGAATAATGTCCGCAGTAAGATTGTCAATAATGGAGGAAGCTGACAATGATGTGCAGGCTGTTAGGATGGTGGACTAGATGTCCTTAATAATGTGAATACAACATGATTGAAGTCTACAGCAAGGCACGATGTGGTAGAAGAGGTCAACGCCTGAATACAGCTAACTGCCAGCACCGGGGAATGTGAGCAGGTATAAAAGGAACTGCGATGTCGGTGTTAAGCAAGTGGCGGGTAGGAGTGAAGCAGTGGTAGGGAAGACGGTCCAAATGTAACAAGGTAAAGTCTCACCCAATTCTCGCTGCACCGATCAAGGCAGAAAGTCCATAGATAGCTCGTTGCATCTCCTTCTGGCTGGTCAGGATCGCTTCCTAGTGTGGAAATGGTCTCACCTCCAGGTATACAGGGAACGCTGTAATGGACGTGCTGTCATCCCGTCATCCTGTTCCCGGGTGAACACACTCAAACTCGTGGAGGCGCGGACAGAGATTCCAAGGCTGATTGGTGGTTCTGTGGGAGGGCTAGGTGGGGCGTGATGGCGTCATGCTTAATACTTAAAATCTGGCCTGTTAGTGGGCCCTGAGGACAGGGTTGATGATCACTGCCCTAATAAATCTCAGCGATTTTTTCTTAGGTATTCCAGAAAGCAACAAGCTGCACATATCATAATTAGATAACATGTACACGGAAATTCCCTTCTCATAGAAATGATTGTTGTATACTTTCACTTATCGTACTATCTTCACTTCACATGACATAACAACCATTCGCAAACCTATGCATAAATAAATAATATGTCCTGTGTACAGCATTAACCATGTCATGCAGTCATTGGAAAAGCTCCTCCCACCAAAATGGTGGTGAATAGGGCTAAAATATTGAGTCATCAACATACAGTAAGCCATGGCCTAGGGCAGCAAAGTCCCCAGGGACAGTACACAATCACCCACACCTCATGTTGCTGACTGTCATTAAAACATTCCTTTGTATTTTAGAGGTTCTCATATTGCTGCCCTTCCCTCTCTATCCAGTTCCTCTACTGACCCTGCAGAGATTAAAGTAACCCCAAAGTTTGTTACCTGTAAAAGAAGACACTGAATGTTTACCTGTTCAATGGTAGTATCCATTGCTATGTGGCTACTATATACTGCAGTTCTGTAGCAGTCAGCCATTGGCTTTGCTTCTGTAATGGGAATGAGTGTCCAATGATTTTCACATCCTAGCAATAAGGATTGCTAACTGGGGGGTTTTAAGCCAGACTTCTGGAGGGGAAGGGGGCACATGGCCTACAGGTAAGACAGTAAAATGCTACAGCTACAGTTTTTTTTTTATTATGTACTAGGGCCCCTTGACTGCCTAGGCTATTTTCTTGAAAATGTGAAATTAGCCTTTAAAGCAGAAATAAAGTTACCATACTTCCTCTCCAACAGTTTGATGTCCTCAAGGGGTTCTTTGCTGGAGCCAGCATCTTCTGGGTGTAAGTTTTTGGCTGTCTGGATTGGCTGGTGCGAGATGACATAACTCTTGTGTACCTGAATCAGTCATTACAGGGCACAGGAACTGTGCTGAGCGATGTAAACTGAGCTGCACATGTGCAGCTCAATGTGTATACCACATAAGGCAGCCAGCAGGCAGGTAGGTTTATTTTATTGCAATAAATATCCTAACTGCTTGTAAGTTTTGTGATTTTCAGTTTAGTTCCACTTTAAGTAAACCAATCTAAATCATCAAGTAGAACCAAACTGGTGGAAGAACAAGGAGACAGTTTGTCCTACTGTCCTAGCCATCATTGCTAGGTAACTATGTGAAACAGTGGGCATATGCTCCCTTCCAGACTTTTTGTTTCCAGCCTCATTGTGTCTTGTGCAACTATGACATCTGATTTTGTTAGTATACTACCAAGGTTCAGGTAGGAACATTACTAGATGGATACGAAGAATAAACCTTGGCCTGGCAATCATCCTTCAGTGAATTTGTCCAGTCCTGAGCTACCGTCCACTCTTTACTACTTCTAGTAAGACCAGAAAATCCAGAAAATCAGCACCCACATTACAGTGTTGGACCTGTTAATGCAGCAGCCAAGGATTTTTAAAGCCTGATGGGTGGAGCCTGATGAAGATTCTCAGACACTGGTTCCCTGTCAGGTCCACTCCCCTTGTGATTGGCAGCAGACAAATTGCTATAGGCTATAGAATCTGCCCACTGCCTGCTGTCAATCACAAGGAGAGAGACGATCTGATGGGGAACTAATCTTTCAGCTTTTCTTTTAGGCTGTGCCCATTGCTTGCATTACTGTTTGTTAGGAGGCTATCAGCCAGGGCCAGATCTAGAACGTCTGAGGTGGGGGTGCAGTAAAAAATGTCAGGGGGGTAGAGAATGCAAGATCAGTAGGGCAGTGTACAGGGGATCAGCAGGGCAAAATATAGGGTCAGCAGTTTGTAGGGCAGTGTACAAAGGTCATTAGTTTGTAACGCAGTGTACAGTGGGTTATCAGGGCATAGTAAAGGGGTTTTCAGGGCAGAGGACAGGAAATCAGCAGGGCAGTATGCAGGGGTCAGCATGAGAGTGTACAGGGGGATCAGCTGGGTGGAGAGGGTGGGGTTATCAGGGCAGAAGCAGGGATCAGCAACATGGAGGACAGGGGTCACAAGGGCAGAGGACAGATATCAGCAGGGCAGAGGAGAAGGGTCTGCAGGGCAGTGTACAGGGGTCAGCAGGATGGAGGACAGGAGTCAGGAGGTCAGAGGAAAGGGGGTCAGAAGGGCAGTATACAAGGGTCAGCAAGGCAGAGGACAGGAATCAGGGCAGATGACAAGGGTCTGCAGGGCAATGTACAGGGGTCAACAGGGAAAAAAACAGGTCAGTATGGCAGAGAAGATGGGTCACAAGGGCAGAGGACAGGGATCAGAAAGGCAATGTACAGGAATCAGCAGGATGGAGTACAGGGCGTCAGTAGGACAGTGTACATGGGTCAGCAGCACAGTGTACATAGAGTCAAATCTGCCCCATTCCCCCTCTTAGCCAAAATCCATCCATTTCCCCCTATTAGCAAATACCCTCCCCCCATTCCTCCCTCCTAGCACAAATTCTCCCCAATTACCCTTCCCAGCAATACCCCCTATCTCCCCTCCTCCGCAAACCTCTCATCCCAAGCATAAATTATTCTCACCCCCTCCCCTCCCCTATTTTGTCCCCCGTTCCCCCACCTGTTAGTTCCACACCTCCCAAATTTACAGGCAGGAAATTGCTACAGAGGTGGGAGGAGGTGCAGGCTGTGCTTCCTGTTAATAACAATGCTCCTCCATGCAGCAGATGACACAGGATCACTCTTACATCAGGCTGTACACACAGGGTTTGTGTACCCACCTCCTATGTCCTCCAAGCACTGCCCATCTCCCGGGAGCAGGAAATGTGGATAGGAGCCGGGTAATTAAACTATGCAGTCCAATCTAGCAATCCTTTGTCACCTGCTACATGGAGGAATGCTGTTATGACAGGAGGGGGAGCACAGCACAGCCTGCACCTCCTTCCTGCTCTCTCCTCTCTGCAGCTGTCACTTCTCTCTGGACTTTTCACTTTAGTTCCCTGCACCATGCTGCCTTCCCCTTGTCCCTGCCATGAGTGTGGGGATAGGGAGAGGAACTCAGGAGCCAGGCAGGATGCCCATAAGGTGGCTGGCCTGGGGGGGCACAGCCCACCTCAGAAACCCCCTAGATCCGCCTATGCTGTCAGCTGTGAAGCAGACAGTGCCCTTTAACACCCACTGACAGTTAGAGAGTGGAGGAGGTAGCATTGGCAAATATGCCTACTGCTACACAGCGTACAGAGACCGACACCCTGCCTATCTCTCCATGTTAACTTAGAGTCGGTCTCACCTCCAATTTCATTTTCTATAAGCTGGAGGTAATTCTTTTTTAATTTGGTGCAGTAATAGCACCACTTTGTAAAACTTGCGTTATGAAGAGCAATCTGAGTCTTTTGCACAAGTTGATAAAGCTACTAAAAAGGGGCAGCAGGGATTTTGGAATTTGGCACAAGACGTTGACAATCAGTGTAAATACTGGAAGAATTAAAAGTATGATGCTGGTGTTATTACTAATACAGACTGCATTGTCTATGTCATTTTTTTCTTTCACTATACTACTACTTTAAAGTTTTGGGAGTTCAAGGGTTAAAGGATAGGTTAAGCTTTTTTTTAAGCTATTTCCTGTTGGAAGGTGGTTAGGTACAACGCAAGACTGCTGCCACTGAGAACACATGTACCAATTTAAAGTGATTGTACACCCTTGCATATACCCAACAAAGTGACAAGCCTCATGTGATACACAGAGATCAAACAAATCCTCCTACATAAGTTGAAACTGTTCATCTACAACCATTCAAAGTACAGAATATACACAGCATTTCTCAGCTTCTAGAAGGCAGGGTTCAGGGATCTGATGTCACGCAATGCATAGAGAGGAGAGCTAAGTGTAAGCTGAGAACTGAGTGGAGTGAATGGACACACCTCCCTCTATGCAGTCTCGAAGAGAAACATGAACAACCAAAGCTGTTAATGACATGCTGTGTGCTGGAGGGGACATAGGCCGTCTCCCAGGATTGCATGGTGTTGGCATAAACGATCAAGAGACTAATGCAGATAGCAGAGGAAGGAGACAGCAAATAGAAATCATACTAGCTGCTTTGGATAGATACTAGTACACACCATAGAAGGATGTGCTTTGTTCATTTTTTTGTTTCAGAGGTTTACAACCACTTTCTTTTCTGTAGAGACCTTTTGGCAAAAATGAGCAAAAAAGATGATACTAAATGCAGTTTACAAGAGATTCATTGCACTGATTCAGTCAGTTGTGTGAGACGGTTCATATGTAAACAAAGCACAGACTTTAAATTTGCCTTCTTATAACATTTTATTGACATACAAAAAAACACACATCAGTATACACCCATCAGCACGTACACAGATACACAGATTCACTCACAATTCTGAAGTCATAACCAGCAATAACATCCTTGGATACACAGGAAAAAATGCTATTTCTTACGTTACAAAAATATTTTTTATAAAAAAGCATTTAAGGTTAAATCAAATATATTATACAACATTTATAAATAAATTAGTTAGACATATATAAATAAATCGGACCACAAATGATGAATTATTTATGAAGAAGTAATGTGCAAAGTTACCCATGAAAACCATTCTGAATACTTCCTTCACTGATATGATGTCTGTAAAGCACACTGTTCATGGTTGCTATGGGCTGCTGCACTTTACACATCATTTCACTCCAAAGACATGCTGGTAGGTTAATTGGATCCTGTCTAAATTGTCCCTAGTATGTGAGTTAGGGACCTTAGATTGTAAGCTCCTCGAGGGTAGGGACTGATGTGAATGGACAATGTATATGTAAAAGCTCTGCGTAAATTGATGGTGCTATATAAGTAAAATAAATAAATAACATTTCTGCTCTTTGCATTGCTGATGTTGTCCGTTTCTATAGATGAAGAACATCTGGTAGGAATCCGCTGGGAGAACGGCTCACCCACCTGCAGAAAGAGATGTGTGGACGTGGATGACCCATGTGTTTGTATCACCTTCTGTTTAAGGCGGAGCGCAGCCTACAGTCCACCTGTGAATCCAAGGTTATTTTACACCAGCCAAGCATTAAGTGAATTAAATATAATAGTGCTGAAATAGAGCCAGCCTTTCCAGCAGCAGAGCATTAGATTATCCTCCATTAGAACTATTATCTGATCTTTCAAAAGGCCAGCTTTATAGCAGGATTCATTACCAAGCAGTGTCTTATTCTGTAATACAATACACACTGTAAGTTATAATAGCACATTCTGACATTTGGTTTAGGCTCATTAGTTTGTTGTGGAAGAGGAGTGCATCAATATTAGATGCAATACATATAAAACACAATGATCAAGGTCAGAGTCTAGGGCATTTTTTTCTTGAGCTTGTCCATAGCAGAGGATGTCACATACCAGTTTTTGCAAGTTTGGTTAAGCCAAAGTCCAGGCAAACAACTATGTGTATAGATCAAATACATCTATGAGAGCTCTTTTACCAAATGAAAATAGAAGAAAGAAATCTAAAAGAGAAAATAAATGCAACCATCACATCTAAAGCCCTGTACACACGGTTGGACTTTTCCAACGGTCTTTCCGACGGACTTTCGACGGAGTTACGACAGACTTTCGGACGACCGGACTTGCCCACACACAAACGGACTAAAGTCAGTTCGAAAGTCCGTTGGTATGAACGTGATGACGTATGAAGGGACTAGAATAAGGAAGTTCATAGCCAGTAGCCAATAGCTGGCCTTGCGTCCGTCGGACTAGCATACAGACGAACTGATTTTTCGACCGGACTCGAGTTCGTCGGAAAGATTTGAAACATGTTCCAAATCTAAAGTCCATCTGATTTTGACAGAAAAAGTCAGCTGAAGGTCCGATGAAGCCCACACGCGGTCAGATTGTCCGACGGATTCGTTCCGTCAGACCAGTCCGGTCAAAAAGTCCGCCTGTGTGTACACGGCATAAGAATTGGTAAGCTGTAGCATAATAAAGCTTTGCTTTTGGGTTTAATACCGCTTTAAGGAATATAAGTGGGCTTTGCCCTCCACTCCAATTCTGTATTTGGACACTGAAGGAGAAGCAGCAACCTGAGTTCATCTCTCTGTTACTCTGCATTCTCCTGCTATCAATATGTTCCTAGTAGCACATAAGCACTAACCCCTCTTCCAGTCTGAACTTCGTTGTTTAAGGGATTGCAAGAGGATGATACCAAGTCAAAGCCATATGCTTGCACTAGTTTCTTTTAAAATACAGTAGTACCTTGGATTAAGAGCATAATCCATTCCAGAAGAATGCTTGTAATCCAAAGCTCTCGTATATCAAAGCGAGTTTCCCCATAGGAATCAATGGAATCTCAGATAATTAGTTCCAGTGTCACTGCTAGTGTATACAGTACCACATGTGGCCAGAGGTGGGGGGGCACCAGAGACATTTGGAAACACCTGGAGAAGCTCAGAGACCACTCGAAGATGCTCGGAAACACTCCATTCCCTAGTGCCTCCGAGTGTTTCCAAGTGTCTCTGAGCAGCTCTGAGTGTCTCCGAGCATCACCGGCGCCCCCGCACCTCTGGCCAAATGCGTTACTGCACACCCCGGAGGCTTGAATCCTGCTCACCTTGCGAGGCAACGCTCGCAAACCGAGTCAGGATTTAAAAAAAAAAAAAAAACAGCTCGTATTGCAAAACGCTCACAAACTGCGTTACTCGCAATACGAGGTTTTACTGTATACATAATGATTTTTAAATGAACACATACCTGCATATGTGGGTGTTTTTTTTCTATCTGCTCGGAGTTCAGCTATAGCTACAAATTCAAATTTTTCTGACTAGCTCCATTCTGTCACATAATCTCACAACCCCAAAAACAAATTGTAGGGGTCTGATTTACTAAAGTCTGATGCGAAATCAAGTGAGTTGGTATTCACTCTGAACATCCATTTATGTACATAGGGATGAAAAATAGGCCTTCTGCTTAACACGATGGGGTGTTTGAAGTGAACACATGTTGGCGTTACATCAGACCTTAGTAAATCACCTTCTGGAACCCAAAGCACCCAAATTTTTGGCTTGGGCAAATGGCTTTGTTCTCTTCTGCTGCCTATTAAGTTTGTATTAAAGATGGGCTATGGAAAGGGATAGACTGGAGATAATATGGTCATGTACACATAGGGCCTGATTTACTAAAACTGCAGAGTGCAATATGTGGTGCAGCTCTGTGTAGAAACAAATCAGTTTCCATTTTTTTTTTTGTCAAAGCTTAATTAAACAAGCTGAAGTTAGAAGCGGATTGGCTACCATGCACAGCTGCACCAGATTGTGCACTCTCCCGTTTTAGTATATCAACCCCATAGTTCAAAATAGCCTTATGCAAAAGGTCAGTGCAAATAAATAAAGTGATTCATAGCAACCAATCAGGTTTTACTCTGTTAAATCCATGAAATCCAATTGGTTGCAATTAGTCACAGTTCCTTGCATTTTGCTCTTTGCTTTAAATAAGCCTGGTTGTGTTGTAGAGCTAGACATTTTCTATTACTTGCATCATTGTTAATTGGAGAAGGAGCTTTGCCTCTTAGAGGATCCAGTTGAATGACATCAGCAGCACTGGGAAAAATGTAAACACATTTATATGAACAGAATTTAGCTGACAGTCAGACATGTATTCCCCTGAGATAAGTCAGCTTGAACCGTCCGACACTCTTTGGCACTACTCATAGAAATGTGGATTTTCATTCAGTTTGGCCAAAACAACCTGATCACCTCATGACTATAGGGACCTTAAGAGGAAACTATAGTCTTTTTGATGTTCGTAGACATTCATTTGAAAATCATCCCTGGCTAAATGTACTTAAAGAAAGAATTATTTCTATGCAGAATTTATAACTATATACTGTATGTACATGAATGGCAGCCATGTTTACCTATTACATGTTCTTTGCTTCCTTCACAGTGCTTAATAATAGTGTGCTTTACCTTTCCGCTGTCTCACTTTAAGGGCCTCTAAACACCAGATATGTTATTATTTATTTTACTGCATTCTTCGTTCGGTACAGGTAAAATACATGAACATGAAAGAAATGTGTTTTTAATGGAGTCTGTTCATACCAACAGAAAAAAAAGAGGCTGGATTTGGGGTCCATTAAAAAAGCAGCGGTATAGTCTTACCGCAGCCATAAAGCGGCTTTAAGATAAATAAAAATGGGCATATTTAAAAAGCTCTGTAAAGAGAAAAAAAAATAGGAATATAGCCTAGTCTATTGGGTCTCCTTCAATCACTTAACACAGCTCAGAGAACTCTGGAGGACACCAGAGCTCAGAGCTTGTATTTTACGAATGGAGCATAATATGGAGACTGTGGTGTAAAGTAAAACTGCCAAGTGTAGCAGAGAATGGATAGCAATTTGTGCTCTCTCTTATAAATGGGCCCTAATTGTGCCCTTCATATCATCTAAATGGAGCATTTAAAAAAGTCAATGGATGGTATTGAACATACATGGTAAAGTATGCCCTCTGGTGTGAACAAACTCTACTAATGGCCAGATATTAGAACGCTTGGGTATACATGTACAATGTCTTCTGAGTCTGACCCATAAGCAGGGAACTCAAGGCCTATGAGTGCTCTTGTTTAGGGAAATGGAAGAGGCAGGGAAGCTGCACTCCCATATTCCTAATGCCATGAAAAACAATAACATTTGCACAAGATTTCCTAATCTGTCCAATCACTTTGTTCCTCTGGGATACTCTTTTAAGGCTGCCATGCACTATCCCCAGACATAAGATGGACCAGAAGACTGTCATCTAAAGTCTGTAAGCACTTTAACTCTCAGTTGGATTAGATTCACTAAAAACAATATACTCTCCACGTGGCTATTATCATTTGCTAATGAAGAAGAGTGATTGCAGCAAAATCATGCAAATGAAGAACACCAAACATGCTTACTATAGTTTCCCCTTAAAGCATAGCAGAACTCAACATGAAAAAGCAGTATGGATTAGTGGCACCAATTTTGAGTAGTTCTTCTAATGCCCCATACACATGATCGGACTTTCCGACAAAAAAAAAAAACGTGGATTTTTGGTCGAAGGATGTTGGCTCCAACTTGTCTTGCATACACACGGTCACACACATGTTGGCCAACAATTACGAACGTAATGACATAGAAGATGTACATGATATCTCCATTACGAATGCTATTTATATCTCCGGCTCGTACTTTATTCTGAGCATGCGTGGACTTTTGTCATATGGACTTGTGTACACACGTTTGGAAAGTCTGACAACAAACATTTGTTAGCGGAAAATTTGAGAACCTGCTAGCCAACATTTGTTAGTGGAAAGTTCGACAACAAATGTTTGATGGAGCTTACACACGGTCGGACTTTCCGTCAACAAGCTCACATCCAACATTTGTTGTTGGAAAATCAGATCCTGTGTACGGGGCATTAGACTACATAGTACTTATGTAGATGGGTTAACCAACCTGTGACTGATCCTCTGTTGTTGGCCACATCCTAGCATTCCATTATACCCACTTGAAGGTCTAAAACAAGCAACACTCTTTATTGCCCATATACAGTTGTGCTAAATTTGTCTTCACCAGTCACACACAATGCCAAGGCAGGGGATGGCAGTATATAGTGGTTCTGTATTTCCATAGTGGGCAAAGCCACATGCTGCATGATATGCATAGTCCAAAAATTTGGTCAAAAACTGTAAGCTGGACACATTTCTTCTGTAGACTGTGAGTCACCTTAGTGCATTAGTAGGAAAATAAATAGTAAAACATTTGGTCACAGTCAAGCATTGGTCTGAATGAGTACAGTACTCATCACAGTGCTTTGTTTATTCTTCCTCGAAGGCACAGTTTGAAGCACCAATATATTCTGTAGTCTTCCTGAGTTTCAGACCCATTTTCTGCAGTAGGCTGGGGGATTTTTTTGGTGTGCTGCCTGCAGTCAGTAATAAATTGGCCTCATTTTCAAAGCAAACGTCCTCTTCAGTGTGAACAAGCCTGTGATTACTGCACCTGCAACAGAAAAGAGAGGAGCACTGAGTGGCCAAATCACTTTCCACTGCATCCGGTAACTTCACTAAATTGAGTAAACACAGATCTACATCATTGATGACTGCAATACACAAAGGTCCCATTTCTAATGCCTTTGTTTCCAGCTCCATCTGCCATTGTCTTCCTAATATGGTCTGCTAGATTTTTTCTTTTGTTAGGTGTTTGGGTTGAAGTGCCAAATTTTGATCTCTGCTATGAAGGTAACTATGCATGAAGAAATGAATAAAGCTCAGTTATGATATGTTATTCATATAATTTTAATGAAAATTAATACTGTATGTATTTCTTAACCACTTGAGTACTAGCCTATATATACTCTTTCGCTACAAGCAATTGTTTCATTTTCAGCGCTGTGCTAGCTGGATTGACAAGTACCTGGTCGTTCAACATTGTACCCAAATACATTTTTGTATCTTTATATATCTATATATTTTTTTATTTTTTTAATATTTTTATATATTTATATATCTATATATTTTTTTAGATTGATAGGGCTTTCTTTTGGGGTATTTAATAACCACTTGTTTTTGTATTTTTTACTATTTAAAGGGAAAAAAGGACCAAATTAGAAAAAAAAAGTAAAACATATCAAATAAAACTGCTAGCACAGTGCAAACAGCCCCAAAATGGAAAGTAGACACTCTAAGGTGATCTCACGTTTTGGCATAATTTTTTGAAATGAAGAAACATGCTGGTGCTGACAAGTACAGTAGTTAACAGAGAGCCACTTTAAAAAAAATCCCCATAGTCACCAGGACCACCAAAACATTGATCTCCATTATAAAATACAGTAACCCACAACATCCAATCAGATTTCAGCTTAGGGATATCCGATCAGTAAAACAAATTCTGACCTTTTCTAAGCAGTTAATACCCTTTGTACATTTCCCTTTGCTCTATGACTAAAGGTTCTGTTACACAGGATATTAATTATTATTAATAATATTATTGTTATTATTATACAGGATTTATATAGCGCCAATAGTTTGTGCAGCGCTTTACAATGTATATATCTGAAAAATAAAGTAAATATTAGACCAACTCTGCTAATGATTGGCTTACATAAGAGCTGATTCAAATTTACAAAGCTAATAGATAACTACTACACTACTAATATTGAATGTCCCAATCAACTGAATTTATATTTTGCTGCAGAAGGAGAGGACAAGTGTCAGTTAGTCCAATCTGTGCATTTTATTTTCTTATGATTGCATTCAAGATATTGAGCAGGCTCACAAAACTGACATTTAATAAAAAACTGCAATTATTTGATTATGCACATGTTTTCATATAGTTATTATAGTACACCTAAAATAAAAATATCATCTATGTTAGGGATTAGATTCAGCTGCGCAAAGTTTCTAATGAGATCATTGGTGGTTGCCAGAGTTTTATGCTGAATAGTTGACCCCTAACCCAGACCACCTGTTATTCTCTTAAGTTCAGAGGACATTGGGGACCTGACCCACTTCAATTGCACACTACAGCTATTGTCACACAAGAGGCAGCTGCTGGATAAACGCTGCAGAGTGGAGGAGGGGACTTACCCATCAGTGACAGGAGTGACGTCGTCAGCTGGCAAAATTCTGCTAATCTGCTTGTTCGCACTTTGGGCTATTGGCGACGAGGAAAGAGATTTCTACATAAGAAAATGTAAAACAAATTGAAATTTCATATAACACATAAAAGCTTAATTGTCATGATAATAATAACCTGATGTATCATACTTATAGATTTTGTGTAATGTATACTGTACAGCTGACTTGCACACCTTTTGCTAGGATTCCAAGATCCAAATTTTAACATAAATATTATTACAATTATTAGTAAAAATATTATCATACAAGTATTTATGCATTTTTATATAAAAAGGTTATTTATTTTAGAAACACATATACTAAAAAATATATTTAATTGCTTGTTTATTTATTTGGAATTCATACATCAATTCAATATGTAGAAGTGCTTTTTAAAAAAATGTTAGCATTTGCATAATAATAAATCACAATAATTCCCAAGAGAACTTTGGGAGGTCTGCACACAGAAGCCAAATCATTCTGACAAAGTCTCTTCTGTCATTTCAATATGACTGGGGGTTACTTTTCCCCTTATGGGCAAAACAAACAAATAATAATAATAATTTATTGTGAATTTTAAAACCTTTAATGCTATCTCCATTTTAACCTTTATATTTTTGTGATAATGTGATAATGAACAACATTATTCTATAAAGCTGGCTGGATTTTTTAGCTGATATTACTGTTTTTTTATGATTTGCATTTCTCTTAACAGTCTCTCCTGTGAAGACAATAATAGCTATTATGAGTTACATACAATTTACGGTCATTTCAGTCCATAACATGCAGCTGGGGCATAATTATCCATTCAAATATATTGGCTTGCAGCTTCATTAGAGACAGCAGGTGGATGCTACTGTTCCACTTTATGCAATAACAACTTTAGCAGAGTGGTTTGCAATAATAACAGTTAAATGTAGTGCTACAGTAAGATTATCAGCATTATTTTAGAATGGGCATTCATTCTTAAGTGCAGTAATCCATAGTAACTGATCAGAATTCACTCTGAAGTCACATCTGCATGAAATGGGGTTGTATCGGTTGTTATGGGTTAATAAACAAAGCATTAACTTTAAAAGGGAATGAACATTGGTTTTGTACATCATTTATTTTTATTTTTTTTTCATTAATGTGAATGTGGTTTAAATACATACAAAAAAAAACATTAAAAAAAACCCCATTATTTTTCAAGTATATATTCTTAACTCAAAAAAGTTCCTTCTAGTACTCTCAGCCTGCTCCAAATCTACATTAGAGACAGCAGGTGGATGCTACTGTTCCACTTTATAAAATAACAACTTTAGCAGAGTGGTTTGCAGTAATAACAGTTAAATGTAGTGCTACAGTAAGATTATCAGCTTTAATTAAGAATGGGCATTCAATCTTAAGTGCAGTAATCCATAGCAACTGATCAGAATTCACTCTGAAGTCACATCTGCATGAAATGGGGTTGTATCGGTTGTTATGGGTTTATAAACAAAGCATTAACTTTAAAAGGGAATGAACATTGGTTTTGTACATCATTTATTTTTATTTTTTTCATTCATGTGAATGTGGTTTAAATACATACAAAAAAAAAAAACATTATATTCAAGTATATATTCTTAACTCTTAACTCAAAAAAGTACCATCTAGTACTGTCAGCATGCTCCAAATCTACATTTTTTTTTTTTCCCGCTGTGATCTGACTTCCTGTAGGGTGGCTATGTTCGTTCTTCATGGTACTACCGTAGGTGGGAACGTAGCCACTGCTCCAGAGATGGATTATGGGATATGAAATTTGTAGTGTCCATAGAGCAATGAACATGACTGCAACTAACTTAATAAACACATGGAAGTGAGGGGAAAAAAAGATGAGGTTTGGGAGCTCATGGAGGAAGTTACAAGGAGATAGGAAAACATAGTAAGAAACAACAGCATGAAAAATATATTACAGAGCCATTCAGTAATGGAAGTGTATTATTATTTTTTGGAGATTAAGGATAAGGCTTAGTGTCAATTTAAAGCAACTCTGTCACTTACAAAGATCAAAGGTATCCTTAGCACCACTTAGTGGTTCCTCTGCCTCCCTCAAAGTCATTACAGGATATAGTATTGACATGGCGGTCGTTAGGAGGAACCACTGAGCATCACAGAGAACAGAGAAGATTGACACTGCTGAAAGTGTCTGTCGTGGAAGAAACTCCTCCAGGGATATTGTGTTTGCGACATGGACAGCAAGAGAGATAGGTATTCCTTTGGTTCTTGTTTACAGCCTTTTTTTCTTTTTTATTCTTATATTCAAGTAAATATGAAATATTATGTATTAACAGTCAAAATTTTACTTTTGAGTCAGCAGTCATAGCTTTAAGCGCCTTTAAAAAAATTCTTGGCTTTTATTTCACTGTAAATACTATTGTTCATAGACCTCAAAAACTCAAACTAAAATTAGTAGTTACTCCCAGACTTTGTTCAGTTCAAAGTTTCGGTCAGAGTAAGTGGTATAAGTGGTATATAAGGCGAATGTTGTTGTGTTTTTTTTTTTAGCTAGATCGTAGAGTTCTCTGTGAATCTATTATCATGTGTTACATTTTTGCTTGTAAAACAAAAAAAGTATATTGATAAAGAAAAAAACATAAAACAGCAGTTTAAAAAAGTGACCAAAAGCCATTATCTTTCCTCTTTAATTTCAAGGACTCTTTATTGAATAAAGCATTATAACTACCTAAAGGGGGAATCTACCTTTAAATATCTGTGCTGTATTGCTTAGTATTCACCTGTAATGTTTGCTGTACTATTCTTTTCTGTTCTTTTTTTTTCTACTCACTGTCTGCTTTACTGTCATCCTTTAAATATTTGACATAAACCCCAGGAGCCTTGCCCACCAATATGCTATGGATAGTGATCACAACTTTTCCATTTTGTACTTGTCCCTAGTGTATCTCCAATTGAGATTTTTCTAAAACCTTTTCCTAGATTGTGACATAATTTGTGGGGTTTATTGTGGCACAGGGCAGTGCCCATTGTACTATCCAGTTGGATGTGAAGAATATACTTTGACAGAACATGGCATTGCTTTACTTAATTTCCACTAATTATATTTCATTGCTGTACTGTCTGTACTAGTTATACCTAAATCCTGAGAGTACTTTGGCACTATAAATCAATTTATACTTGACAAATACTTACATTTTGGTGTTGTACATTCTGATGATTTGTGGCAAACTTTGGTGTTTTCATGTCTTCAGTGCCTACTGTAAAGTACAAAGCAGAACAGGTGTTTGTGTTATTTTGAAGGGAATGTATAGTGCTTTGATTATATGATATATAATTTAAAGAGCCCAAGAAGGGACTAACACGCCATCCCCTCCCCAAGCCTTTTCTGTTCTGATGATGCCCTATGAAGTTTCAATTGGAGATAGAGGGTCTGAAGGCAAACAGCTTCTGTTGTGTCCTCTTTTTAGAAAACCCACAATGCTCTGTTACAGGGTTACATACAATCTATATGTAATATTTGTTTACAAAATAAAGCTTTTACATACAGTACATATCATGGGGTCTTGCTGAGATCTAGAGAATTCATAGTCTAAATCAGAGATCTCCAAACTGCGGCCCGGGGGGGGGGGGGGGGGACAGATATGGCCCTTTGCTTATCCTTCTCCGGCCCTTGGAGGACTATTCATCCCAGTGATATGAGACACTATTCCTCCCACTGACACCAACAATGGGGCACTATTCCTCCCTCTAATACCAAAGATGGAATACTATTCCTCCAACCTAATACCAAAGATGGGGCACTAGTCCTCCCCCTAATACTAACAATGGGCACTAGCCCCCCCCCCCCCCAATACCAAAGATGGTGTCCTGTTTACTGTTGCCAGAAAAAATAGTATTCTCGCTGGCCACTATTTCTCCCACTGACACCAACAATGGGGCACTAATTCTCAGACTGACACCAACAATGGGGCACTATTCCTCCCCTAATACTAAAGATGGGGCGCTCTACCTCCCCCTAATACCAAAGATGGGGCACTATTCCTCCCCTCAATACTAACAATGGGGCACTATTCCCCCCTAATACCAAAGATGGGACATTATTCCCCCACCTAATACCAAAGATGGGGCACTGTTTCCTGTTTCCGGAAAAAAAATATATTCCCACTGGCCACAGTCCAGCCCCTCTAATGTCTGAAAAACAGTAAACTGGCCCTCTGTGTAGAAAGTTTGGAGAGTCCTGGTCTAAATGTTTGTTCTGGCAGCCAAATGGCTATGATCTACTGTTCTTAGTTTTGTTCTTTAGCTGTGACAGTTCTTAGTTTTGCAAGGATGACAGTTCCAGGACTTTCACTTTTTAAACAGGTCAGGAATGGCTTTTAGATTGTAAACTCTAGCCAGCAGGGTCCTATGATCCCTCTTGTATTAAATTGCATTATAATATGACTCCCTCCATTTTTTAAATCACTACACAAACTGTTACCACTTTATAAATGCTGTAATAATAATAATAATAATCTCACATCTTCTTCACTTTTTTTTGTTTTTTTTTTCAATCAAAAAGGTGTTTATTGAACAAGTTTACATAGTTTCCAATGTACAAGCATCATACATTAATACACTTTCATGCAAACGGTACAGTCTACCCTTCATCTATTACCACAATCTTGTCTATATGCCAAAGATGTGTATAACATACCAATACTCATCAGACCTCTGACCTTTAATCCTTAATAAACCTTCATGGACCTCCCGTAGGACACTGTAGCAATCTAGACAATACCAATTCCCAAATCTGTTAGAACTACCCATATGTTGATAAATACATTTTTCCATAATCAAGGTATTACCCATATGTGTTATCCAGGAGGTCACTGAGGGTGGGGAGACCGATTTCCAGCCAATCAATATAAGTTTGCGTGCCTGGAACAATGCCCTAGTGAGTGCTATTCTAGTCATCTCTTCCGGGACAATTTCTTCTAGGACCCCTAATATACAATAAATTGGATCTAGGGGGATGGTAGTCTGGAACACTTGATTAAGTGTCCCAAGTACCTCACTCCAGTACCTATGGAGTTTTGGGCATCTCCAGAGTAAGTGGATGAGATCACCTTGATGTTGCTCACATCTACTACACAAAGTCTGGCCTTCTACTCATTTTATATAATTTAAGTGGGGTGTAGTGCACTCCAAGTACTATATATAATTGGGAGATCTTTTGAGCCACATTGAGAGAGCATATATTGATAGATTGCAGAGCTCCCTCCCATTGATCTCCCGTGAGTGGACCTACATCCTTCTCCCATAGGGACGGTGCCTTAGTTGGGTGAGCTTTTAAAAGTTGCATCAGTAACATCTGATAGCAATGTGAGATAAACCCTTTAGTTTCTGTGCCGGTCTGCAACAAATGAAAAATGGGGGTAGGTGACAAGGTCAAGGGAGTAGCGTCTCCCTGCGTGCCCACCGCATGTCTGAGCTGGAGATAAGGGTAGTACATGGTGGTTGGTAGATTATACCTGGCTTGTAATTCAGAGAATGGCATCAACTTGCCATTCCGGAATATATGTGATAATAAAATAACGCCAAAGGAGCGCCACCTGGGACTCTGTTGTAATTTTGCTAGCTCGACATAGGAGAGGTTCCCCCCATATCAAACTCATCTTCTTCACTTTAATCAAGAACAAAATTATTGTGATTCTGGAATATACCTGCAATCCAATGAATACTCAAAAGTTGTGGTTTATGTACGAATATATGCAGCCTTACTTTGTCTGTTACGTCGGCGAGGGCGGCATGGTTGTGGTGGAGGAAGTTTCCACACTTCATCTCTACTGCGCAGGACTTCAAATAGATCAGGCTGTGGCAGATATTTTTGTGTCCAGTGATTTGTGGCTCCAGGACTAGCTGTCACCTGTATGATAAAAAAAAACAGCTAAACATGCATACGATAACTATTCTACAGTAAGAAAAGCAGAATTACCACTAGGCCTAAGACAGATGTTGTCTTTTCTAAATGAGTGCATATCACTGAGAAAATGTATATGTTCAGGGCTTATTTTCTCAAAGAATAGGTGCAGGAACTCCCCCCTTCTGAGTCACCCCTTGTCTCCGCCCCCTACCCACCTCTGAGCACCGTTCCTTGGTGCCACCCCCTACCCACCTCCTAGTAGCGCCTCTTTTAGAGAATACAGTGGCAAGTATCACTTTGTGGTGCTAAGTAATTTGTATGGAATTTGTTAATAACAAGAAAAGTAGTAAAATAGATTAATAGACCCCCCAGCAGAAATGGACCTCCACAACAAACTACCACCCCAGCAGCAACAACAGATCTCCCAGAAGCCAGTATCAATAGACTCTCCAGGAGCCAACAACAATAGACTCCCTTGCTCAACAGTAGATCTCTTACTGTAACAATTGATCCCTCCTCCCCAGCAACAATAAACCCCCCAGCAGCAATAGACTGCCTTGCAAAAATAGATCCCCTCCAGCTACAATAGTTCCCCCAGCAGCCAACATTATTAGACCCTCCAATACACCCCAGCACTCCTTGCCATTACATACATTCAGTGCTGGAGGTCCCAGCACTGTATTCCCCCATGTTCCTGCTGAAAAAAAGCCCTGAACATATTTGTGTTGAAGTGCATGTAAATCACAACAATTTACTTCTCTTATTGCTCCCTATAACATTAAAAATGTTTTGTTAAATCTGTTTGATAAGTAAAAAAAAATACCTGTTGATCATGTCAGAAATCTTCTGAACTGATAACTCCCTGTATCATCTGCCTGTGCTTATAAGTTCAATTTTTCCAAGCTATCTGTGCGTGTCTGTTTTAACACGTGTATGTTACAAACAGTAGTCTTCAGTATGTTCATGGACTCCATCCACCAAAAACATCAAGTTGATTCCACCAGTCTCCCTTCTATATTGCACTAAACTGAGCACACAAAGCACAGAAGCAGATCCATGTTTGTGTGGCCAGTTTGTGTCTTGAGCCTGTGGTTCGAAGGTACAGGATGCTGTGCATAAGCTCTGCATGCCTATATCTTCTGTAGCCTGTTCAGCTGTCATGCCCCTACCTTGTAGCATGAAGGCATAGCTCTCTGGTACACATTGTGCAGGGACAGTGAATGTACTTTCCTGTCTGTGTAATTATGCTCCCCACTATCTGGAAGAGGACATGTAGGATTACAGTGGGGTCATGTGACCGAACTATAAAAACAGAAAAAAATTTGGGGGCAATAAATCCTAATATGGTTCCTACATATTATGAACATTGCCAATATGTGTCTTGGAAGTTGTTTGTTCACAACTACTGTAAAGAGTTTCTACAGGCAAATTTAGATCTTATACTTACCTGCTCTGTGCAATGTATTGCACAGAACTACCCCGAACCTCCTCTTCTGGTGTCCCCCGCCAGTGCTGTCCATTCCTCCTCTTCTTAGTTTGCCCCCATAGCAAAACTATGGGAACGTGTGAGATAGATCCCTGGACACACACAGCATGACTCAGCCCCGCCCCCTGCTCCCTCCTCACAGCATTTGATTGACAACAGAGAGAACCAATGGTTCCCGCTTCGGAGAGAAGAGATACAGCCATGCAGAGCACTAGATCATTTGAGGTAAATATTAAGGCCCCATTCACATGGGGTGATTATCTCCATGCCCTGTGCAGGTCCATCTTTTACCGGCAAAGGGATGCACAGGTGCTACATGCATTCCCATACCGGCTTACAATTTTACTCTATTGAGACACTTGGCTGAATGGACACAGCCTCTGTGCCCCTATGTGACATGCAGGTGTGGGTCCGGAAACTCACCCTGTGAGTTCCTGCATGGGGCACGGAGGCATGGAGTTAATCATCCTGTGTAAACAGGGTCATAGGGAGGTGGGGTAGCACAGCTAGTTGTATGTAGCGGTCTCCCCAACCTCCAGAGGCCTGGTGGTGACTCCCAGAGTCAGGGAGAGCTGACATTCCTCCTCAAGGTACAGGTTATTAGGCATGGTGGGTGTTGTGCAAGGTGGAAAAATGGGTGCCAGTCACTTTTAAAAATGAACAAAGAGAGTTTAATTTCTCTTAACAGGAACAGGGGAGAGAGGGGTAGGGCACAGGAGACCCTTAGGCAAATGCAATAGCAAATTGGCAGACTCCGTGGCTTTGCTGACATCCCTTCTGGCTCCAGATCCTGCTTGCTGTTCCACTACATTGATCCCTGACTTCTGGCTTGGCTGACTATCCGTTCCGGTTATTGAACTTTGGCTATGTTTTGACTACGTTTGTTATTTTTACTTGTATTATTAAGCAAGTGTGATTTAACTGTACTTCTGTCTCGGTCTGATTTCATGGTTTCTGACACTCCGCAGACAAAAATAGAACAAGGCACACAGCAATACAGAAAAAAGGCCTTTTAGCTGAATGCAACGATCTGTATCCTGTAGCAACTGCTGTCTCCTATAGCAACAACTTCACTTACAGTATCCCACTGTAGATCCTCAAGATTAGCTTGCAGTATCCCACTGGACTTCTTGGACTGTCAGCTATCTGCTGGATGCCTCAACTCACAGCTACCTGCTGTATTCTTCAAGCTTCACCCACTCTACCCGCTAGGTTCCTGGACTCACAGCTACCCGCTGGATCCCTCAAGCTTTACTCACAGCTACCCGCTGTATTCTTCTTTTCAAGCTTTACTTACAGCTACTTGCTGTACATCTTGGATGAGTTCTCTCCTGAAGCTTTCCCAACACTTCACAGTCCCTGGCTGATGAACAGTCTGCTCTGGTACTCCTTCAAAACTCCATCCCTTAGACGCTTGCCTCCGGCAACAAGAGTAGTTGATCCTCTGGAAAGTTCTTCTACTAATGCTTCCTGGCAATGATCAGGCTCCCCTCAGGCTGAGCCCCTTCACATGAGGCTAGGCATCAGGCTTCAGGCCTACACCTCAGCTGCTGCTTCACACACACCCACCCAGGCTGTGGCCCGGGTGGAAAGAACCCCGACCACCTTAAGGCCTCATGCACACTTGAGCTCAAAAATGCGGCTTTACAGACGTTTGAGCTTTTTTTTTCTCTGCCTCTGAACTCCCCTCCATGTTAACCTGTGTGTCCGTGTACACTACAGGCATTTACAGGAGTTTAGAAGCAGGGGAGTTTAGAAGAAGAAAAAAAACCTTTCATTTGTGTGCTCAATAGAGGCCGTTTTGGTAAAAAAAACAACTGACGCATCTAAACACACAACAATGGTAGGTGCTTTTAGCGATTGAGCGTATTTTCATTTCAATGGCCAGATTAAATTAATAAATGCCCAACGGTTTGATGTGCCTAAACATGTTTGAGAAAACGGAGCATAGGCAAATTTTTGTAGATGCTTTTCTCCTGCCAGGAGAAATACTTTTAGAAATGTCCGGTGTGCGTGAAGCCTAAGGCTCAGTTCACATCTATGCGTTTTTTGCAGAAATGCGCCATAGTTAATTTAACATGGTTTGCTATGGGGCACGTTCACATCTATGCTTTTTTCAACCATTGCATTTTTGGAAGTCAGGGACTTTTTTAGACGCAAAACGTTTTCGCTTTTCTGGTTCAATAGACTTCAATGGAGAAGCCGCAGTGCCTTTTTGCCACAATTCTATCACGATTTTCCCGCAATTTGCTTCTTAACTTGCCCAACAACAAATTGCACTGCAGTGCAGAAATGACCAAAAGCAAACTGCATAGGTGTGTACCAAGTCTAAGGGGGGGGGGGATCATAACTGGACATGGCTCAGAGTAAGCTCAGAAAAAAGATTATTTAAAAACAATGATACTGCAGTAATAAAGCTATGGATAGTTCCATATAATGTACATTCCTAGATTGTGAGCGCTAATGAGCAGGGCCCTCTGATTCCTCCTGTATTGAATTGTATTGTAACCGTACTGTCTGCCCTCATGTTGTAAAGCAATGCGCAAACTGTTGGCGCTATATAAATCCTGTATAAAAATAGTAATGATAATACAAATTCTATCAATAATATAATTTCTATCAATAATACCATAATAATTCAACTGATCAGACACTTTTAACTAATATCAACCAATATTCCCTGGTATCAGCGACGTTCAGGACCTTGAATATGGCTGCACAGGTATTTACAATTTTATCATATAAATTATATATCAATAAACTCAAAAGTTCTTACACTATTAAATGTGACCTTCTGACCACCCACTGCTCTTCTTCTTGGTCGGATATATGCTGCAAATGAATAAACAGAAACCATCTTAAAATATGACCTATCCTGTTCAAAAAATGATGTGCAATTAGTATAACTAATTGTAGCATGTAAGAACTCAACCATGTAATAAGATTTGCATAATATTTTTTGTGTACACTAAACACATAGCGTACAGGTGCCAGCAGGCCAGATTTTAATTATGAACCCACATCACTTTCATTGAGAAATCCCTATTCATTTCCAGCCACCCAATTATCACTACCTTGTACGCAATAACTATGTTTTATTCATAATGATTATATATCTATACACACAGTTACACAATAAATATGTTTTAATGATAGTGTGTGTGTATATTCATTGATATTGGTTTATATTTCTATGTCAAGGCTGCTGTCTGAGGGCTATGAGGCCTTTATACAAACAGGAGCATGATGCCAGCCACAGTTATTTCATCTCTTAATACATGTTTAGGAAAATATGGCTCCCTTTTCCTGCTTGAGTCATGTTCCTATTTGCAAGGCATCTGCATTGCAGGCAATGACATCATAGTTCAAATATAAAACTTTTACTTTTTAATTTTAGACTATTAAAGACTTTAACGCCTTAAAGAGACCCTGTCACCAGATAATTTTTGTCAAGAAAACTTTTCATGAAATTATATGTGTATATAACATATTTTTTGTGTATGTTATTTAATGTTTAATCCCCCCCCCTTGTGTAGACATTCAAAAGCTATGAGACTGTTTCTGTGTGCTGACATCTTAGATGAGATGTCAGCAGCCCCAGCAGATTCAGAACTGTCACTCAGAAGTTTATATGGGAAGTGATGGGAGGGACAAACAAGTTTCGCCAGCATTGAGAATAATCAGACACACCTTGAGGAGAGGGCTATGAGGTGCAAGTGGGGAGGAAGACTGTGCTAAGGAATTAACTAGTTAATGTTCCCTGCACTCCACATGGCAGCATACTATGGGCCAACTTTGTCCCCTTAACCCCCTTTGGGTCAACCTTATTAGTGAAAATACACCACCAGTGAAGCATTCTTCACTCTAGGATCATGGCTAGAAGGATTCCCTATCGCATTCCACGCTAGTTTACCCTCTCCATGGTTGAAGACTGGGGTACCCTAACTACCAAGATTACCCCTGATATGAATTGCCCATTTGTTGCTGTTGGGCAAGTTTTCCTTTTTTTAAAAAATTTTTCCTTTACTTATCTTTTTACATTTTAATGCATGTTTCCAGGCTCTGGTTTCAGTGCTAAGGAAGCAGGGGTGTATGTGCGTGTGCACATCTCTGAGTTATGATGTGACCAACAAGGTAGGTCTGTTTTTCTATGTGGCCTCTGAAGCAGCAGTAGAGGTATGGTGACTTACTGCTTCTACAGCTTTGTTTCGGGGATAAAATCAGATAAAGAAAGAAAAGAGAAAGTATATTGAGAATATTGTCCTTGACGAAACGCATTGGTGGCAGAGCCAGACAGTGTCTGCTAGTGTGGAGAAAAATGTGTGAGATGCTGGGAGTCCAGAGCAGTGAGACTTTACAGAAGCCAGCTGCTCACATTGCTTTGTGAGGGAGTTCCACCATTATCAATTGTTCACACAGCTGCTCGAGTCTAAAGTCGTTTTTCTACTATGTTTGTAAGGGCAATTTTAATTTAATAAAGCCTTTGCTATTATGATAACACCCTGTGCAAGTTTCCTATTAGCTCGTGCTGCAGCGGGTGAGTAGGAAAGACTTGATTACATTAAAGCGGACCTTCATCCTCCTGCAGCACTCTCCTCCTCTTCATCCCGCCAGCCTTTCGCAGTGCCTATATCGGGTGCTAAGGAAGCAGGGGTGTATGTGCGTGTGCACATCCCTGAGTTATGATGTGACCAACAAGGTAGGTCTGTTTTTCTATGTGGCCTCTGAAGCAGCAGTAGAGGTATGGTGACTTACTGCTTCTACAGCTTTGTTTCGGGGATAAAATCAGATAAAGAAAGAAAAGAGAAAGTATATTGAGAATATTGTCCTTGACGAAACGCATTGGTGGCAGAGCCAGACAGTGTCTGCTAGTGTGGAGAAAAATGTGTGAGATGCTGGGAGTCCAGAGCAGTGAGACTTTACAGAAGCCAGCTGCTCACATTGCTTTGTGAGGGAGTTCCACCATTATCAATTGTTCACACAGCTGCTCGAGTCTAAAGTTGTTTTTCTACTATGTTTGTAAGGGCAATTTTAATTTAATAAAGCCTTTGCTATTATGATAACACCCTGTGCAAGTTTCCTATTAGCTCGTGCTGCAGCGGGTGAGTAGGAAAGACTTGATTACATTAAAGCGGACCTTCATCCTCCTGCAGCACTCTCCTCCTCTTCATCCCGCCAGCCTTTCGCAGTGCCTATATCGGGTGCTAAGGAAGCAGGGGTGTATGTGCGTGTGCACATCCCTGAGTTATGATGTGACCAACAAGGTAGGTCTGTTTTTCTATGTGGCCTCTGAAGCAGCAGTAGAGGTATGGTGACTTACTGCTTCTACAGCTTTGTTTCGTGGATAAAATCAGATAAAGAAAGAAAAGAGAAAGTTTTTTTTGTTTTTTGTTTTTTGTTTGTTTACATACTGTTTTTTTCTTGCTTGAAAGACTCGGCCTGCCCCCCCAACTTCCGTAGTTGGCCTAGGCGAATGACACGGTGCTTGTGGTGCCTCCTGGGATGCATGACATGCAGTCCTATTCAGTAAGGAGGAGGGGGTGGGCCTAGCGGCACCTGGAGAAGCCAGTAGCTGTCCCAGTCAACATGGCGGTGCCTGACACATGCAGCGGCTGCAGAGAGGAGGATCCCAGCAGCTCAACGCCAGATCCACTGGCTAGGTGAGTATCCTTACTCTGCAGAAGACAATAAAATGTATGCAGGTAAAAAAAAATGGGGGGAGCAGAAAGGCTGAAGTTCCTCTTTAAGCACCACAAGCTGATATTGCGAAAGAAAGGCATTTTGTTTCCACACTTGGAAGATTTTAAAAGACATTGATGCACCATATTGGAACGCTTTTGGCATAGTGGACTTCTGGCATTGTGTATATCCACTTTACAGTTTTCATGTGATGCAAAGTTTCACATTTGATTTATCTTTATTGATACAGATACTTGGTGTTTATTTATTTTGTATATTTAACACCTTCATGTTGAGAGCTCTATAGTAATCCTTTCGCACAGTATTTGAGGTTTGCTATACTTCTATATATCTACAAATTAAGAAGTCACATTACGCATTACCCATGTGATCAAGTGGACATCTTGCATCATTAGAGCACATAGATTTATAAGCATTGTCAGAGCCCACAGCAGTACCAATCCTGCACTCATTCACCCTCTAAAAGTCCAGTCTCTAATTGTCTAGGAAATTAAGTTGGACATAATTTGGGCGGCACAGTGTTGTAGTGGCTAGCACTTTCGCCTAGCAGTAAGAAGGGTTGCTGGTTCAAATCCCAACCATGACACTACCTGCTTGGAGTTTGCATGTTCTCCCTGTGCCTGCGTGGGTTTCCTCCGGGTACTCCGGTTTCCTCCCACACTCCAAAGACATGCTGATAGGTTAATTGGATCCTGTCTAAATTGTCCCTAGTATGTATGAATGTGAGTTAGGGACCTTAGATTGTAAGCTCCTTGAGGGTAGGGCCTTATGTCAATGTACAATGCATATGTAAAGTGCTGCGTAAATTGATGGTGCTATATAAGTACCTGAAATAAATAAATAAATATGGGCTATGGCTTTGTCTGCAAAAATGATATGTGCAAGATGTTTTAAAGAAGCTACATGAGACAAAGAAGCAAAATGAACTGAGAGTAAAACCTTAGATAAATCAAGACTTTGAAAGCATGCAGATGTTTGTGCAAGTATCCCATTCTGCAAAGAGGAGCAGGCCTACAGAGTCTCAATAATCTCAGTCTGGGCTATCCAACTAGGAAGACCAAGACCTATCTTCTGTGGAAGAATTGGAAGAATCATCACCACATACCTTTCATGTTAACTTAGTGACCAAAATTACTGAGGCCATCCAGTTCAGGAACTCCTTAGAAGAAATATGGAAGTATTACTCCAGTCTTGAAAAAGAAGACCCATCATTTCCTTTGATGAGTGAAATCAAACAACTAATAGAAGAAGAATGGGAGAAACCTGATAACAAATCTAGCCATCAGAACAGGTTTTCCAAAGTATTTAAGGTTAATCAAGCAGATGCAGATTTTATCTTGAGAGTTCTGTTAAAAATCCAGAGTAAGAGCAATTTTCATTCTGCCCCATGGGCTGAAAAGTCCATGGTAACTGCTGCGGATCCAGATGATGTTGGCTCCCCCATAACACTTGCAGGTGAATGCTCCTTCTACAGAAACACTTGAAACACCTCAACCCATGCATATTGGGCCTGCATGGTTGTTGAAGAGGAAAAACTCCTAGCTTTAAGTTTATCACTGGCAGGTGTGAATACCTCACTCAATGAAAGTGGCGTAGCGTTGGGGGTGCGAGGGGGGCGTAGGCCACGGGCGCAACATTTGGGGGGGCGAAATCCTGCTCCAGTATGTGTCACCCTCTCTCCATACATCTAAATTCTATTTTCTGTGACCTCGCGCTCCGGCCGCCATGTTAATTCTCAGGCCGGCCCCTGTCGCCCTGTGATTGGGCGAAAGGGGTCATGTGCGGCAGGTGGGGCTGGCCTGTCCTAAATCGTGGAGGAGCGGGGCTGGCCTTTGCTGTGGCCAACGTCTTCTCCTGCTCCTCCTCTCCGGCCCGGGTCACCAATCATGTCCCCGTCGAGGCAGGCAGTCTGTGGCCGCTGTCTTCTCCTCCTCTCTGGCCCGGGTCACCAATCATGTCCCCGTCGAGGCAGGCAGTCTGTGGCCGCTGTCTTCTCCTCCTCTCCGGCCCGGGTCACTGATCATCATGTCCCCGCCGGGGCAGGCAGTGTGACAGTCGGCGGCACAGAGGCAGAGCAGATGTAAGAAAAAAAGGTAAGAGACTCACTCGGCCCGGGGGGAGTAGATATGGTCTGGGGAGAGGGAGCAGCCAGAAAGTTAGTGTATAGTGTAATGTATAGTGTTGTGGGTAGTGTATTGGTCTGTGGGTAGAGTGTTGTGTAGCAGTCAGTATGTAGTGTATTGAGTAGTAGTGGTCTGTGGGTAGTGTATAATGTATTGTGTAGTGGTCAGTGTGTAGTGGTCAGTGTGGTGTGTGGTCAGTGTGTAGTGGTTAGTGGTGTGTAGTGGTCAGTGTGTAGTGGTCAGTGTAGTGTAGTGGTCAGTGTGTAGTGGTCAGTGTGGTGTGTGGTCAGTATGTAGTGTAGTGGTCAGTGTGTAGTATAGTGGTGTGTAGTGGTCAGTGTGGTGTGTAGTGTAGTGTGGTCAGTGTGTATCGGTCAGTGTGTAGTGGTCATTGTGGTGTGTAGTGTAGTGTGTTTAGTGTAGTGTGGTCAATGTGTAGTGTAGTGGTGTGCAGTGATCAGTGTGGTGTGTAGTGTAGTGTGTAGTGGTCAGTGTATAGTGGTCAGTGTGTAGTGGTCAGTGGTGTGTAGCGGTTAGTGGTGGTCAGTGTGTGGTGTAGTGTAGTGGTCAGTGTGTAGCGGTCAGTGGTGTGTAGTGGTCAGTGTGTAGTGGTTAGTGGTGTGTAGTGGTCAGTGTGTAGTGGTCAGTGTGTAGTGTAGTGTGGTGTGTGGTCAGTGTGTAGTGTAGTGGCCAGTGTAGTGGTCAGTGTGTAGTGTATTGTGGTCAGTGTGTAGTGGTCAGTGTGTAGTGGTCAGTGTGTGGTGTGTAATGTAGTGATCAATGTGGTGTGTAGTGTAGTGTGGTCAGTGTGTATTGGTCAGTGTGTAGTGTAGTGGTCAGTGTGTAGTGTAGTGGTCAGTGTGGTGTGTAGTGTAGTGTGGTCAGTGTGTAGTGTAGTGGTCAGTGTGGTGTGTAGTGGTCAGTGTGTAGTGGTCAGTGTGTAGTGTAGTGGTTAGTGGTGTGTAGTGTAGTGTGGTCAGTGTGTAGTGTAGTGTGGTCAGTGTGTAGTGGTCAGTGTGTAGTGTAGTGGTGTGTAGTGGTCAGTGTGGTGTGTAGTGTAGTGTGGTCAGTGTGTAGTGTAGTGGTCAGTGTGTAGTGTAGTGGTCAGTGTGGTGTGTAGTGTGGTCAATGTGTAGTGTAGTGGTGTGTAGTGGTCAGTGTGGTGTGTAGTGTAGTGGTTAGTGGTGTGTAGTGGTTAGTGGTTGTCAGTGTGTAGTGGTCAGTGTGTGGTGTAGTGTAGTGGTCAGTGGTTTGTAGTGGTCAGTGTGTAGTGGTTAGTGGTGTGTAGTGATCAGTGTGTAGTGATCAGTGTGTAGTGGTCAGTGTGTAGTGTAGTGGTCAGTGTGGTGTGTGGTCAGTGTAGTGTAGTGGTCAGTGTGTAGTGTAGTGTGGTCAGTGTGTAGTGGTCAGTATGTAGTGTAGTGGTCAGTGTGTAGTGTAGTGGTGTGTAGTGGTCAGTGTGGTGTGTAGTGTAGTGTGGTCAGTGTGTATTGGTCAGTGTGTAGTGTAGTGGTCAGTGTGTAGCGTAGTGGTCAGTGTGGTGTGTAGTGTAGTGTGGTCAGTGTGTAGTGTAGTGTGGTCAGTGTGTAGTGTAGTGTGGTGTGTAGTGTAGTGGTCAGTGTGTGGTGTAGTGGTTAGTGGGGTGTAGTGGTTAGTGGTGTGTAGTGGTTAGTGGTGGTCAGTGTGTAGTGATCAGTGTGTAGTGATCAGTGTGTAGTGGTTAGTGGTGTGTAGTGGTCAGTGTGTAGTGGTCAGTGTGTAGTGGTTAGTGGTGTGTAGTGGTTAGTGGTGTGTAGTGGTTAGTGGTGTTTAGTGGTTAGTGTGTAGTGGTTAGTGGTGTGTAGTGGTTAGTGGTGTGTAGTGTAGTGGATAGTGTAGTGTATTGTGTAGTAGTATAGTGTAGTGGTCAGTATAGGAATCAGGTAGGTCAGTGTGTGGTGTTTAGTGTAGTGGTCAGTGTGGTGTGTAGTGGTCAGTGGATAGTGTATTGTGTAGTATAGTGTAGTGGTCAGTATAGGAATCAGGTAGGTTGGTGTGGTTTGTAGTGTAGTGGTCAGTGTATAGTGGATTGTGTAGTGGATTGTATAGTGTAGTGGTCAGTGTGTAGTGTAGTGGTCGATGTAGGAATCAGGTAGGTTGGTGTGGTGTGTAGTGGTCAGCATAGGAATCAGGTAGGTCAGTGTGTAGTGTAGTGGTCGATGTAGGAATCGGGTAGGTCAGTGTAAGGGTCAGTATAGGAATGAGATAGGTCAGTGTATTGTATAGTGTAGTAGTAAAGTGTAGTGGTCAGTATAGGAATCAGATTAGTGGTCAGGTAGGTCAGTATTATTGTAGGAAGGGAAGGGACTCAGGGAGTGCGAATTGTCCGCAGGTTAGGGGCGCAAATTACTTGCCTTGCCCCGGGCGCTGACAACCCACGCTACGCCACTGAGACATACTACTGTGTTTAGTGGAGATTTTTTTTCCTTTTCTGAAGGTAAAGGTTTTTTGATACTTACTGTAATTTTTTTTATTTCTCGCTACTTCTCTAAAGAGCATAATTCCCCCTCCCTCTGTCCTGTTGCGAGTCTTGTGATGGAACGTTGGGGTGGTGGTGTATTCTCACTTTTATTGACTAGTAAGGCAGGCACTGTAAAGTTAAGTGGCCAGGGCTGACCTGTAGTATGCAGTCGTTAGAAGTAACCAGGAAAGGAAAATTATAGTAGCAAAAACAATGTTTTATATTTCAAGCAAGTTCAACAGAACACATTGCAAGGGAATGAAAAAAAAATAGGAGAAGAAACACACTACAAGTGAGCATTTGAAATACTTCATTTTTCTGTGCATTTATGTGTGACTTTTAAGGTGGTGACAGGGTGCCTTTTGAATATAGAGGACACAGATAGGAGATCTGGCTGTCGTGGAGTTACTGGGCTCTGAACTGTTTTTTGACAATAATAGCTAAATGTCAAACCAAACACAAGTACTCATACTAAATATGAGCACATAAAGCCCACTGACTACTTTGAAAACAAAGTGCTATTAACAATTTTTGATTAGCACTAAATACAGTCAGTGTTGGTACTCAAAACAGTAACATGTTGACCAAAATTTTGTAATTCAGCTAACAGTAGATTATAAAAACAATAGAAAATGCAGGTTTTGTGAGAATTTACATTACATTTACATTTATACTAAAGGCAAATAGGCTTTTCACTCTGCAAGGGAAGTTGCACTTTTCTAAGGAATTTTCTAAAGAGCTTAGCAAATGTGGCAGAGTTTCAGTACTAATGATACCTAAGGAAAAAAAATTAAAATAATTTTTGCTTGCACATGATTGGATGATGGAAGTCAGCAGAGCCTTACGTCATTTACTAAGTTCTGGGGAAAATTCACTGGCAAAGTGCAACTTCCCTTGCATAGTAACCCATCTATTTGCCTTTAGTAGATCAACCCCTTTATCACCTTTGCATTTGCTATCAACAAATTTTCCTTCTGAAATCATCTGAGTTCATTAGATCGATTCTTGGATGAGAGAAGAAATAGCAGCTAAACCAGCAGTAAAAATGACCCTTAACTACTGGTGATTATGAGAAAGAATGAGATTCTGCATGTTGAGTGTAGTCAGTAGGAAATGAGCCAAAAAACGCTCAATTGTGTATGGGACTTATAAAGTCACACTGGAAGTTTTCAACAATCTAAAGGCCTCATGACGTAACTACATCCAATCAGGAATGATTTGTGCAGATTAGTTCATGATTTTCACTACATACTAAACTCTATAACACTATAATTTCACTTTGGTCTTTTATATGCATTGTTTATGTGTATGTCAATCAAGTACCTTTTAAAATAAGTACATCAATGTTAATGAGACTTGTGACACGAAATCCAGCAATCATATCCATGTAACTCACATTGAGGGGGATTTACTAAAGCCAGTGCAAAATCTGGTGCAACTCTGCATATAAACCAATCAGCTTCCAGGTTTTATTGTCAAAGGTTAATTGAACAAGCTGAAGTTAGAAGCTGATTGGCTACCATGCACTGCTGCACTAAATTCGGAGTGCTCCAGATTTAGTAAATCGTCCTCTTAGTATCTTAGATTTATACTCACTATTATGTCTAGTATCTTAGACTCATGCTTGATAGTTACTATTATAGTCAGTTAATATTATAGTCAGTGGTAGACTAATGAACATGTTTACTTGGCTCTGCGTATTATAAGGTTGGAAAAAAAAAGTGACACTTTTTTTTTGTAGAATTGCCAATCTGTTTTTTAAAAAAACAAAAACAAATAGTCAATTTAAAAGGCGGACAAATCTACTGTTATATGCATAGAAATCGATAGTCATAAAGAAACAGTTTGTTTCATTTTTCATGGTCCTACCTTTGGATGAGAAAGAAGAGGAAAGGGTTTGTAAAGTGTCTTCCCTGTGGCTGCATATATGGTTCATTGTAAGTGAGGTAGTGTGGTGCATCCAGCAGCTTGATCCAACTGATCTGAGCTTCTCCTAAATAGGTTTCAGAATTCAGCACCCCTGATCATTGTCCAGGTTTACAATGGACTGGCCAGGCTGGAGCTGTGATCTCATCTCATTCCTTATTCCACATTGTAACATTATTTACTCCCATCTGTCTTGTCAAGAATTCCATTCATACAAAGGTTTGTTGCCACAGAGCATAGTAAACACCCCAGGGCACTTTCCTGCATTGTCTCCATGCTGTGTGCCTAGAAAGCTTTGCATGTCACTGGCACACTTCTCAGTCTGCTCTCATGCATCACATATTTTATGTCACTTGTCATCATAAAAGGCACAGCAGAGTAAAAATATGATCTAACCATGCAAATATGATAAATATATAAATATATATATATATATATATATATATATATATATATATATATATATAAACTGTCCTCCTCTATGTATGCTTTGAATTGAAAACTGAGATAACCAAGTAAATCTTTCCCGTATTTACATGTTGTACATCTTATACAGTTTCCTAAAATATATATATTTTTTTGTGAATTTATGCTCAACATTTTACAGTACAAGAAACTCACGGGCGTATTTAATAAGAAGCTAAACAGAGAAAAATATACCAGTGCTCATATATGACTCAAAGGAAAAAAGAACAGACATATTGTAAAGAGCAAACATTAATATAGTGGTTTGGATTCACTTTAAAGCTGGACTTCTGGAATGATTTGTATCTTTATTACATACTTATATTGGTCCAGCTTGGCACAAAATAAGTATATACATATCATACCTGATTGGCTGCCGGAGAAGCTGGAAATCACTGTAGCAGTCAGAGCTACTACAGCGATAGCTATGATGATCCAGGTCCTGTTTGGGTTCTATGCCAGCGGTTGCTCTACTGTACACAAAATACAGGGGGTGGTGGGGTAGAGGACGCTTCCTCAGAACCTCCACCATTCATAGAACACCTTGTATTCACTGAAATAAATACAGGGCATTCTATGATGGCGGCAGTGTTGGGCAAGCAACCCCCATTGGTCACTGTGTAATGGGGCAGCTGCTCGCATAGAACTTGAGCAGGAATCTGATGATTGGGGCTATTGCTGTAGTAGCTGCAACTGCTACCATGATTTCCAGCTTCCCCAGCAACCCATCAGGTATGAGATATGCATACTTACATTGTGCCAAGCTGGACCAGTATAAGTATACATTTTTTCAAAAAGTCATGTGTTTTTTAGTTAGCTAATAAAGGAAATTCTCAAGAGCATTGAGCAAAACGTAGCAATCTTATTTTTTGACTTCAAGTTTTGGATAGAGTGGAGAGTTTTTTTGCTGGCTGTGCCCTCATTAGGGAGATTTACCCTATTTTTCCTATTACAGTTATCATTGAAAGTAAAAGAAAATCTCAAATTTTGTGTTGACATCAGAACACTAATAGAGGGGAAATCTTCCAATGGGAACACTAGTTCTGGTGATCTTGGTGACACCCCGTGATTCCCTCACTTGGAGGGATTTCCTCTCACTTTCTGTTTTGGTTATGGGACAAGACGTGAAGAGAAATCTCCTCTATGGGACAGAGGTGGCAAAAAAACCCAACTGACATGGGTTTTAACTCTCCCTTACTCTATCCAAAATAAAGGAAAAAAGTATTGCCTTTAGTTACACTTCAAGGAAGGGACATATGTTGTCTTCTAGTAGATCTATGTATTGTTTGGAAGTTTGGAATGACGTAACCCCCCATGTCTTTGTAAACTGAATCCCGTGCCCCAGAAAAGTGTGTAGAGTTCAGTGTACCCTACATTGTCTGGCAAGGCAGTGTTCCCCCTCTCCTGCAATTCCAGCATGTTTTGAACTAGGTACATGCGCTAGGGCTTTTTATTAAGAATATTGGCTGTTCTATTGGCTATCTGTAGACCGGCCTTTCTTTTTTACCCCAGAGGAACACTTGAAATTATTTTCAGGTCTCAGGGAAGTAAGATTAGTATTAGCATTGAGGGTCATTGGGAAAAATGGTGGTGGCAAGTGGGAAAAATACCCCAGTTACAGGGGTGGCCAGAATGACACCCTTGCAGCCATCCTGCTGGTTCTGCCAAGTGGCTTTGGACCTGGAACTATGCAGGCACAATCATATGGGAGGTCAGTTAGCTACAGCTCAGGGAATCCCTGGCCTCTGGAGGTACTCAGGATTTCAGGGAACCCTGGTTGGGAATGGCTGGTGTAGAGCCATGCACCAAAGTAAGGATAGAAATTGCCATTATTCTCAGTGGTAAGCCCTGGCACATACATCTGACTTCGAAGTATGAGCTCTGAAGAGGGAGAGCACAGGGCTGAACCCAGGCGGTCCAGACCATGTAAACTAGAATCTCTACATCAGGGATATGCAATTAGCGCACCTCCAGCTGTTGCAGAACTACAAGTCTGATGAGGCATAGCAAGACTCCGACAGCCACAAGCATGACACCCAGAGGCAGAGGCATGATGGGACTTGTAGTTTTGCAACAGCTGGATGTCCGCTAATTCCATATCTCTGTTCTATATGTTTCTGTTATATGATTGCATTTCACAAAGTTGCTGTAAAGACTGAAGAGGTGCCTTTTTTAGGTAGTTATCCTATAACGCAATTTTATCGTATAAGATGCTTGATCGCAGCATTGCAGGATATTATTACAAAGTGGGGAAATTGAACTTCCTCTTACTTTTATGCTTTCTTGTTAAACAACCAGCAGTTGAAAATCAGCAGTATTCATGCTTTCTATGGAAACTTCAAGCCATGCTGAATAAATTTGAAAGATTTTGACACTGTTCCGAATTCCTGGCCAATGCAAATAATAATTGCTTTCACAGGAATTAACATTACCTTATTAAATTAATTTGGACAGACTCTGCATCGATGTGTCAATTTATCTAATTGGTAAACTGCTGACGTTTTAGGACAAGGTAATTTTTTTCTCCAAATTTTTTTTTTCATTTAAAGAAATTATCCGTTAGGTTGACTTAGCTGGATGGCTAATTGATGAATCATCTGGCCTTTAGCAAATCAGTTAGACAGCTCAGGATTAAAACGTAGAAAGGCAATGCTGCACATAATATACAAGTATCAGTATGGGCTGCCTAACTTCTAGCACATCATGGATAATGGAGAGTTGTGATGTCTCAGCACTGCCTGGGGTCTCCTCAGGGTGCTATGGATTAATGTAGCAAGTTCAATTTACACATCAAAATCATCATTAAAAAATGTGTTCAACAGAACCAACTATATTCATAAAAGTGCATTATTTATGAAGTATTCTGGCCTGAGATGCCTGGCCTTTGTTATCTATGAAATCGCACATCTGACAGGGGGTGTGAAATGTGACCCAAAGACTCAATTACAGTGTGATTAATTGAGCCACGCGTCCAGCTTTTGCAGTGCATGTCATTAGCATGAGACTGGCTAGCGTGCTCATCTGCTCAAGGCTTGCCTCTCCCCGCCACTAAACCCTCTCAGCAGATGGGGACTTGCATGTTCCAGAAAGGAATTGTTTATCCTTCTATTGATGCTCACTGAAGTGATCACAACAAATCCATTAACCACACATAAAAAGATCAGTGGCCCATCTATCTAGCACTGAATGGGACTTGTGTAGTACAGCAGGGATTTAATGCTTTAATAGTCATAAACATAATAGGCGCTGGCACAGAAATATACCACAAATGAAGGTATTTCATGGGCCTGGGATGACCAGTGGAAGATGTCCATAGGCTTAAACTTTATCTCTTAACAAAGAAAAGTGCTTGTTAAACTCCAGCTATCAATCATGGCGATAGGGAGTGAGAAAAGGCCCTTTAATATTGCAGGCCTGGATTGAAGTCAAGATCACGGTAGATTTGTGATGCTGTCCTGTTGGATCAAGTAGAAAAATCACAGTGAAGATTGTTGAAGGAGGTAATAGGACAGCGTCAGCAAATTTGCATATAAATATAGGAGAATAGATGATTTTGTCTTATATTCCTGCCAATGCCATACTGCGCCAAAAATAATGTCTGATGCAGAGATTCATTTGTACAACAAGCAGTCCTCAGCTAATGCCCTATTGCTTCTATGGGCAATAACCAAAAAGGAAAACTTCTCCAGGTTAATCCATGCTTGCCCCCCTGATCAACCTAGGTGCAAGTATAGCTCATTTCTAACAATATAATCCTTGAAAAATATGGATGGCATCATTTAAAAATAAAATAATTTAATTAATAAATATAACCTATAAAGTAAAGTACCAGAAGAATATGAGATCTCTAACATGTTTTACACTTAGGAGTGTTTAATGATAGGGGATGATTTACTAAAGGCAAATAGGCTGTTCACTTCGCAATGGAATTTTCTGTTAGCTTAGTAAATTAAGTAAAGCTCTGTTAACTTACATCATCCAATCACGAGCATGCAAAAATGCCGTTTTTTTAAAAATCTTTCCTTGCACATGATCGGGTATTCTTTGCAAAGCATATGTTTACCACAATCACTAAGCTAAGATAAAATTCTCTTGCAAACTGATCAGCTTAGTGATTGTGGTAAACATATGCTTTGCAAAGAATACCGGATCATGTGCAAGGAAAGATTTTAAAAAACAGCATTTTTGGATGCTCATGATTGGATGATGGAAGTTAGCAGAGCTTTACTTCCTTTACTAAGCTAACAGAAAATTCCATTGCGAAGTGAACAGCCTATTTGCCTTTAGTAAATCATCCCCTATCATTAACACTGCTGTTAGTAAACCAATCCCTATATCATTATTAAATGATTACGTGCTCCTAAGCATGAAACATGTATAAGTTCTCATCTTCCTGTGATACTTTGTCTTATTAATTATTTTTTATACATATTTTTTTTAATTGGAGTGCTGCCATCTATACGGTTCTATGTAGTTCGTTGTCCCTTACAAATAGCTGACTCCTGTCTAAACCACTCCAAAATACCAGTTTTTTACAAATTTTCTAGGCACCAATTTATTTTCAGGAGTTCTGATTAAGCGATTTATACTGTGATCTTCCTCTCAAAGTTTGGTATGCCCCTTAAAAGCTAGCTTCTGCGGACTGGCAAAGTAGACTTATTAAAGCGGGTCTATTATTAAAAAACACAGTTCATGTCAGCAATACCATTTTTTTTTATTAGTGAGGAGTATATAGTCTCTGGGGTATTAGTTCTGTTGTGAGCATTTGACATCTATGGAGGGCCTATTGTTTTCCATCATAAAGACCTTGTGAAATAACAGGATCAGCAGCGCCCACCTGTGTAACATGCACATATGGTTACAAACTATATATACTTTTTTTTTGTCATATTAACAAATTATGATTTTTTTTTTTATGTGTATATCCTAAAACATTACCAAAATAGTGAATAGACTGCATTAATGCAGTGAATGTTAATGAAAGTGTAAGCCCAGCATTAAAAAAAGCTACAGGACTTCCTTAAAGGAACTGTGTCACCTTATCTATTCATTAGTTTTATAGATTTAGCTGGCCATAGTTCAGCTTTAAGTGTCTGCAGTAGTGTAAAGCTGGGTACACATGGATCAAAATTTGGCCAGTTCAGAAGGGACTGGCTGAATTGTGAACTGTGTGTAGATCTCCCTGTTCTAACGATCGGCTTCTGTCAAACAGACCCATTGGGAACTCTTCTTCGATAAATGGCTGCAGTGCTGATCAGTGTATTCTGATGGCGGAGAGTTCCCACTATCAGAATACAATCTCCCAGTGAGGGGGGGTTGGGGTGTAATTCTTGCATCCACCTTGCTTATGTGGATGGAGTAATCTGTTTTTTTTTTTTGTTTGTTTAGCCCATTGGCTGAATCAAAAAAATGAGTTGTGTGTACCCACCTTAGGCAAAATTAAATATAAAGCCTCGTACACACAATCCGATTGTTGTTGGTAGGAAATTGTGTGATGACAGACTGCCTAAAATCCGCCACTTAAGAACGCTCCTTCAGACAATTGTTGTCCAACTTACGGCCAACAAATGTTGGATGGCAGGCTAGTAAATTTTCGCTGGACAACAGTCTGTTGTCATATTTTCGTATCGTCTGTACACAAGTCTGTCACACAAAAGTCCAAAGTACAAACACACATGCTTGGAATCAATGCTCACCAAACACATTAGCAGAAGGTGCCCAAAGGGTGGTGCTCAAAAGCTGAAATTCCATGCAGTACGTCACTACGTTCGTGTTTGTTGGCTGACAATTGTGTGCCATTAGTATGCAAGACAAAATCCAGGAACATGCCCTTTTGACAAAAGTCTGACGCTCTGTTGGCCAACAATCCAATCGTGTGTACGAGGTTTTAGTATATTACCTCCCACAGAGATCAATGTGCTCCCACTGCTCCCACCCTTCAAGGGTTCATGTCGACAGGCATTTCTATCACACGCACCTGTGCTCAACTGAAAAATACAGTCTATAACATGCAAAGGCTATGTTTGACCTGCAACCCAATGCAAAACAGGTCAAATGCAGCCTGTGAACTGCAATGTCCACTGTGTAATAAAAGTCAATAGAGTTCTGTTGAGCTGCATTTGACATGTCAAACACAGAAAGACCATGCCCATCAAAATAAACCCTAAAAGGATATCACCATCTTTGTTCAGGAAATATATGGGGTCAGCATCTATATTCTGTACTGAGATTCTCTGGCATAACTGTGTAAATACTGGTGCTTAGTACATTTCAGGCTGTGTTCACAAATGCCTGTGACAGCTCAGCCCCCTGTTGTTGCCTCTTGCTGTGATTTGATACAAAGTTACAATGTTGCAGTCGGATTACTGGGGAAGAGGAGATACTTTGTCCTGCCTGCAGCTAACCAATGAAATCTGAAAGCTTAGTCACGGCCACTTAACTGTAAGGATGGCTTTTTTTCTGATAAGGGGTGGAGATTTTTTTTAAAGTTATACTGTCGCTGTGTCTTATAGCAGAATTTTTATAATAGACATAAGTCAGATATATTAGGATAAAAAGGTAAATCACTGTATTTAATAAGTTAATTTAATAATCTAATATGACTAGGTCTGAATAATGAAATGCGGGCATGGTTGAGGAGTTATTTGCACTCCTTTGCTTGTTTGCTCATGGCTCCTTGTGGATGGAACAAGCTGTACCCAGCGGATGATCTGTCAGATGCAGTTTACTAAATAACTGGGTTATTTAATTATCAAATAATTTAATTAAACATAAATAAATAATAGCTGGTTCAGAATACATTTTAACATAACACAAGGATTGTGCAATTATTACACAAAATAGAGTGAAAATAACTGCAGATTAAGTAAAAAGTGTAAAAATATATTTTTTTTTAGCAAATGATTATGCTGCTGCCACCAGGAGATTGGCTTGCAACAGCTTTACATCACTACAAATGATGGCATAGAAATGGCATAGAGCAATACGTGGAGCACGGAATGCGCCATGCATTTTTCCTGCCGTGGTACCTACTTGAATATAAAGTCTCCCGATGCTCTATTTGAGTTCAGAGTCTCTATTTGTGGGTTTAACTAATATTAATATAAATATAATTTAATATAAACACATTCAATTGATTATATAAAACAAAGTATAATAGTATGATATTAAGCACCGCCAAAGCACTATGAAATACAAATTTTTTTGCTTAATTGACTTCATAAGGTGCACATGTTAAAACAGAAATACTAGGTGCATTTATGTGCATTACATGCTTCCTTGGGCTTACAAAAAGTAAAAGTCAGCAGACTGTGACCCTATTTGAGTGAATACTGTATCCACACGTGTTCAGAGTAACAGGTATGTTAATGAATGGTTCTTTCAGATTAACATTTTATTGATATACACAGTAATTACAGTTAAGGAACAAGATTAATTATATTATTAATTAGGTATTTTAAGCGGCATAACAGATTTGAGAGTTTAGAATGTTTACATTCAAATTTATATCTGAGTATATCATATTTTAAATAGTATATATTTAAAAAAATAATAATATAAATATAGGTATATCACATATAAGCAAGATGATAATGTGGTAAGAAAAAGTTAAAGTGGAACTATAGACAAAACTTTTTTTTCTCATTTTGGATAGAGTAAGGGAGGGTCATAACCCCTGTCTGTTTATTTTTTGCCATCTGTGTCCTATTGAGGAGATTTCCCTTCACTTCTTCTCCCAAAGACAAAACAGGAATTAAGAAAATTCCCTTGGGGACCCCTAGGTCCCCAGAACTAGTGTCCTCCATTGAAAGATTTCCCATTAAATTACTTTTCTCTGGGGACAACCCAAAATTTGGGATTTTCTTTTACTTTCAATGATAATGGTAAACAGGGAACATAGAGAGGGTGAATTTCCTAAATGGGGGCACAGACAGAAAAAAAACTGACACGGGTTCTAATACATCTCCACTCTATCTAAAACTAAAAAATGTTTTGCTTTTAGTTGTACTTTACAAAGATGACATGTTTTTTTATTGCAAATACCCATTTATAACCTGCAAACATACAACTCTTAACTTTTTCTTTAAAATGTAAACTTCACCCACCTATCCACCTTCTCTTCTCTCCTATTGGTACTGATCAATAAGAAAGCAGAAAAGGTGGGAGAGGAGAGGTGGGACCAAGCTCAGCTTTTAGAATTAAGGTTGATATTGTGTTGATAAAGTGTACTGTACTGCCTAAACATAGGCAGACACTGGACTGTGAGCTATTAGGATCACTAAGCTATGAGACATTTGGAACTCTCATCAATACAGATTTTCCAACAGGAAAACTTGTCATCAGGGTGTGCTAGTTGTGGTTTTATAGGAAGGCAAGCTTTCAGTGAGTCACAATAGGATTGCCTGTTATGACATCCTTGCTGGAAGAAGGCAGCAGAAAATTCAGTGTCATTCTAATTAGTGCATAGTACAGTGTTTTCAATGAAGATCATACACCAGTCTTTCAAAACCTTTTAACATGGAGAAACCCTTAAAATCACCTTCTAGGCATTCAGGAACCATCCTATCAATTACTATATCTACAGCTCATGGCACATTAGCGTATTGGCCAGTGGGAAGAATGCTCCTTACATTGGCAGCTAAAAAGATCATTGGGCCGTTGATTCCTAATCTGAGAGGCAGAAACTGCTCATTGTTCAAGGAACCCCTAGCAATCTCTGAAGGACCCCTAGAGTTCCACAGAATCATGGTTGAGAAAGGCTGTAATATGCTGGCACAATATATTTTACAGTAGTATCACCGTTATGATATTTATCACTGTGAGATTCTAAATGTATGCTTGTTTTTATGGAAATATTGTAAACCTTTGTATGGTTATTTTTTAATGTATATGAATAAACGTTTTGATATATTTCATTATAATGTGTTGTGCCTTAAAAGTCCCACCCATAATTTGCTTTCAGATAGGATATAAGAGTCTAAATTATGATTGAGGTTTATGGTTAGGTACAGGTTAAGGGTTTGTTTTTAATAGATTGGTATAGGGGTTACATTGCTGTAATAGGCAGGTGAGATTAGTGTGTTGGTGTAATAATTGTAAGACATGCAATGAAGTTTGTGCTAAAAACTTGTATGCCAAATTTCTGTTCCCAAAACTACCATGCCGCAAAATAATTTTTGTAAGCTGAAAATTAACGTACAGTGCTTCCTCTTTTTTCTCCCTTCATAGAAGAGACTTGACCTTATAGGCAATTCTTTTTTGTGTCACTGGCCACAAACATCTATAGACAAAAGGTGTGTGCTCCTCCCGCTCCTCTCAGAGGGATGTGGGCAATTTTACCCACATAAATGTCATTTTTTTCTTTCAATAACTTTTATTATAGATTCTAAAGTATACAGAGCATAACCTTATACAAATACAGTATATTAGCAAGGTTGAAATATCAGTGAGTTCCAAGACAGTGTCCATCAAACATCAAAATAGAGGAAAAACTGAAATAAGTATATCAAAGTACATCTTAGTAATGCAATAATGGTTTAGCAATGTATGCAAGAACATTGACTGTGCGCCAGTAACAGAGTAAGGGGCACTCATAGGTTTGGTGCGAATGCTGGGTCTTCTATGCAGAAATCAAAGAAATATACAGTATCTCACAAAAGTGAGTACACCCCTCACATTTTTGTAAATATTTTATTCTAGCTTTTCATGTGACAACACTGAAGAAATGACACTTTGCTACAATGTAAAGTAGTGAATGTACAGCTTGTATAACAGTGTAAATTTGCTGTCCCCTCAAAATAACTCAACACACAGCCATTACCACACCGCTGGCAACAAAAGTGACCACACCCCTAAGTGAAAATGTCCAAACTGGGCCCAAAATGTTAATATTTTGTGTTGCCAACATTATTTTCCAGCTCTGCCTAACCCTCTTGGGCATGGAGTTCACCAGAGCTTCCCAGGTTGCCACTGGAGTCGTCTTCCATTCCTCCATGACGACATCACGGAGCTGGTGGATGTTAGAGACCTTGCGCTCCTCCACCTTCTGTTTGAGGATGCCCCACAGATGCTCAATAGGGTTTAAGTCTGGAGACATGCTTGGCCAGTCCATCACCTTTACCCTCAGCTTCTTTAGCATGGTTGTCTTGGAGGTGTGTTTGGGGTCGTTATCATGTTGGAATACTGCCCTGTTGCCCAGTTTCCGAAGGGAGGGGATCATGCTCTGCTTCAGTATGTTACTGTACATGTTGGCATACATGGTTCCCTCAATAAACTGTAGTTCCCCAGTGCCGGCAGCACTCATGCAGCCCCAGACCATGTCACTGCCACCACCATGCTTGACTGTAGGCAAGACACACTTGTCTTTGTACTCCTCACCTGGTTGCTGCCACACACGCTTAGCACACCATCTGAACCAACTATGTTTATCTTGGTCTCATCAGACCACAGGACATGGTTCCAGTAATCCATGTCCTTAGTCTGCTTGTCTTAAGCAAATTGTTTGAGGGCTTTCTTGTGCATCATCTTTTGAAGAGGCTTCCTTCTAGGACGACAGCCATACAGACCAATTTGATGCAGTGTGCGGCGTATGGTCTAAGCACTGACAGGCTAACCCCCCACCCTTTCAATCTCTACAGCAATTCTGGCAGCACTCATACCTCTAATTCCAAAAGACAACCTCTGGATATGACGCTGAGCACGTGCACTCAAATTCTTTGGTCGACCATGGCGAGGTCTGTTCTAAGTGGAACCTGTCCTGTTAAACCACTGTATGGTCTTGGCCACCGTGCTGCAGCTCAGTTTCAGGGTCTTGTTAATCTTATTAAAGCCTAGGCCATCTTTATGCAGAGCAAAAATTATTTTTTTCCAATCTTCAGAGAGCTCTTTGCCATGAGATGCCATGTTGAACTTCCAGTGACCAGTATGAGAGAGTGAGAGCGATAACACCAAATTTAACACACCTGCTCCCCATTCATACCTGAGACCTTGTAACACTAACGAGTCACCTAACACCAGGGAGGGAAAATGGCTAATTGGGCCCAATTTGGACATTTTCACTTAGGGGGTGTACTCACTTTTGTTGCCAGCGGTTTAGACATTAATGGCTGTGTTGACTTATTTTGAGGGGACAGCAAATTGACACTGTTATACAAGCTGTACACTCACTACTTTACATTTAGCAAAGTGTAATTTCTTCAGTGTTGTCACATGAAAATATAGAATAAAATATTTACAAAAATGTGAGGGGTGTACTCACTTTTGAGAGATACTGTATAAGCAAGGGCCTACACAGTAGGAAAGCCGGAGAGTATAGGAGGAGAAAAAGTGTAGAAAAGGGAAAGGAGGAAAGGTTGTCAGGGACATTCAAGCCTGGAAGATCCCAACCAGCACATTTAATGTGTCATAACCACAATGACACATCCTTGCAAGGTTTCTCACACTACAATGATAAAGGTTGAATTGCAGGTAAGGAAGGTTAACATTTATATTAACAAAAATAGTAGAGAAAGGATTAAAATAAAATAGTAAAAATCACTATATTTTTCAATTTCTAAAAAAAAAAATGACATCTGGCAATAAGTGTTCTAATAAGGGGCCCACTGTTCCACCTTAGCGGTTTAGGATGTCACTAAATCCGAGTGACAATATGTGCCCTTAATATGCTGTGTGCAGAAGGCTGCATTAATTCTGTATGAAACATAATATAGTGTAAAATTCAGCTCCATGTGTCTAGTTATTGTGTTCTGTGACTGTGGTCTCTAAGTGCATTATACTCCTCTATTGAGAAGCACATGGGGTATGATTCAATAAGCTGTGCTCCGGGTAGAGCACTTAAACACTGCTGGGTTTTTTTTCACCTAGCTGCCAATCAATAACCTCTTTTGGTTTACCAAGTTCATTGTGTTCTTCCCTAGAATTACAACTGAAATTGTGTTGAAAAAAAATAATGCTAAGGGAATGAAATCACTAGTAACTTTATCTACAGAATTCAATGAGTTATAATTCTTGTCTATAATATGGACATGCTGAGAATTCAGGAATCTACGACTGCATAGTTGCCAAATTTTTTGTAATTAGTAAATGCATCAAACGTATGATTATATGACTAATGTACTGTATTTACAATATTACCATGTAGTGCTACCCCCGGAGGAGCCGCTTGGTTTGATGGGTCCTTTGTTCTACCACGACTCCTTCAGCTGCTCGGTTCCCACTGACACACCTGGTTATAGAATGAAGGCAGCTAACACCTGTGCAACCTAAGCTTTAGTATATTACCACTCTATAACAGTACAAAGAAAATAAGCCACAAGCAACTGGATGGTAAATTAGATGGGTGTATTAGTGTATTATGCAAGGCAGTTAGACAGTACATTAATCCGTAAACAGGCAATTGAAAACATTTAAAGATGCTATACTAGTTTAGGGTTTTTCAACCGGGGTTCTGCAACACCCTGGGGTGCCACAAAGAGTCCTCAGGGGTGCCGCAGCCACATCTTGGTCTGAATGCTACTTTATGTTAACTCCCGTGCACTACGACTCTGCGAGGAGAGAGAGAGAGCACAGCCTGCACGGCTCACTCCTCCTCCCTGCAGCTATGTGTACTATTGCCGGTGTTCTGCCGAGAAAGTTCCGCTCAGCAGATAAGGACCCCCCTCTACTGCACAGGCGCTGCGCCTGCGCAGTAGGATCCGGCGGAAATAGCCAAAGGTGAATAGCTGAAAATCAGCTGTACACGGCGCCTGTAAGAGGGCCCCTCGCGGGCTTGCTTCTCTCGCCACGCTTCAGGCACGGCCTCGCTTCGCTCGGCTACTTTTGATTCCCCCTCTAGGTCCACTTGGATGGTGGGGAAGGAACCTGGACCTAGGGTGCAGGCGCCGTGTACAGCTGATTGAAAAGTTTGAGCTTCGGCTATCTCCGGCGGCTGAGAGTAGTTCGTACTGCGCAGGTGCTGCGCCTGCGCAGTAAAGGGGGGGAACTTATCCGCTGAGGGAACTTTCTCGGCAAGACACCAGCAAAGCAGAAAGCTGTGCGGGCCGCCTGCTCGCACCCTACCAACCATTGACGTCATTGGTTGTTTAGGACATGTTGGGCGGCACTACAGTTTTCTGTTTTGTCGGCAATAGTACAGATAGCTGCAGGGAGGAGGAGTAGTGAGCCATGCGGGCTGTGCTCTCTCCTCGCAGAGTCGCAGTGCACGCGAGTTAACACAAAGTAGCACTCCTCCCCACACTGCTCCTGTACAGGCAGCAGAAATTGTGTGTGGGGGCAGAGGGAGGAGGGAGAGGAGTGGGGGAGAGAGTAAGGAGAGAGCACAGCCTACATTTATATTAGGAGGGGGGATTTTGGGGGGTAAAATGTTTTGCTAGGAGGGTGGATTTGAGGGGATTGTGCTGGGAGAGGGGGCAGGGGGTGTTGGAGCAGGTTTGTGCTAGAAGTGGGGATTTGGGAGCAGGGGGGGGGGGGCCTGTTCTAGGATGGGGGATTTGTGAGGGTTTGTGCTAGGAGGGGGGGGGATTTGTGCTAGAAGGAGGAATTTCGAAGGAGTACTAGAAGGGGAGATTTGTGCTAGAAGGTAGAATTTGAAGGGAGAAGAGTTACAATCTAAGATCACCGAACAGACGTTTTAGTTCTTCTTTACACCAGGTGCAGTGCAGTAACATGTGCAAAATTGCATGTTTTCTTTTACCGCACAAAAAAATGTGCTGCCTTTTGCAGTTGCACATGGGTGCCATTATTTCTTAATGACACCCCTATGCATCTATCAAATGTGTGTATGTTCGTGCTCAATAAAAAATGCGAGATGCGCAAGCATGCAAAAAATCTCATGCTTGGACACACCTCCTAATGTGAACAAGCCCTCAAACTGGTGTGCCCCGGGATTGTGCACAGTTCTTAAGAGTGCCTGGAATGAAAAAAGGTTGAAAAACACTGTACTAGTTAATGTGAAGTCTGATCCATAAGATGGCAATGGTTAACAGTATCAGCATTAACTAACCCAAAAATAAATGTCCTTGTGTGCATGTATGCGTTCCTGACAAAAGGGTACCACTGGAGGTGACTGCAAAGTACCTTGTGCTTAACTGGCAATGTTAGCTGGCTATTTTTGGGGCCCTTCTGCAAGGTGGTGCATGTGAAACGGTCTCTTTAATGCACTGCGGGGGACCGTTCGCGTGCACGAGCGCCAGCACTGGGATTTGTGTGTGTAAACAAAAATCCCTGTGCTGTCAGGGAAGAGGAGATATATTGTTTTTTCCTACTAAGTAGGAAAAATGATGTCTCCTCTACTAGTCAATCCTATCCCCATAAAGTTAAAACACACTGAGGGAACACACAATTAACCCCCCCCCACCTTAGTGTTAAATCCCTTCCTTGCCAGTGACATTTACACAGTAATCAGCATTTTTATAGTACTGATCAGTGTATAAATGTCAATGGTCCCAAAAAATAATAAAAAATCTTTCCCATAGTTTGTAGACACGTATAACTTTTGTGCAAAACAATCAATATACGCTTATTGCGATTTTTTTCCCAAAAATATGTAGAAGAATATATATTGGCCTAAACCGATGAAGAAATTTGTTTTTTAAAAACATTTTGGGGGTATTTATTATAGCAAAAAGTAAGAAATATTTATTTTTTTCAAAATTCTAAATTTTTTTGTTTATAGTGAAAAAAAAAAACGCAGAGGTGATCAAATACCACCAAAAGAAAACTCTATTTGTGGGAAAAAAGGATGCAAATTTAGTTTGGATACAGCATTGCATTTACCGCGCAATTGTCAGTTAAAGCGACACAGTGCCAAATTGTAAAAAGTGCTCTGGTCAGGAAGGGGGTAAAATCTTCCGGGGCTGAAGTGGTAAAGAAGGACAGGCCAGCAACTGCAGAATTCAAGTTTCAAATAACATTACAAATGTCTGACGAATTGTGGGGACCCATGATGGTCAAGAATAATGGTAGCACTTTGTGATTGTCCGTCATAAATTAGAGTTCCCATAAACTGGGTGGTAAGTGACAGGCATTGTTATTTATTACAAAGGCGGCAATCAGTTACTGGTCACAAACAGAGCATAATTGAGAGATCGCCTGTGTATTCGGCAAAGCAGTTGTGATTCAATGTTAAATTTTTCATGACAAGTAAAGAAGCATGCATGCTTTTATTAAGTGTGTATATTTATACAAATGGTGTAAGGTGAGCATGCATCCTCAGAAGTAGAAGTGAAAAAATGTTGGCACGCTAAACATAGATAGTGAATAAATAAGTGTCCATAAAGTGTGAACAACTGGTGCTGTTCTGAACAATGCAGGTGAATTCCTTGATGAACATCCAGTTACAGTGAGTACAACTGATGTATCACTGCCAACAATCAGTTGGCAGTGTTTGCTAAAAACCATTAGACATTTATAGACATAGTGGGCTCTACTCATTAAAGGCTTCTGCATACAATATGAAGGCCACATGACTCATTTTTTGGATATATCGCCTGAGATATCTAATGTGAGGTAAATACCGCAAAAAAAAAAAAAAAAGATAAAGTCAATTCACTAAAGAACACAGACATTTATTTATCACCTGCCAGTAGGCTGTTGGTATTTTAGCACAAGTGGTGCAGATAACAAGAGTGGGAAAGTGTTTTCAAGTAAAGCTTTAATTCACAGTTTATTTACCGCAAAAGAGTCACTATTAAAGAACCTTTTAGATCACCCGAACTTTAATACACAGTAAAAACATGCGCCAAAAGTTTCTTTATGGATCTTTAATATTAATAAAAGTATGCATGCACTGGTTGTGGGTTGGTAGGGGAAGTGGCAGGGCTCCAACTTGGAGCTGAGTGTGCAATAACAATGTGTGTTTGGTATTTGGGGGCTTCCCATGTAAACGGAAGAAAGTTTCACTAATAGCAAAGGCACTTGCAGGCACCTTGTGGCAGCTGTTCTTACCACGTTAAATTCGTCAATGTTAGGGTGATGTGACAGGTACCTTTTAGGATGATATTTTATATAATACTGCCATTCTTGATAGTATAGTAATAAAGCAATTACCAATATGGTATTTGTTCCTTTAATCTAAAAATGCATGGGTCTTGATGGTACATTATTCTTTAAGGTAGATATTTAAGGGTTTAACTAGGCCCAACTTAAATGATAACATACCTAACCAAAACAGATACATCTCAGCCAAAATTAGCAAACAATTAGCCTAAAAGTCATTGTAACATCTTTGAAACTAGTACACAATTTAGTTTGTATAATGGGTATTATCCAGAACTATATTCATTGATATGCCTTCAGTGTGGCTAGTAAATCTTCATGGAAGCCTCAAACAATCCTGACAGATCTTCTTCAGAGTGTAATCGAGGGGATAGCTTTGTCACTCGCTCCTGAAATACAGTAAAGAATGTAAGTGACTTCAGAGGCTTATTTTTGTGTTATTTTATAAGGTTGCTAGGTTCTGTTTTTTTGGCAAACAGGAGAAAACAGTGACTGAAAAGCAAATATGACAATATTCCAGAAATGTAGTCAGACTAAAATAAATGAATACATGTATTTGCCTGCTGCCAGGAGACACTAAGGCCTGATTCACACATATGCATTTTTAGTGCTTTTTGCATTTTGCAGATTTGCACTACAGAATGTGTTCCATAGGAAACCATGTTGAATGGACTGTAGTGCAAACCTGCAAAATGCAAAAAGCACTAAAAATGCATAGGTGTGAATCCAGCCTTATGCCCCGTACACACGGTCGGACTTTGTTCGGACATTCCGACAACAAAATCCTAGGATTTTTTTCGACGGATGTTGGCTCAAACTTGTCTTGCATACACACGGTCACACAAAGTTGTCAGGAAATTCCGATCGTTCTAAACGCGGTGACGTAAAACACGTACGTCGGGACTATAAACGGGGCAGTGGCCAATAGCTTTCATCTCTTTATTTATTTGAGCATGCGTGGCACTTTGTGCGTCGGATTTGTGTACACACGATCGGAATTTCCGACAACAGATTTTGTTGTCGGAAAATTTTATATCCTGCTCTCAAACTTTGTGTGTCGGAAAATCCGATGGAAAATGTGTGATGGAGCCCACACACGGTCGGAATTTCCGACAACAAGGTCCTATCACACATTTTCCATCGGAAAATCCGACCGTGTGTACAGGGCATTACAGGCACAATTGAAATGCACCCAGAGCAATGAAATAAAATTTATTTGATTGTTGCTTTGCCGTTTTCGGCAATGAAACATTTGCAATGCATACTCTTGTGGGGAGGGAAGCAAAATCTTAGGGAGAATTATACCTAGGAGAGTGATTATATGTATATTGGACAACGGTGACAGGACAGAAAGTATGAGATTTTCTGCTATCGTCTCTTCTATGACCAGTTACGGGGCCATGTAGTTTGCTTCTACATAGGGATGCTATAGTCTATTCTTGGCAATTCCTCCTAATATTACAAAATCAGGATAAAAAAGGGACAAGGACTTTCTAACTGGTTTATGAAAGGTCTTCAGGCCAAATTTAAGTCTATTGCTCCCAAGGCCAACTGTCTAGTGCCATCTCCCCTCTTACTCCGGTCAATCTACTAGTTATAGTGTCACACTAACTGTACATCTAAATTCATCTCTAGAAGAATACGACAAGATGTATCCCAACTTTGCCCGCAATTTGTCTAGGCATATCCGCCAGAGGTAAGTAAGTAGTACATCATTCTACTAGGGTAACTTGACATGCAGTTCAGGGGCATCAACACTGAGATGCTGGCAGGATGACACTGGCAAGCAGGACATTACTCTGGTAAATAATTATGCAAAAGAATGTATTACAGCAGTCAGTGCTGAGGAAGGCAACCCACAGGCAACCGACCCCCCCCCCCCCCCTCAATAAAATATGATCCAATTTTGATCCAATGGGGGGGTGGAAAAAGAATTTGTTCCTAATTTCATAGGAGGCAATCAGATATTTCCTGGATCAACTAAATCTGGGGTTATTATCTTACTAAACCTGGTATTAATACTTATATTAAATAAATATATATTTTAGTATCCAGTTAGATTTTGTGCATTTACTAAAGGATCCAGGCCTTTTCTAAAAACAATTTACGGAGCTGGTCAGAAGTACACCTCCCCCTACGTTTTGGGGATGAGCAAACGGTGCCATCTTTTATGCCCCGTACACACGGTCGGACATTGAACGGACATTCTGACAACAAAATCCTAGGATTTTTTCCGACGGATGTTGGCTCAAACTTGTCTTGCATACACACGGTCACACAAAGTTATCGGAAATTCCGATCGTTCTGAACGCGGTGGCGTAAAACACATACGTCGGGACTATAAACGCGGCAGTAGCCAGTAGCTTTCATCTCTTTATTTATTCTGAGCATGCGTGGCACTTTATGCGTCGGATTTGTGTACACACGATCGGAAATTCTGACAACGGATTTTGTTGTCGAAAAATTTTATAGTCTGCTCTCAAACGTTGTGTGTCAGAAAATACGATGGAAAATGTGTGATGGAGCCTACACACGGTCGGAATTTCCGACAACAAGGTCCTATCACACATTTTCCGTCGGAAAATCCAAACCTGTGTACGGGGCATAAGTCTTTGGGTGACACCTTTGCTCCTCCATACATACAGTACAGTGAGCAAGCGTTGTCACCCCAGTACAGGAAGTGTGTTTCCCTAGGTGAAAATAAAGGAAAAATAGTTAAAAAAAGTAATGCAGCCACCACATACAAGTACTGGTAAGCGGCAACATATTTATTTGTTGTTTTTGGGTTTAGATTTGCTTTAAGTCACTTACTTGCAGCATATTCCAAGGAAGAAAAGCTTACAGTCTCACTGCTGCATACATCTGTGTCTCACCACATACACATAATGACTTGTGGCTAGTGCTACAGGCAGGCAATTAAACTGCAAGTACTTGGAACAGATGTGCTGTAAAGCTTGTCAGTATTTTAGGACATGCAAATCACTGGGTATCCAATTAGAACAGCAGACAAGCATAAAGACAGCTGTTTCCTTCCCAAAGAAACACTAGTTAATCGCAAAGCATTTGCTGGTTTTACCATGGCCCTCCTGCTGATGTCTGCACGTTTCATTGGCTGAATTAAGATGTCTAACTTTTACAAATTATCCATTACTACTATTTACTCTTGGAAAGAATGGTTGTTTATTACTCTGCTTTTGTTTTCAGGCCACCGAACAATACTGATGTGTATTATATTGTATACTGTTCAGCTTGTCACTTAGCAGTCCTCTGCTCTACTGCATGTTAACGACTATGGCAGCCTTTCAGCACTTGTTCTATTATGATTATTAAAGCGTAACTAAACCCACCGATTTACCTGTTTCCCAAAACAGTTATATTTAAGGCATGCTTTGAATGATAACTGTCACAGTTGCTTGCTCTCTCTATTGAACTGTCAAGCCATTAAATGGCTGGTGTCATAACTGATAACATGTACAGATCAAAGAGAGGCTGATATGGCAGCTATCATATTTACAAAGGTTAGGAGAGTTTGTGCATTTGGACCCCTTTCACACTGGGGTGGCGGGTCCGTTAGTGGTAAAGCGCCAATAGGGCGCTTTTAACCCCCGCTAGCTGCCGAAGAAGGGGTTAAAAGTGCCCGTGTTGAGGACTTTTCAGGCACTTTGGAAGTGCTGTCCATTCATTCCAATACAACGCCCCAAAGATGCTGCTTGCAGGACTTTTTTCCTGTCCCGCAAGCGCAAGCACTCAGGTTTTCACACTGGGGAGGCATGAGAGGCAGTTTTCAGGCACTTTACAGGCGCTACTTTTAGCGCTATAAAGCCTGAAAACCGCAAACAACTTTTTCTGTAATGTATACCTGTGATAGTATAGTCACACCATGAATTTCTGGTTTAATAGTACAAAAGAAAAACAAACAGGTAAAGTGCACACTCCCTACCTAGGTCTGGAGTCACTAAGTATAACAACACACAAAAACAAAAAAACTTTAAATTCACTACATGCAACTGCCATAGATCCTATTTTTAAAATAAAATTAAAGGGAGGCAGGGGAAGGGGCTCCATCAAATAAATAACAAAAATATCTTTACTATTCACATAAAATGGCCATAAAAACAAATTAGCTAAAGAAAGCTTAATCGTGCATCACCATATGCATATGATATGTACCAACTACATATCTCAGTTCATGTTACGACTGCAGCTTCATAAACCTTTAGGGCTCATGCACGCAGAGGCACATGGGCATATAAAATACTCCTTAATTTGTGTCTGGGAGACCCAGCTGCTTTGTAATGCTGCCCACAGCAATGAATTACAAAATATGCTGTACGTGGTTTATGTGGTTGTAAACGCCGGTAGTGGCGTATGCATATGGGTGTATTTTCCCGAATGCACAAGCTTCGTGGTATTGTAGGGGCAGATAATGACGTGAATGTACAGTATGTAAAGTACTGCGGAAATTTTTGGCGCTTTATAAATGCCATTGATAAATAAATATAAATGCAATAGAACACAGTTGATGCTAGGATTTTGGTGGACATCCTAGAGACCTAGACCAATGGGGATTCTGAAGCACAAAGACTGTATTACAGCTCAGAAGAGGTTTGTGAAGGGACTACTAGCTTTATTCACAGTAAGTATTAATTGTTAAACATGATGTTTGCTTTTAATGGATCTTCTGTTTTCTTTGAAGACCAGTAATGGACACCACTGCAACAAAGAGGACAGCTCCCCGTTACCCCTGGCCAGCATCTCAATGATTGAACAATAATTAACAGTTAAAGTGGTGCTCAACCCAAATATATGACCCCCTTGTATATGTAGGGCACATCAACAGCCACAGATTTAAAGCGGTAGTAAACACGAAGATTTTTTTTTAAACCTGTAAGGCAAAAGGCATAATGAGCTAGTATGCACTGCATACTAGCTCATTATGAAATACTTACCTTAGAACAAGGCATTGGCAGGTGATCTTGGTTCACGCCAAGGGAGCGGACATTTTCCCTAGACGTGTCTTCCGGGTATCACGGCTCAGGCGTTGTGAGTGGCCAGAGCCACGGTGTCGTCACTCCCGCGCATGCACGCGGGAGACTTCTTTCCGGACTTTTCAGCCGGGAAACTCAGAGTGCATGCGCCACCGAAGTCAGCGGCTGCATGCAAGGGGAATATCTCCTAAATCATACAGGTTTAGGAGATATTCTTTTTACCTACAGGTAAGCCTTATTATAGGCTTACCTGTAGGTCAAAGTAAAAAAAAAGGGTATTCAACCGCTTTAAAGCAAGTACTTCAAAAAAATACAAAACACTCAATTTTTAACGTTCTTTCACATGACTGCTTATCTTACTGTCGCTACAGCATGGGTCAGAAATAAGCCACAGCATGTCCCATGTCTTGTGATGTTGTATTAACTATTACACGCTCCCTTCCAGGTCATTGAAAGTGAAGTGCACTGTCAGCCAGGCATGTGCTCTGCCACCTAGAAGGGTCCGATGTTTGACTGACAGCACACTTCGCTCTGGATAGCCTGGAAGAAAAGGCATGTAATAGCTAAAGTAACATGGTGCGATATGGCTTAGCTCCACCCCCAACCCAATCATGTGACTTAGGATGTAAGTTGTGTATAGTAATACATGACTTACATGTTTAGCAAAACAGGGAACATATGCACTGTGGTGGCAATGTGGCAGAGGCTCTATGAGCCTGAATAATGTTGCCTCCAAGGAGGAGACTAACCTATAAAACTCAAACTGCAAGAACAACATTTCATTTCTTTTAGAGTAAAGCTTTCTGTGAAAAACTAAGGGCATAGATAGATAAAATATGTAATTATGAAGGTTTCAATGTTTTGTTTTTGGGGTTTAAAATCACTTTAATACATGGAGCTACTTAATCAGAAATCTACTTCTTGTCTGTGGTGGACAAGCCCTTAAGGGTCCTTTCACACGGGACGGATCCGAGATGATCCCCCCCTGAACATCCGCTTGCTCAGCGGGGATCGCTCTGTGGATCCCTGCTGAGCAGGCAGATGACAGGTCCGTCGCTGCACTTGTCACAGTGTCGCTCTCCCCTATGGGGGATCGGATGATGATGGACCGTAGAGTCCGTCGTCACCTGATCCGATAACGGATGGAAAAGTAGGTTTTTCCACCGTTACACTTTTTCGGATCGGAGCGGGTCGGATGTCAGCGGACATGTCACCGCTGACATCCAACGCTCCATAGAGGTCTATGGAGGGTCCGCTCAGGTCCGCCTAAAAAACTGACAGGCGGACCTGAACGGATCGTTCGTCTGAAAGAGGCCTTAATGCCTTTTCAATAAAGTGGCGAAGAGAAGAATGTTGTGGTCAAGTTGGAGCATCAGCTCCTGTTCTTCACCTGTACAGAACTCCTCAGATATGTTTTTCTCTTTTCAGGGTTTAATCATAGAGGCCTCTATGATTAAGCCCCGAAAAAGGGGAAACACAGTTCCCTACATGTATAGAACAGGAGCTGAAGCTATTTTTTACTAATTTTATTTACATTCATGCAACAGGGAGTCAGCATCTGTGTGCCAATGGCCGCCATTTTGTTGAAGCCTTAAGATCACCACACAAGGTCTCCTTTAGATCTACAAACAAGTAGTGCAAGGCCCTGCCTGGCTGCATACAAATTAATTGGATAGTTAAGGTAGGTCCTTGCATTACCACTTTTGGTAGATCTAGTGGAGATTGCATAATCAGAGTCTGTATGGTCAGACAGCGTGCAACGATTACAACTGATAATGCAGATCTGCCTGCACAATACAGACAGGGGTTATTATGATAAACATTACTCCCAGTCCCATCCTTAAAGTGTTACTAAACCCAGGACCCTACATTCACTATATCTGGTCGCCCACAGTACACAGAACATGGAAATGCAATTATTTTAGTAAAAATACCTAAAAAAATACCCTCTCTCATTAGCAGTTTTGTGAGTTCTATCAATGTCTGATTAAAGCTTTTTTCATTAAAGAGTTTTCATTCTCCCCTGGTTGTCCTATAAGGCTGCAGGACCCCTGACCCTCTGTCTGGACACTGCTGATTGGCCCTGTGCTGATGACATGCACTCTCCCAAGAAAAAAAAAAAGTCTGTAGCAATACACACCAAACTGAGCATGTGCAGCTTGTCCCCAAGGCTATGTTCTATCAGCAGATAGATTGGGGACAGTGAAAGAAGGAGAGGATCAAACAGCCCTTTTACACAATGCAGAGGATTAACCCCTTAGGTTCCACAGTGAGTATAACAAGCATGCTTTACTGCATTTTTACTGTTGAGGGTTTAGTAACACTTTAATATTAAATAGAAGGGGAGAGCTAAATAAGATTTTACTGTAAGTAAGAAGCTAAGCAGCAGTATAAACATATTTGAAAGTTGTGTTATGTAAATGGGGCATGTAACAAATATAAAGTCGGCAATATTCCAATTTGGCTACAAACATGAAAATCCACTTTAAGCCTTGTGAGTCTGTAAAGTGTGGGCCAAAAGTATAATTTTTATATCTCCCATCGGTATCACTGAAAATCTTACCTGAGGCAAAGTTCCTTTCACTAACGCGGGAATATCTGCTGTACTGTATCCCACCGCAGCCAAACCATCATCGACATTCAGGTCAAAAAGAAATTTCCGTAATGTGCCTGCCAAAATAAGTCCGGCGTCTTTGAGTTTTGCAGTCTGGATATCTGCCCCTGAATTAAGATATAAAGATGTGACTGTTGGCTACTAAGATGAGGAGGAAGCTTGCTCAAAAAATAATTGGATAATGCTGAGACCAGGATTAATACTAGATTCATATCAGTGGACCTCATTTACTTTGGGAGAGTACAATTTCTGCTTTTAGATGATATTTTGACATATGTTTAAAAAAAATGCATACTGTGCTATTAATATGTGTAAGTGATATGCTGCAGAAAACACAAGCATAGAGCATATTCATTTGATAAACATCACATTTCCTTCCATAAACCATATACTGTGGATGGGGGACCTTTTTAAATGATCTACAGGAGCACGAGTGTATGCTGCCATCTAGTGGCAGAAGAGAACAAATACTTTTTATGACATTTCGCTAAAACCTTAGGGGTCTATTTGTAAAATGCTTTCACCAGTGATTCCAACATTTTTACAATAGGATCCAACTAGAAAATGTGTGAATCCTGGTTGAAAGTGTTGTGAAAAAAGTTCCGTAAACAAATTCCTTATTGTAAAATACATGATTTAGATATCATCTGGGCAATTTGCTGACCTTCAGCTGGCTAACAGTTCATTTAGGTACTTGTAATTCCTTAAAGCTTGATTTTAGTTTTTTTTTTTTTCAAATCAGCACAAAGGGCAGTACTTACACTGAATGAGAAGTGTCCCATGTGCTGGTGGCTGCTCTCTTTGTTTAAAGTTTCAGTCTTATGTCCCCCTATACACCTGCAGCAGCAACCTTCCAATGCTGTGTGGGCTAATACTGCCACTGGACCGGGTCATAGGCACACGTCAAGACTATGTCTGCCTTTTCCACCCCCCCCCCCCCCCTCCATCCCATCCATCGAAGCTGTACTATACAGTGCCTTGCAAAAGTATTCACCCCCCTTGGCCTTTTACCTATTTTGTTAAATTACAGCCTTTAGTTCAATGATTTTTTAATCTGAATTATATGTGTTGGATCAGAACACAATAGTCTAAGTTGGTGAAGTAAAATTAGAAAAATATATACATAAAACTATTTTTCAGAAATAAAAAACTGATAATTGACATGTGCGTATGTATTCATCCACTTTGTTATTAAGCCCATAAAAAGCTCTGGTGCAAACAATTACCTTCAGAAGTCACATAATTAGTGAAATGATGTCCACCTGTGTGCAATCTAAGTGTCACATGATCTGTCATTACATATACACACCTGTTTGAAAGGCCCCAGAGGCTGCAACACCTAAGCAAGAGGCACCACTAACCAAACACTGCCATGAAGACCAAGGAACTCTCCAAACAAGTAAGGGACAATGTTGTTGAGAAATACAAGTCAGGGTTAGGTTATAAAAAAATATCCAAATCTTTGATGATCCCTAGAGCACCATCAAATCTATCATAACCAAATGGAAAGAAGATGGCACAACAGCAAACCTGCCAAGAGACCGCCGCACACCAAAACTCACGGACTGGGGAAGGAGGGCATTAATCAGAGAGGCAGCACAGAGACTTAAGGTAACCCTGGAGGAGCTGCAGAGTTCCACAGCAGAGCCTGGAGTATCTGTACATAGGACGACAATAAGCCGTACGCTCCATAGAGTTGGGCTTTATGGCAGAGTGGCCAGAAGAAAGCCATTACTTTCAGCAAAAAACAAAATGGCACGTTTTGAGTTTGCGAAAAGGCATGTGGGAGACTCTCAAAATGTATGGAGGAAGGTGCTCTGGTCTGATGAGACAAAATTTTAAATTTTTGGCCATCAAAGAAAATGCTATGTCTGGCGCAAACCCAACACATCACATCACCCAAAGAACACCATCCCCACAGTGAAACATGGTGGTGGCAGCATCATGCTGTGGGGATGTTTTTCAGCAGTCTGGACTGGGAAACTGGTTGGAGTTGAGGGAAAGATGGATGGTGCTAAATACAGGGATATTCTTGAGTAAAACCTGTACCACTCTGTGTGTGATTTTAGGCTAGGACGGAGGTTCACCTTCCAGCAGGACAATGACCCTAAACACACTGCTAAAACAACACTTGAGTGGTTTAAGGGGAAACATGTAAATGTGTTAGAATGGCCTAGTCAAAGACCAGACCTCAATCCAATAGAAAATCTGTGGTCAGAAAAGATTGCTGTTCACAAGCGCAAACCATCCAACTTGAAGGAGCTGGAGCAGTTTTGCAAGGAGGAATGGGCAAAAATCCCAGTGGTAAGATGTGGCAAGCTCATAGAGACTTATCCAAAGCGACTTGGAGCTGTAAATGTGGCTCTACAAAGTATTGACTTTAGGGGGGTGAATAGTTATGCACATTGACTTTTTCTGTTATTTTGATATTTTCGTGTTTTGTTGCCTCACAACCTGGAATTAACATGGATTGTTTGAGGATTTGCATCATTTAATTTACAGAACATGCCCACAACTTTGAAGATTTTTTTTTTTTTTTCATTGTGAAGCAAACAACAAATAGGACAAAATAACAGAAAAAGTCAATGTGCATAACTATTCACCCCCCTAAAGTCAATACTTTGTATACTTTGTTGCTCTCTGTTTTTTTTTTATTTAACCGCCACTTCAATCTACCTGGTTGCCCTAATCTGGGATCACAGAGTCCCCGAGTCCCACTTCTCTGTTGTCCCTATCACTCCATACAGGGGCCCGATGGTACCTCAACAGAGTTCCTAAACATATATACCCTCTGGTATCTTATTGCTGACCCTGTGATCTTGATACTACTTTTAAGGAACATGCATGATGCCTAGATGATATTTGTTAGAAGTGTTATGCTAGATGCACCTTATTTGAACCTTTTCAATGGTCGTGTGTTCTGCCATTTTCCTAGATTTAAATATGCTATTGTTCTTATATAGTCGGTGTTACCTTTGTTTGCATTTACTATGTTACATTAGGCTGCGGGAGGGAGCTGTTTTTGCCTTTCTATCTAGACAGATTATTCAGCTTTCTAATATCCCGCTTGTTCCTCCCACCTACCCTCCACTGTGCTCTACATATAGTGCCTTATTTTCATTCTCTTTTTTTTTTTTTGGTACTCACTGTTGTAGACACAACTTGAGGAGCCCCTCTACAATTAGTAGATGAGTGCTCATTGCCATACCTGTACATAATTTCCCTGTTTAATCAGTGGGCCCCATTTTTTTTTTGTCTTGGTGAGTGGAGGTTTTTCTGTCCCTGTTCAATCCCAACCCGACCAGAATGGCATACTCTTTACTGGGGAGGTGCCCTATCCATATTTCACACAACCCGAGGAGCCTTAATATCCCAGAGAGAAGGGTATCCCTTCTGAGGGAACTGAAAAATGCTCAGCCAACCTTTGTTTTCTTACAAGAGATGCACTTTCAAATTCACTCCATACCAAAACTGTTTGATAGACATTTTCCAGGGGTGTACCACGCGCCAAACCCAAACCAAAAATCCAAGGGAGTGTCCATATTGCTGCATAAACACGCAAACTTTAAATTATCCCAGCAATACACAGATCCCCAAGGAAGATTCTTGTTCCTAAAGGGAACGTGGCACAACAGGCCAATAACCCTGGCAAAAGCATATTTCCCTAATTCAGTACATCTTGCATTCTGTCGCCATCTTGTGGATGAACTAAAAAGCTTTGCCACTGGCTGTATCATTTTGGGAGGTGATTTTAATATCCCTCTACTTCCACTGCAGGACACCTCCAATGGCAAATCTAGTACCATCCTACAGAAAATTAAAACCCTATTGAATTCACTGTGCCTAGTGGATGCATGGCGCCTGGTACACCCGCCAGGTCGAGATTTTACTTTTTACTCTCCATTGCACAAGAAACACTCACGCATTGACTATGTGTTCATCACGCAATGTGACCTACCTCTATTGTGCGCTGCTCACATAGGCATACAAACTCTTTCAGACTATTGTCCAGTGTCGATTTCTTTGACACAGACAGATAAACCTCACGGAACGTGCAGTTGGTGGTTGAAACCTACCTTACTGACTGACCCCGTTACTTCCCAAAAGATAGCCCCGTAGCACTTAAAACATACTTTTCAGCTTAATGACACAGATGGAATGTCTCCCCATACGATTCGGGAGGCGCATAAGTGCGTTATACGTGGCGAACTTGTCCACCTTGGAACCCACAAGAAAAGGGAAGCCAAGAAAATCACTGCGACACTAGCGGAAAAAATTGCTGCCTTAGAAAACCAACAGAAGCAGTCTCGCGTGGAAGCCATCTCTACAGAGCTGTTGGAAACGCGTGAAAAATTAAAGTCCTTGTTCAATCTTAAAGCGAAGTGCATTCTTTATTTTAAGAAGGGTTTCTATTATGAGCACAGGGATAAATGTGGCAAATTTCTTGCAAAAGCTCTTAAAGCATTAACCCATGCCCAATCTATTCTATCCATTAAGAATTTAGAGGGTCAACCCTTGTACAAAATGGATCACGCTTTCTACACCAAGTTTTATAATCTGCCCATGTCCCATAAACCCCCAGACTTCCAAGGAGATAGAGAGCACATTTTGTGTGACTACATAAAAGAGAGTGGCATGCCCACTTGAACCTCGTCTGAAGTTCTATCCTTGGAGTCACCTATTTCAGAAGATGAGCTTCTGTTGGCAATTAAGGCTCTCAAATACGGTAAAAGTCCGGGTCATGGTGGGTTCACGGCACATTATTACAAAACCTTTTTATGGACATCCTAAAGACGCCCTTTCTCCATGCCCTTAATCACTTGAAAATCACTCAACCCATATCAGACACCCTTACGATGGCCAATATAGCTCTGTTCCCCAAACTGGCTAAAGATCCCACAGACTGCGCTAGCTATAGGCCAATTTTGTTACTGAATTTGGATTTAAAAATCTTGGCCATTAGACCGACGACTTTTCTACCCAAACTTATTGGGCTTGAGCAGGTGGGATTTATGCCGTGGAGGGAAGCCCGTAACAATGTCATAAAGGCCCTCAACTTAGTTCATTGTGCACATACAAAGGGAATCAAAGGCCTTCTCCTGTCTACTGACGTGGAGAAGGCCTTTGATCGAGTGGCCTGGGACTACCTGTTCTCCACCTGTAGACACATTAGCTTGGAATCTCACATGTCGTGGATAGCGGCTTTATACCATAAACCACAGGCCCGACTTAAAATAAATGGCACCCTCACTGAAGCGGTTCATAACAATAATGGCATGAGGCAGGGTTGCCCCTTATCCCCACTCTTGTTTATATTATCACTAGAGCCCTTTATCTGCCTGACCAACGCAAACCCAGACATAAGAGGATTTCAGATAGGTCATAACACTTACAAAATAGCAGCTTACGCGGATGACCTCCTATTCTTTCTCGCTCAGCCACATATCTCATTCCCAAACCTCACTAAAGCCTTACGGCTTTTCGGATACATCTCCAATATGAAAATAAATGATACCAAATCCAAAGCCCCTAATATTACCCTACTCCCTGACCTACTAGCTAGAGCACGCACATCATGCTCGTTCAAATGGGAAACTTCGGCCAATTTCGTCCACCTACCTAGGAATCAGACTCACGGCAATCTCATGGATACTTATAAAGGTAACTTCCCTCCCTTGTTAAACAATATACAAAAAGACCTGAAGGGTTGGACAACTAGGCCCTTCTCATAGTTTGGCAGAACTGCCATACTCAAAATGGTAACATTGCCTAGAATTCTATACCACTTCCATACTTTGCCTATACCACTCCCTTGCCAGTTTTTTAAACGACTTAATGCCATCATGCGCACCTTTATTTGGATGGGCAAAAACCATGCATAAAACTTGACACCCTTACCAAGCCGATAGAACGGGGGGTATCAGTCTCCTAGATTTTAAACTTTACCACTTTGGGGTACATTTAGCTAGCATCCTAGATTGGAATTGCCATAGGGAACAGAAAGACTGGGTCACCTTGGAGGAGACCTCATCGACACTGTACCTAAGATTCCTCCCTTGGATCCCATGGAAGAAATCACCACACAGTCTACAACAACACCCACTATTGGGAGCGACGCTGAGAGCGTTTCATGCGGAAGGGAACACTATATATATATATATTATATATATATATATATATATATATATATATATATATATATATATATATTTTTATTACACAGCGAGTTGATGAATTATACATTTTTTTTAAATTTCTGTTTTTTATTGCATATTGATTTCTATTGCACATATATTTAATATATCTTTGCACCTGTCACTTTAGATCCCTAATCCAAAGGACTAATTTATATGGGACCTATAAGCACATGTCACTTTTATATTTTTTGTGCGTTTTTTGTTTTTTCACTTATATGATATAGTGACATAGATTATATGATATAGAGTTCTCATTGTTCACTATTCTCTCTTGCACAATTTAGCACCTATCACTTTATATTTATAACTAAAAAATCATTGCATTGATACACTTTATTATTTTTATAATAACTTTTAGCACCTGTCACTTTATATCTTCAAGAAGAATTATTATATTGATACACTTTTCCTATAACAGCGCCACTCCCTATTTTCATTTATCTTTTGGGTTTCACTTAGGTGTTCCCTGTTTATATAGGGGGGCAGCAGTTTCTAATATCCCGAAGCGCTGATCTTTTGATAAATAATTAATGGCTGTGTGTTGAGTTATTTTGAGGGGACAGCAAATTTACACTGTTATACAAGCTGTACATTCACTACTTTACATTGGAGCAAAGTGTAATTTCTTCAGTGATGTCACATGAAAAGACATAATATAATAATATTTACAAAAATTTTTAGGGGGTGTACTCACTTTTGTGAGATACTGTGTAATATATATATATATATATATATATATATATATATATATATATATATATATATATATATATATATATAAAATAGATCAGTGGATCCTTCTCATTCACAGAGGCAGATGCTTCTAAAATCTTCACAGATACGGTAGGATCAAGGGACATTCTAACCCATTCATCTTGTATACAGTTAACCCGCAAAATGGAGAAACTGTTACAACGATCTGTCACTATGGAGTTACATGAAGTAACATTGGCAGAATATTACAGATTACAGATGATCCCTAGGGGTTTAAGAGTTCGCCTTGTATCTACATTATTTTCATAGAATGTTGATTTCAAAACAAAGTTTGCACAGATTGTGAACAAATGTTCGTTCTATATAATGACATTCACAGTGCAATTCCTACAACAGGAAAGAGTGGTGATTAAACAGCAGATTGCTGATATTGAGAAACAACTGGAGGAATTTTCTAGCAGCGAGGATATCAAAGTCAAAAACAAAAAAAATTAACTGCCTTAAGAAAGAATGTGGAATTGCTCAAATGTACTAAACTGGAATGAGACAAGGATGATTATACCAACAGCCGAGTATACAATTGGTCTAATTCTAATTACCATCACATCAAGACATACAGATGTGGAAAACAGCACAAACAAATCTCCACCTCCTCCTCTTCAATTGCCTCTACAGGGTCATCATCTAATGTATCTACTACCTCTTTTTTGACCAAAGCCACAACAGACCACGCATCAGGAGGGGAGGCAAATGATACAAGAAAAGGAGTATCCAGGGGAGTAACAACCAGACTTCAGAACCGTCGGAGGCATTAGAGGACAATGTGGTATACAATATTTCTTCAATATCATTGACAGAGCCTGAAGTACAGGTATTAAACAGAGGTTTAGGCTTTTGCCCTAAAGAAAAAATGAATGAATTTGTGTTGAGACAGGATTTGTACCGCTTTTATAGGCAACTTAGATTTATTAGGTTTATTTTTCTTTAATACAAGGTTTACCAGATTTAGGTGTATTACCATTGTCTATCAAGAATTTTCATTTGAGAACTAAAAGCACTACTGTACCTCCTACCTATGCTCTGCCGTTGAGGTGTTCATTGATAAAGTAAATGCAGACATTGATTCATTTTTAGGTGACAAGTCTAAATTGAGCCATATACCGAACAACTTTAGTCGTAAAGAAAGTGAAGCTCTGTCCTCCTTGTCGGCTTGGCGAGATATTGTCATCAAACAGGCCAACAAGGGGGAGCAATTGTGGTTATGGACCCCCTGCGGTATGAAGCTGAGGTACTAAGATATGTATATGTATATGTATTTCAGGTTCAGTGGTACTGAGAGCCCTTAAAGATGGTATTATTGATAATGACACCCAAAAATTTCTAATATGCGATTATCCTTTCACACCGGTACTGTACATATTACCAAAGATTCATGAGGACCATTTGAATTCCACGGGGCGTCCTATAGTGTCTGGAACAGAGTCAGTCACCACTCTATTAGCGCAATATTTGGATAGATGTTTCACTCCATTGGTAATTAATACCAGATCATATTTGCATGATAATGGCGAATTTTTAGAGAAAATTACGAATATACGAGTGGGACCTGACCCTCTTCTAGTCACTTGGGACGTCTCTAGTCTCTACACTGTCATTCCACATGATTTGGGTATGGAAGCCTGCCGGCGGCTACTGATACAATCACAGTGCTATAATGATAAAAAAATTGATTTTTGCTTGCATTGCTTAAAATTGTTCTTGAAGAGAACTATTTTTTATTTAAAGAGACCCATTATTTGCAGATTAAAGGCGCAGCGATGGGTTCCAATGTTGCACCCCCGTACGCAAATATATTTATGATGATGTTTTGGTGGTGTGGGATAGCGACATTGGAACCCTTTTATTGTTTGATCAGTATATCAATTATTTAGTCCCAGGTCTGAAATTTAATGTCTTGTATAGTAATAGGGAGATCTCATTTTTGGACACATTACTGAAAATAAATGGTACGAACATAGAGAGTGATCTGTTTATAAAAAATACTGATCGTAATCAATTATTACACTACAAGAGTTTTCACCCCCATGGAGTGTTTAATTCGATACCTTGGAGCCAACTGCATAGGGTTATAAGAATTGTTAGTGATCCACAACAATGTGAAGTAAGATTAAATGAAATGGAGACCAGGCTTGTCAAGCGAGGTTATCCAACTTCATTAGTTAAAAGGGAACATACACATTTAGCAGATAATAGGCATCACCAAAGAAATGATAGAAGAATTCTATTTGTGTCACAGTATCATCCATATTCACTTCATATTCACAATATCCCTAAGAAACATTGGGGTTTATTAAGAGATTATTATCTGAATATTAGTGAATTCCAAGCTCCCCCCTTATCCTCATATAGAAAAGGTCGAACATTAAGGGATTGATTGGTCAGATCTGACCAATATATCCCACCTAGCCCATTAGTAACTTTTTTGGGATCCCGTAACACAGGGTCTTACCCATGTCTATCAAGTATACAGTGTAACTCCATGATAAAAGGCAAGAGTATATCCCATCCACATAAGGGTTATGATATTAAAATCAAAGGTTATTACACTTGCCCATCGTCATATGTAATATATGCAAAAAAAATGTCCACGTGGGTTACTTTACATTGGAGAGACCATTCAGAAAGTTAAAGATAGGATAGCAAGGCATAAATATTCTGAGACAAATTGGTACAGTTGCCTTTAGTGAGGCATTTTTTGGAGAAAGGACATTCGATTTCCCAATTAAAATTCATGGTGCTGGAGGGGATTAACAAGAATAGAAGGGGTGGTGACCGAGAATCTATTTTAAAAAAGTGAGAAGTATATTGGATTAATTTTCTTGATACGATTGCCCCCAAGGGGTTGACAACAGATCTGGATTTATATCTGTTCATTTAGGTGATAATTAATTCGATGTAATGTCTAGATGGTGATACATTATGTACATGTTTCTTTTTGACAGATTAAATGTGTTGAAGGCTTCTGTTGAAATATGAGAGGATTCTACGTTTGGCTAACCATTTCCCCACCTGTGAGATAAGGATGTCTAAGAAAAGGATTTAAATTGCATTCAATCGATTGCTTATCACATAATTGATTCCAAATGTGTGAAATTATGGTATTTAAGCCATGTGTGTAGCTCTGACTTTAGATGTGTGATTGATCTGAAGAAGGGCGTAAACTTGTGCGCCTGAAAAGTAATGAACTTACACATTAGGTAATGTTTGTTTGACCTTTGGTTCAACAAAGAAATTTTAAGTGCAGCGATCTTCTGGACTTTTTCTTATATTTTGGTCAGTGGGATGACCAGATCGCACTGCACTAATTGAAGACTGGGTGCGGCTTTCCTCTACTTTGAAAAGTTTTATATAAATTATATATATACATTTTTTTTTGTTTTGTTTTCCACATCTTCAGAGTCATACAGTCAATTCCCTGACTTAAAATACCTAAATTCTTACCAAGTATCTCAGCTGCCTCCAGATGGCGCTCAGGACACATGGCTGCAGTAAAGGAAAACACTGCCGGAGAGGTGAGCACCACTGAAAGTCCATGGGGCTGTTAAAGTGTAAACAAGCTATTAGAATGAAATTGACATTAAATATTTAATAAAGGTATCACAATTTAAACTGTCATTTAATAAACAATGGTCCCACTTTTAAAATGTACTTAATCAACAATCAAGGAGAAATATCACAGAAATGTTGCAATACCCTTATAGAGTTAATACTTTAAGACATCTTGTTCAATATATAAATTCTTTTTTTCCATGTGCCTTTATGAATATTTTCTAAACAATTACATGGCAATGCAGCTGTCCAGCAAACGTGCCTGTGGTTAGGACCTTTTTTTTTTCTTTTTTTTTTGCCAGCTGTGTTTTATAGCAAAATTGGGGCATTAATAATTCAAGGCATTACAATGGCAGGAAGAAGTTAGAATGATAGCTCATCATCTCCAGAGGTAAGTACAGCAGGCACGGGGGTGGAGGGCAGGGTGTATGTTTGTAGTTCACCTTTTCTTTTTTTCTTAAAATATGAACTAACACTTTACCCAAATAGGCAAAGGCTATCCTTACCTACTGTGCACTGCCATTTGCCACTACTTTTCCAACTATCCTGTTTAAGCTAAAATAGAAACAAAATTAGAAGTCAATTGTGAGTGCAGGATTATTATTATTATATAGGAGTTATATAGCACCAACAGTTTGCGTAACGTTTTTAAAAAATGGAGGGAGACAGTACAGTTACATTACCACTCGATACAAGGGAAATCAGAGGACCCTGCTTATTCTAAAGGAAGGGTCAAGTGATACAAAAGGTAATACCTGTGGGGGATGAGCAGCTGGAGAAAATAAAAGTTCAGTTTACTATTTAGAGGTGTGATAGGCCTCTCTGAAGAGATGGGTTTTCAGGGATTGCCTAGTGGTAGATAGAGTAGGAGAAAGTTGGACAGATTGGGTAAGGAGTTCCAGAGATTGGGAGAGGTTCCGGAGAAATCCTGGAGGGGGACATGAAAGGAGGTGACTGACCGGGAAGCTGAAAAGCAGGAGATTTTGGGAGGAGCAAATGGAATGGTTTGGTTGGTATTTTGAAACAAGATTAGAGATGTAGCTGGGGCCAGAATTGTTGATGTTTTTTTAGTTTGTTGTTAGTATTTTGAATTTTATTGGTTGGTTGATTGACAGCTAATGGAGGGATTGGCATTGAGGGGTAGCAGAAACTGAACAGCGGAAGCCAATGGAGAGATTGGCATTGATAGGTAGCAGACACGGGCTGGTAAGATGAAAGAGTATAGCATCATTCATGATCAACTGAAGTGGGGATAGGCTAAGTAAAGGTAATTTAATAAAGAGGGAGTTTCAATAGTCAAGGCGAGAGATAACCAGTGAGTAATTTAACAGTTCTGTGGCATTGTTGGTTAAGAAGGAGCATATTTTGAAGATGTCACGACGGTTGAGGCAGCAAGATTTGGACAATAGTTGGATGTAGGGCAGAAAGGAGAGTTCAGATTCCAGGATTACACCTAACACCTTTGCATGTGGAGAGAGATTGATTGTTGTGCCATTGATCTTGACATCAGGGGAGAGGGCACATGGAAGGGGGGAAATATTATGAGCTCAATTTTAATAGATTGAGTTTGAGTAAATGGTGTGACATCCATTCTAATATAATCATTAGTAAATTAGTGATGAGTGATGAGTGAGGGGAAGGATAGGGTGAGCTGAGGGGTAGAAAGATAGTGGAGATTTGGATGTTCTTAGCATAGAAATGGTATTGGAAGTCATGAGAGGCTATCAGTTGACAAAGGAAAGAGTTGTAAATAGAGAAAAGAAGAGGTCCAAGGATGGAACCTATAGGGACCCAGATGGCAAGAGGGAGAGTGCAGTGATATAGGTAACAAGAGAACCAGCCAAGAGTCACAGAGGCCAAGGGAATTTAGTTTTTAGAGGAGTGTGTGGTCAGCTGTATCACAGGCAACAGAGAGGTCCAAAGTAAGAGTACAAAATAAGGTGGGGCGTGGCCAAGGCAGGCATGTGAGAGGACGCATCTCCCACAGCTCCCAGCAGTGATCCGGTAACCGATCCTCCCCCCAGCCCACATACCGACTTTATTTTGCCCTATGCAGCACGGGCACGATCCTGAGACCCCAGGGGATCATCCGCCGGCTCTCTGCACCAGAGGAAAGTTCCGAAAAGGACAGACTGAGATGACGGGCCTGGAGATCCAAGATGGCGCCGCGGCGTCCTCAGTGAAGCACACACCGTGCGGACAGGACAAGCTGAAAGACTCTTGGTCTAAAGCAAGTAAGACGCCAAAATTTGCTGGTAAAGACACCCCTAGAGACATGATCTACTATGCACAGAAAATGGCTGGGACATTGGGAACAGAGCAGTCATCCAGCCAGGCTGGGACACATGTTATGCAGGCAGACATCACACAGGTGCTCTGGGAAGAGGAGGAGGGGGAGCAGTCAGCCCTTGCATCTGGGGAACCACAAAGCCCAGCGGACCCGGACGCTATGCAGCCTACTTTAGCTGACATACTCAGAGCTGTGAACAACTGCACAGCTTCAGTTAACACCTTGAAGGAGCAATTTGGGGGTCTGAGAGAAGATCTGTCATTACTAAGGCAAGACATGCAAAAGATACGTGAACGCACCACGGCTGTGGAAAGCAGAGTCAGTGACATGGAAGACCAGTTACCACCTATGACTCAAGATACCAGAACAGCACTGCAATTAGCCAGGGATGCATGCGACCATGCAGAGGATCTGGAAAATCGCTTAAGGCGAAACAATGTTCGCATAGTGGGGTTGCCTGAGAAAGTGGAGGGCAGGGACCCCACTACCTATGTTGAAAACTGGCTAATGGAACTTTTTGGGAAAAATGCATTCTCCCCAATGTTTGCGGTAGAACGTGCTCACAGAGTGCCCTCACGCCCACCTCCACCAGGGGGCCCTCCAAGATCCATTCTTGCAAGAATCTTACATTACAAGGATAGAGAAGCAGTGCTGAGACAGGCTCGAGAGAAGGCAAATGTTCTCCACAATGGCGTTCGGGTATCCTTCTACCCGGACTTCTCGGCAGAGGTCCAGAGGCGCAGAGCTAAATTCACTGACGTGAAACGCAGACTGCGACTTCTGCAACTCCCATACGCTATGCTATATCCGGCGAAACTTCGGATTGTGGTGAGAGGCCAAGCACAATTCTTTGAATCCGCTAAGGACGCTTCAGTCTGGTTGGATAGAAATGAGCAGGCATTGAAACAGCAGGCTCCACAAGACGAAGACTGAAAAGACTAAACCGGCTACTTGCAGAGGGCTGGGATACTAGAAAATGTTATTTTGTTCCTTTTTTCTAGATGGGCAACCAGAACATACCCTATCCTCTATTTCCAGTGTTGACAGATGTTCCTTGGCTGGGGGACTGAATATTCCTAAGCAGTGCAATGAGAGCGAATTGGATTAAAAGTTGAATTTACGAATGATCACTTTCAGTAAAAAAGAGCGATGGAATGTCACATACGTTGCTAAAGTTGCCATGTTGGCAGAATGTGCAGTTTATAGCACAAGAAAGTTTTCTTTTTCACCACCCCCCACTGAAGTGGGGAAGATCCTAGCAATAAAAGCTACAAGCAGAACGCATGATATCTCAACAGGACACAAATTCATCAAACTTATGGCAAACCTAGCAGAACCTCGCTACAGAAGTGGATCCACTACCTTGCACAGGTGCGCACAAAGTACCGGTCAACACTACTTACCTACCAGCAGACATGGCGGACATCCCATTAGTATCCTGGAACGTTAGGAGACTACACTCCCCATTGAAGCGTACCATGATTCGCATGTGTTTGAAGAAGTACATCCCCGGAATTCTCTGCTACCAGGAGACCCACTTGACTGCGGACACTGTGAGCTTCCTGGGATACTCCTGGGTAGGAAAGGCCTATCACTCCACGCACACCTCCTATTCTAGGGGGGTGAGCGTATTGATCCATGGCAACCTGGACTTTGAAGAAATCGCAAATGAAATTGATAGTGAAGGTCGTTATGTCTTTCTCCATTGCAGGTTGGGTACACTGACTTGTGTGCTGGCGGTGGTATACATTCCGCCCCCCTTCACGGCGGCGGTGCTTAGGTCTCTGCTGACATTTATGGATGGCAGGCCTGACGCACCGCTGTTGGTAACGGGGGACTTTAATTGTTGCTTAAATCCAGTTGAAGATAGACACCCGGGACCCGGAGCCTCTGCCCTCTCCAGGGATACCCCCCTGGCGCGGTTGTTGCAAGAGGTGGGCTGGGTGGATGTCTGGAGACATAGGAACCCAGGAGTTAGACAATTTACATGTTTTTCTAAGGCCCATGGTTGTTTGTCTAGAATTGACCTGGGGGTGTGCAGCTTAAACATGCTCCCGTTTGTTTCTGATATGATACATAGGCCCCGCAGTGTATCTGATCACTCACCAGTGGTTATACGGCTTATAATTGCCCCAATAGTTACACTACCTAAAGCCCCTTGGAAATTCAATGCTTTTTGGTTGAAACTGTTCCGCTCACACGAGGGGATAGTTGGGAGCATGTGTGAGTTTTTCCGCACCCAGGATCCAAATGAATCGATGATTGGGCAATGGGATGCCTTTAAGGCATATTTGAGGGGTGTGTTAATTGCTGAAATGAATAAGGTTAAACAAGACTCTTCTGCACTTAAAAATGAACTTGAAACTAGAGTACAAGAGATGGAACAATTATATGTCACGGATCCTTCTGATTCGACCAAAGAGGCATGGCAGGCGGCTCTTTCTGCATACCGTCAACTGCTGTCCTCATCGGCCGACAAGAAGAGATTCTTTGCTAAGCAGGCGTTTTTTGAGGAGGGCGAGAAAACAGGCCGCATACTGGCGAGAATCGCAAACTCATACCAGAAGTCCCCAACTATAGGTGCTATTAGGACTAAGGAGGGTAACATAGTTAACACGCCTGAAAAGGTGCTGCAGGAACTAAACATGTTTTATGAAGATTTGTATAAGCCGGGTACATCTTATACATCTGAGGAGTTAGAACAATACTTAGGACAGATAGATTTCCCAAGATTAAACAAAGATCAGAGAGGGATCTTGGAGAACCCCCTTACAGTGGAAGAACTACAGGATGCGGTTGGATCTTTTCCTAACTGCAAAGCGCCCGGGGAAGACGGAATTCCCATAGAAATATATAAACAGTATCCTACTGAATTACTACCCCAGTTGCTTAAAGTCTTTAATAGAGCCCGGGAGGAAGGCCGCCTACCAATATCAACGTCAAGGGCCAATATTGTTCTGTTACTCAAACCTGGTAAAGATCCAGTGGATCCGGGAGCGTATCGCCCGATCTCCCTGCTACAAAGTGACGTGAAAATATTAGCGAAAGCTCTGGCCATTAGATTAAATGGAGTTATTACTTCAATTGTCCATGGAGACCAGGCTGGTTTCATGCCCAATAAATCGACGGCAGTTAATTTGAGAAGGCTATTCCTTAATATGCAATCCAAAGCAGACAATATGGGTTCCAGGGCCTTGCTGTCACTGGATGCCACTAAGGCATTTGACAGCATAGACTGGAATTATCTATGGTCGGTCTTGCAGAGTTTTGGATTTGGCCCCCAGTTTGTCTCTTGGGTCAGGCTCCTTTATAGTCGACCGGAGGCCGCTGTGAGGGTTTCCGGCTATCTTTCCCCAAGCTTCGTGTTGAGGAGGGGTACGAGACAGGGATGTCCCCTGTCTCCTCTCCTCTTCGCGCTGGCTATTGAACCATTGGCGATCGGGATCAGGGCAAATCGGGGCATTACAGGCTTCTGTTACGGTGACATGCAGGAAAAAATTATGTTGTACGCCGATGACACCATGCTCCTACTCGGTGACACCGGCCCCTCCCTTCAGGAGGCCATGTCGACCATATCTAAATTTGGGAAGTTCTCTGGCCTACATATAAATTGGTCAAAGTCTGCCTTTCTTTTACTGGATGGAGATGAATCACAGGAGGTGTGCGCCACTTGTCCCATCCCGATTGCCACTACTTTCAAAATACTTAGGGATCCAAATCACGTCCCAGCCCCGGGACTTTATACATTTAAATATATTTCCACTCCTACAGCGCTTCAGAGACAAAATTAAGACCTGGAACTCTCTCTTAATGTCAGTAGCAGGTAGAGTAAACCTAGTGAAGATGATTCTTATGCCACAATTTTCTACATAATACTCCTATGGTTATCCCCTTAAAAATATTTCACATAGTCAATGCCATTTTCCGAACCCTTATTTGGAAAAATGGTCCCGCCCGGATCAAATTAGAACACCTACAGAGACCCAAGGACTGTGGTGGATTGGCATTGCCCAATCCATGGCTGTACTACCTGGCCTCCCAACTGCAGCATCTGATTGGTACATTTGTCCCGTCACAAAACTCATCCCACAGGCTAATGATTCACACAGTGGGTAAGGGACCGATTCACATGGCTTTAGAGGCATTGGCCTTCACTAAACCACATAAAAAATACCCAACGTTTAGTCTGATCCAAAAGGTGTGGAATAAGACCAAATATCTCCAAAACGTAGATGGATATACGGAATATAGTCCCATTTGGCATAATGACACATATGGGGAACTAGCTAAATTACAATGCGGAGCTCGTTGGAAGCAGTTTGGAATCACTCATATCAAGCATATATTTAGGGAAGGTGTGTTGCGAACATTTGCTGATTTAAAAGAAGCGTATAATCTGCCAGCATCAATGTTATTCTACTATATGCAACTTAAACACGCAGTACAGACACAGGGCCGCTCCTCCGAGTGGCACTTGTCCCCGACCCCGGTTTTCAACCTTCTGGGGGATGCTGGCTCATCTAAGGGATTTATCTCCAAATGCTATGCCATCCTGTTGCAATCCGTGATGAGACACCATCCCTTGAGGGTGAGAGAGAGGTGGGAGGCAGAGGTGGGACAGCTAGACGGGGATCAGTGGGAAGAGATCTTTCAGGTAGTGAACCAATGTTCACTTAATGTGTCACAAAAACTCACCCAACTATATATACTACTGAGAACATATTATACTCCGCACAGATTACATTTAATGAACAGGCTGACGGAACCAACATGTACTAGATGTAAACGTGAGCATGGTGACCTGATACATATGCTGTGGAGATGTCCCAAGTTACACATGTATTGGGCAGGAGTGGTGCAAAATATTAACTCAATCTTTAATGTGAGTCTTCCACAGGACCCTAGAGCGTGTCTCTTGGGTGCTCTGGAGGAATACGAATGGGAAGGACACAACAGAGAAGCTGTGCGTAGAGTACTTTTTCAGGCCAGAAGGCTGATTATAACTCACTGGAAGTCCGATAGCTCCCCGACTGTTAAGGAGTGGACTGAAAGTATTAACACAACTCTAAAAATGGAAAAGTTGATTTACCAACATAGAGGTAGCATGCCAAAATTTGAAAAAATATGGGGTCCATGGTTAGATGTACCGGGATTAGCACCTATGGAACTGGTATATGACAGGTTGTTAGGAATCAATGCCGGATGAGACATAAATAGAGGTTAACTGTGATTGGAACAAGCTTTTAGCTGTGTTATATTGAGATTGTTACTTGGCTATTGGAGTATGGGTTGCATAAGAGGTATTGTGTAATCCTGTTTACAATGGTTGTAATGCTTTCCCTGCAAACTCAATAAAATCTTGTTGGATTAAAAAAAAAATATATATAATGACTATTGGTTTTAGCAGTTAGTAAGTTATTAGTGAGTTTTAGGAGAGTAGTTTCTGTGGTGTGTTGCAGGATTCATAATACAACTACAGAAATCCGTACCACTATTGGGTGGTCCACATTGTAGTCCTTGGCTCTGTATTTCTTCACCAGGCCTGCTATGGGGTATGACATACCATGGCTACAAGCAAAAGAAAGGCATACTTGAGTTGATTTGGCCATTGTCATTAGTATAAAAACCTCCATATTACATTATCATCTATGTCTATGCATTATATACTTTATAAAAATGATGACATAAATATAAAACAAATATAACAATCTTTAACAGACCAGTCAAACCACCTATTTCCTTTTGCAGCTGATTACTATTTTTCAGTTTCATTCCACAGTTAAACCTGAACTCTAGGATAAAACAAAATTTGCACTTACAGTATACAAAATATAGGTGAACTGGTTTACCTGCGAACTGTATTTCAGTCTGGTCGGCAATATGATTCAGACTCCCCTGCCAGACAGCAATATAGACTTTAAATGTTCTTGCAGATTTACTGCAGTGAAGTAATTCAACTTGGTCCTATCCCAGCCAATGAATAACCACCAGCACACTGATGATATTTTTTAGATGCTAATCCCTCCAATAAGCATGTTCCCCATGAGCAATAGCCCAGATATGAACATGGTTCAGAATAATGACCCTTCCTATACCAATGTAAATGCTATGGTGTAGGGGATTATTTAAATAGATATCGGTAGTTAAGCTAGTTCTATATAAAGATAAGCTAAACACAATTAAAAACTTTTTTTTTTTTATTACACATGTTGCAGCATTAATATTTGCTGTGACCTATAGACTTCAGCTCTTTAAAACTCCAGACAGATATAAGTGAAGTTTTGCTTGATACTTTACATCTTTGTGTTACAAGAGCCCTGAGTCTTTAAAACTGGCACTTTCTGTGATTGAAATAAGGTTGTATGATAATTATAACACGATAAGTAAAAACAAGCAGTTATTAATCTGTGCGCAAGATAAGAAGCTCATTGGTTAGTGAGCTCAGAAGTCCTATTATGTGAACAGATGCAGCACCTTTTTTTTCTTAACTCACCAGAGATGTACGCCAGCGTTTCCAAAGCCTATTCCAGCAAACGTACTTGCTAAGTGCATGGAGAAACGTGCTTCCCGATCATCTGGGTTTTTCACAGCTCTGCCAACAATCACCAGCATGAATGAGTTCCATTGTTTATGGTAAGTAGTGAAAGAATAGAATAAATACATTTACATAATTATTCACTTGCAACTATATAAAACTTTCCAATGCATCAAACATCTGATCTAATTGAATATATATATATACAAAAAGTGAAATACAAGATGATGTGAATTGCAGTTCAAAGAGTAGTGGTGATGCGCAAGTTAACCACCAACCAAAAAGAAATCGAACATTTATTTATATGCCTAATAGATTGATATGAGTTGGTTTTCTTAGAACTGCTTTTCTTTTTATGCCTAGAACATATTTGCAACTCCTCTCAGATCAAACAGCTTTTCTGGTATTGCACACTAACTGACAGGTCTGCAGCACATATGTTGTTCACCCAGTAGGGTCCATGCACCATCAGAGAACTTTTCCTTTTACCGGTGTCCACATCCCTAGTACACAAGTGTCAGTGCCACTACACACGTTTCACACTCATATCTGCAACTCTCTCAACAATGTCCATGTCCCCACCATACACGGAGGTTGATTTACTAAACCTGGAGAGTGTAAACTCTGCTGCAGCTGTGCATGGTAGCCAATTAGTTCCTAACTTCAGCTTGTTCAATGAAGATTTGACAATAACACCTGGAAGCTGACTGGTGTCTATGCATAATTGCACCAGATTTTGCACTCTCAAATTTTAGTAAATCAACCCCACTGTTTCTTTACCACATTGTCACACTCTACACCACTATCAGCACTCAGAGGTCCCCCCACATTGTCTGCAACACTTCTCTCGCAGGTCTCCCCCATAGTCTGCATTATGCTGCCTGGCAAAATGACCTCTCATCCAACAAGGACAAAGACATGGATTGGGTGATAAAATAACCCTCGTGCCAGTAGGGAAAATGGGGTTGACTTCTTCACTATCTATGATCAAAATGATAAAAAATAAAAAGAGGTTTGGGTGGTTTTCTATTGTGTGAAACTGCCTCTCCCTTATCCCACACTGCTCCTCACCCCACAAAGGAAGAGACGGGGATACTGGGGAGGCTGGTACAGAGGAAATGTTGAGGGTGGGTTGTTTATCATCCTAATTTTCAGGGAGGAAGTGAATGGGGTGAGTAGTTCACCACAGCACACAAACTTCTCATCTAAAGAGGGAGAAGATAGAAGAGGGTGGTTCATTTACAAGACACAACTGCTACTCATACCATGAGGTAAATACCGTGAGTGAGTGGTTTAACAAAGCTCATCTCATGAGGAAAACTATGGATTGTTGAACCAGCCACCCATTCCACATTGAAAAAGATGGGGAAGTGCGGTTCACCACAGTGCAACCAATTCCACATTTAAAGAGTTGTGGGTGGTTCACCACAGTATGCTACTCATCCCACCAGGGATACATTGAGCTGGATGGTTAACAATCCCTCATCACACAATGGAAAACATAGGATTGTGGTTCTCTGCTGTGTGCAACAGGGATGAGTGGTTCACCATCCATGCAATTGCCAGTATTTTTAGGAGAGAAAATGATAATATGTGGGTAACTCACTAACTCTTCTTAAAAAAAAAAGGAATTGCAAAAATCTGGATTTTAAAGGCACAAAAAAGATTTCAAACAAAAATAAAAGATAGCAAAAACATAGCAAAGATAAAAGTCCATGGTCATATATGAAAACCACAGTGAAACACATAAACATAAGAATGCATGTAAAAACCCAAATGCGTTTCAATCCTTGACACAAATCTTCATCAGGGGGATGTATCACGGTGGTTAAATAGGACCATAGGTTACATAATCATTATATTTCCTGACAGGGTAAACCTCCCAAAAGAGGTTCAGGCTATTGGAACACAAAGGCCGCCATGGAGTTTCGCACTAATGTTATAGGAATCCAGAAAGAGTGTTGGGCTTCAGGGTCCACTCAAAATAGATCATTGGAATGCTTGGTACTAAATGTATTCAAACACATGTAAAAAGAACAAGATAATTGATGGCTACCAGAATACCAACAAAGAAAGGTGTCCCCACGAAGGATAAACAGACATGTTGGCACATCCAATCTTGCAGCTGTCCTGTCTGGAAGCCAGCCAGCTGCACTCTTTTTGTTTGACATCTTTGTGGTGCCTTTAAAAAACAGATTTTTGCTATTCCTATATTCAAAGGGAAAGAAGTGGTTCACCACCACATGTAACTACTGCTTATGCAACAAGGGATAAATTGGCATGAGATTGGTGGATTACCACAAAGTGCAGGAAAAAAAAACCCTCATCACATAGGAAAATAAATGTGGGTTGGATGGTTTTAAACCTAATTATCATGCTTTGCATCTGTATAATCTTTACCCAGACTCTAAATGTCATGATTGTTTTATTTGCTTGTACAGGTATTTAAAAGTCAGAGACGCCAACTTACCGTTTTAAGTACTTTGAGACAATTTTCAGGGCATGTATAGCCCACACATCGCTAATGGGATTGCTCCCCTGGTAAGCTGGGCGGTTGATTGGGTTGGTTGGACAAGGGCTGCGCATATTATAGGGGATTGCAGTGTAAGATTCCAGAGCATGACTGTGAAATAAATAGGGATGCATTCATTTTTTTTGCTCTCAAGTTCACACCATAGCAAAGAGAACTACTTACTCACCACAATACATCAAATCCACTGTTAGCGACTACTCGCTCTGGCATATGTAATGTATGTTCTGGGTCAATTAATCCGAGGGTCGGTTTAATGTTTCTAGAAGCAATACCTAGCAAAATCCAAAAATAGTGTATTTTTTACCATATAGATCATATTCACATTAACAAGGTTTCCCAGATTAGAAAAATAAATCCATTCATTTTCTTATGACTCCGTTTTTATGCCCCTGTGGTCACCTGCTGTATCTAAGTAAGTACTAAAAGAGTCACCCAAAGGTGGCTGATGTCTGAATATGAATTTATGTACCTAACTTAGGTCTTAGTACATGACACTGGGTACACATTAAATATGCCCAGGATTTTTTGTCAGATGACCATGACTACACAATTCTTTACGACCAGTGGTATAGCCACAGGGATAGCAGAGATAGCATATACCATGCCCATTGCCCAGTTCAGAACCTGACTCATAAATCTTGCCATCCTTTTATAAATGTATACAAACATTTATATGTATATTTTGGGTATACAAAATTATATATTAGTGGGTATGGTGTTAACAATAAGGACAGGGATGGATGATAATACAAAAATTTCGGGAAATATTAATATCTTTCACAGAGATCAGTAGCACTACTAGCAATTAGGGAAGAGTTGAACCTTATTGAAGTTTGGGTGTGGAATTTAAACCTCACTGAAGTCGATGGGAGCCAAATGTTTAAATAAAAAAAAAAAAAGTCTTTTTTTTTTTTTTTTTAAAGGTTAATATAGGCAACGATTCTATCAAACAAATGGTATGGGGGGATAGGCACTGCACTGGATAAATGTACCAAAAGGAAAAGCAAATTGTTTGGCAGGAGCCTTCTCTCAGGGGGGTTCTTCTCCCCCCCGTGGCAGCTGACACTTTTGAATTGTACTATTAGTGATTTTTAGCGGTACTGCAACTATGCGATGGACAGATCTGAGACTTTTGAGACTTTTTTGGGACAATTGACATTTATACAGCGATCAGTGCTATAAAAATGCACTGATTACTGTGTAAATGTCACTGGCAGGGAAGGGGTTAACACTAGGGGGTGATCAAGGAGTTAATTGTGTGTTCTAACTGTGAGAGATGGGATTGACTAGGAGAGGGGACAGATCGTTTTTCCTACTTAGTAGGAACAAACGATAGGGCTCCTTTTCCCTGACAGCACAGGGATTTGTGTGTTTACATGCATTTTGATGGATAGGTGAGAGCAGGTGGACTGAAGGGGAGCCACCCTTCTTAAAGGTACAGGGGCACAATGAACACCCAGCATATAGCTGCAAAGGTGTCAGTGCATTGCCTCACCAGAAAACACGACAGTGATACAAAAAGACGCTGTTGTTAGCCTTCCAATGCTTCTTACTGATAGCCAGCTATAGATGGGAGCGAGTGGTGTCTTTTTTGTATCACTGATGTGTTTTCTGGTCAGGCAACGCGTTGACACCTTTGCAGCCATTGTGCTATATGCTGGGTGTTCAGTGTGTCCCTGTACCTTTTAAGAAGTGGTGGCTCCCCTTCAGTCCACTTGTTCTCACCTATCCATCAGAATGCATGTGGCTCCACTGTGGGGACAGGGTGCCTTGACGTGGCTCTGTGGCTTACGCATGCATTTGCAAATGTGTGCAGACTAAACCCCTGCTTTTAACGCATACTGTTAGACAGGTTATTTGTTTGCGGGCTAAGTTAAGCTTGGTTTTTCCCTTGGATTTAGCCTTGGCCTTGTTTATATCTAGTAGTAAAAGCAGCACACATTAAACATAGTTAGGCACACATTTAACCCCTTAATTGCCCTAGATGTTAACCCCTTCCCAGTGGTACAGTGACAGTGTATAGTATTAGCACTGATCACTGTATTAATGTCAGTGGCCATTAGTCAGTTCCCCCCAGCACCAGTTAGTGTCAGATTGCCTGCCCCACTATCGCAGTGCCATTATAAGTCATTGACCACCACCATTAGTAGTAGAAAAAAAAATCATATATATCTACTGTATATCTATATATATCATTTACACCATAGTTTGTACATGCTATAAGTTTCACGCAAACCAATCAATATACACTTATTGGGATTTTTCTTCTATCAAAGCAACATGTAGCAGAAAACATTTTGGCCAAAATTTATGAAGAAATTTGATTTTCTAATTTTTTTATTAGATATGTTTTATAGCAGAAAGTAAAAAACCCCATGGTGATCAAATACCTCCAAAAGAAAGCTCTATTTGCGTGAAAAAAAATTATATAAATTTTGTTAGGGTACAGCGTTGCATGACTGTGCAATTATCAGTTAAGGTAGCGCAGTAATGAATAGCGAAAAATGGCCTGGTCATTAAGGGGGTAAAATCTTCTGGAGCTCAAGTGGTTAAATTACATGCTTTTTGACACCTCCTTTATTAAAACAAAAACCCAAAAAACAATAATGTCCCTCATTGTAGATTCATCGTCAATAACGTCATCCAGTGATTTACGTAGATCCATGTCAATCACATTGAATGACATCAACTGACCCGCTGAAAGAAAAACCTGCCAACACGCCTTATCCCATCACTCAGTTGCCGTAAATGACAGCTCCTTTTCTTGCCACTAAATGTAAACAAAGGGCTATGATCAGATTTGGTCAATGACGTCATGGCAGCTCATCCAAGAGTTTTCCATTAGTACATATCACCTCATTAAGCTGTATTGATGAAATGTATCAGTTTCTCCGAACATGGATGTTCCATATGAGTTGTGCTTTTTAGGTTTATTGAATCATGGAGAGGCCCATGCAACCAATCACTGGCCCAGGATGAAAGTGGGCTGGTCTCTCTAGCTTAAGCAGATTTGTTAATATAGACTTAGAAGAAAAAATATGGTTTCTAAAAGGCTGTGTAGCTCACCTGTTTTGGCTTTCATTTCTTCGTAGTCAAATATTGCAATTCCAGTAGTTTCACTGCCAGTTCCGGATGTAGTAGGGACTGTCAAATAAAATGGACATAACATGTCATCAATATCTTTGATAACCAGGGAGCATGGTTATGACTATTTGGTATATATATATATATATATATATATATATATATATATATAAACATTATTTGTGCAATTTATTATCACAGTAATTTGTGATCTCCATCCCAATTGTATTCCCTCTATGCATATGTTACCTGCTATGAGTGGTTTAAGGGTTACAGTCACTGGCTTTCCTTTTCCAATAGGGGCATTGACATAGTCAAGGAAGTCAGCACCAGGACTACAGGCATAGAGGTTTGCAGCTTTGCAGGTGTCCATTACAGAGCCGCCACCAACAGCAACATATGCATCAAATGTCTCTTTTTTGGCAAACTGAATCGCATCCATAAAACTGTATACAAATGAAAGGATTTATTGGATATTACAAAAAGAAAACACAACACACAAATTCCACTTAGATAAATTCAGTTATCATGCACACTTATTGCTAAAGGTTATTACCAAACTTTCAGGAGAGCACTATATTCTATATGGAGCGGAGCTTAAAGTGATTGTAAAGTCTCTTTTTTCCCTATAAAAATCACAAACATGTTATACTTAGCTGCTCTATTGTAGTGGATTTGCACAGCGCAGCCCCGATCCTCCTCTTCTGTGATCCTGGCTCCTCCCTCCTGTTCAGTGCCCCCCACAGCAAGCAGCTTGCTATGGGGGCAATCGAGCTGAGTCACAGCTCTGTGTGTCCATTCAGACACGGAGCCCTGCCCCGCCCTCTCTCTCTCTCCTGACTGGCTAGCTGACTTTGATTGACTTGATTGACTTTGATTGCTGTTGTGTCTCAGCCAATCAAGAAGGAGAATCTCCAATGGCTGAGACACTTGTGGACATCACTGGACAGAGAAGGACCTCAGGTAAGTGTTAGGGGGGCTGAGGAGATAAAAAAAACCTTCTGACTTTACATCCCCCTTAAGAACACAAAACTAAAACTGGCAAGAAGGATGTTCGAAGGTATCGTTAGATATTATTATTTTACCAAAGAGTAGAGGATGCTTGGAACAGACTTCCAACAGTGGTAGTGAAGCAATCACCATTAGAATAATTTAAACATGCTTGGGATAAAAGAAAAAATATTTAAAAACAAAAACAACATGCTTGGGATAAACATAGGTCTATCCGACATAAATATAAAAAAAAAAATTAAAACCAACCCCAAGACAAAGACACACAAAAATAGCACATTGGGTCTTTTTCTGCCATCAATCTTCTATGTTTCTTCTGAAAAAAACTTCATCGGTAAGACTCCTACAGTAAACCGAATATTACATATACACGATGTAGCACCCCTCTAGGTGGGTGCTAGAAGAGAGTATAGTTTTTGGTCTTTCGGCTTACCAGGAAGATGTGTCAGGGGACCATCCCCAAACTGTTCCCACAAAGTTCTGAGCATGAAATTGTCCAAAATGTCTTGGTATCCTGATGCCTTAAGAGTTCCCTTCACTGGAACTAAGGGGCCAAGGCCAACCCCTGAAAAAAACCCCGCACCATAATCCCCCCCTCCACCAAATGATTTGGACCAGTGCACAAAGCAAGGTCCATAAAGACATGGATGAGCGAGTTTGGGCTGGAGGAACTTGACTGGCCTGCACAGTGTTCTGACCTCAACCTGATAAAACATCTTTGGGATAATTTAGAGCGGAGACTGCGAGCCAGGCCTTGTTGTCCAACATCAGTGCCTGGCCTCACAAATGTGCTCCTGGAAGAATGGTCAAATATTCCCATAGACACACTCCTAAACCTTGTGGACAGCCTTCCCAGAAAAGTTGAAGCTGTTGTATCTGCAAAGAGTGGGCCAACTCAATAATGAACCCTACTGACTAAGGGCTCTTTCACACGGTGAACACCCGCTTGCTCAGCGGGGATCGCTCCGCCGATCCCCGCTGAGCAGTAAAATGACAGGTCAGTGTGCAGCAATGGACCTGTCAGAGCGCTGCTCTCCCCTATGGGGGATCGGGTGATGACGGACCGTAGAGTCCGTCGTCACCCGATCCGATAACGGATGGAAAAGTAGGGTTTTCCTCCGTTACACTTATCGGAGCGGGTCGGATGTCAGCGGACATGTCACCGCTGACATCCGACGCTCCATAGGGATACATGTATGTCCGTTTTTCATCCGAAAACGGAAGGATGAAAAACGGACATACGGATCCTCCGTGTGAAAGAGCCCTAAGACTGGGATGCCATTAAAGTTCATGTGTGTGTAAAGGCAGGCGTCTCAATACTTTTGACAACATAGTGTATATTTATTAAACAGCATTTTCATTTTTCAAAAAATTGTTTTTTGAGGTGAGAAGGACTTTATTTATGTAAAGCCTTGAGTTCATGTGGATATATTTTATATCGGCTCATTAGGTTAAAAAATCCATCATAAGTCTAGATACTGGTTAATGTGGAAAATCGTAACTTGGTTACCACTATGAATAGCAGGTGGGTATAGCAGTAATCATGATGCAAAACAGGTGGAAAAAATTCAAAGCCAAAGTTCCTAAATTTTAGGAGTTCAACAAAAATAAAACTTTTTTTTAGCCGTGCAGCTACCTCTTATCTGTAGGCTCCACTCTGACACGGTCATATAAGCAGAACTTAATGTTATTCTTCGTTAGTGAGTTTAGTACAGCTTTGACTGGTGGGAGCTGAACAAGGTTTTTGTCGGTCATTACGCAAACATTTCTTGCTCCCATGTTCTGCAAATCCTGTACAAAGAATACATATGCAGTCACAAATAAAGCTTGTTTTGTGGTGACAAATAATATCTAATACACTTATTTTGAATATGCGCGTCTTTAACTAGCAGTTGCCTCACTGCAAGAACTCTTCAATAACCATGCATATTCTTTTATAATATATTTGTCTGCAGGTCTGCATTTGGTTTCTATCCTTACCATGCCGACTTCCTTACTAACACCTTCTCCATATCTGATGTTTGACATTGCCATCTGGTAAAAGAAACAGTCTTTAGCAGATTTCAAATGCATCAGCAATATTGCAGAGCAGAATATAGCATACAGGTTTGCAAATCTAAGCAGGCAGGCAAATTAAAATGTTTTAACCCATAGCACCCAATCAAAAATTCTCATTCACTTATCGGACAATAGAACAGTATTCTGATTGCTTGCTATGAAGAACTAATATTTACACATTATCCTTCCTCATTAAAACTACCAGACTATGACGTGCATGACCTTGTCCAAAGTTAAAAATTGCACAGATGAACTGAAATTGGTTGAAAAAGTAAAATATAAAATTATAGATTAGAGAATACAGATAATAGGGGAAAAAAAAAGGAAAATGTGGTTTAAAAGAAACCCCAAAAAACAAACAAAAAACCCCCCCCAAAGTCTAATGCCCTGTACACACGGTCGGACTTTGACGGAATATGTGCGATCGGAGCTTGTTGTCGGAAATTCCGACCGTGTGTGGGCTCCATCGGACTTTTTCCATCGGAATTTCCGACACACAAAGTTTGAGAGCAGGCTATAAAATTTTCCGACAACAAAATCCGTTCGCGTAAATTCCGACTGTGTGTGGACAATTCCAACGCACAAAGTGCCACGCATGCTCAGAATAAATTAAGAGACGAAAGCTATTGGCTACTGCCCCGTTTATAGTCCCGACGTACGTGTTTTACGTCATCGCGTTCAGAACGATTGGATTTTCCAACAACTTTGTGCGGCCGTGTGTATGCAAGACAAGTTTGAGCCAACATCCGTCGGAAAAAATCCATGGATTTTGTTGTCGGAATGTCCGATCAATGTCCGACCGTGTGTATGGGGCATAAGAAATAGAGACGTTTGTTGGGTAGCTCTGTAAAAATGTAATTGACATCTTCTACAGTACTATACAATGTGAGGACATGAAAACACTCGAGTACTATAATATGCCCTAAGTCTACGTGCACACCTATGTGTTTTTTTTATGCTTTTTGTGGTTTGTAGAAACGCACTACAGTCCATTTAACATTGTTTCCTATGAGACACAGTCACATCTATGTGTTTTTCAGCTGCTGTATTTTTGGAAAGGATCAGGGACTTTTTTCCCCGCAGCAGATTGCGTTTTGAGTGTAGTAGACTTCAATGGACCCGCTAAAAAATGCAAGTGTTGTGTTTTTGATGCGTTTTTACATGCGTATTTTTTTTTAATAGCCGGTTGTTAAGGAGCGGGCAGCCGCTGCGTCCCTAATGACCACTGGGTCATCAGCTGTCAGCTGTCCCCGCTGACAGCTGAATGTAAAAATAGGATTTTTTATTACAGCTTACCTGTAAAATCCTTTTCTTTCGACGGACATCACGGGACACAGAGCCACAGTAATTACTGATGGGTTATAGGGTATCACTAGGTATTGGACACTGGTCACACCCTAATCAGGAAGTTCAACCCCCTATATAACCCCTCCCCTTCCAGGGATACCTCAGTTTTGTAGCAAAGCAGTATAGGTGTATTAGAAGAGGGGCGGGACCTCTGTGTCCCGTGATGTCCGTCGAAAGAAAAGGATTTTACAGGTAAGCTGTAATAAAAAATCCTATTTTCTTTTCTCGGACATCACGGGACACAGAGCCACAGTAATTACTGATGGGATGTCCCAAAGCAATGCCAACTGAGGGGGGGGAATCACAACCAAGTAGGGTGCTATCAGACCTGAGGACCTTGTACCGCTGTCTGCAGCACACTACGCCCAAAGGCGATATCCTCATGCCTTCTCACATCCACCTGATAGAATCTGGTGAATGTATGAACTGAAGACCAGGTTGCGGCCTTGCAGATCTGAGCCATAGAGGCCCGGTGATGCACTGCCCAAGAAGCACCAATAGCCCTTGTGGAATGTGCCTTGATCTGAAACGGGGGAACCTTCCGTTTCAAACCGTAAGCTTGAATAATCAACTGTCGAATCCATTTAGAAATGGTCGCTTTTGACGCTGCCTGTCCTCTATTGGGACCCTCCGGCAGCACGAACAAGACATCCGTCTTGCGAATCTGAGCAGTTGCCTCCAGATAGGTCTTGACTGCTCTTACTACATCCAAAGAATGTAATGACCTTTCTTCCGAAGAACAAGGTTCTGGAAAAAAGGAAGGTAGCACAATGTCTTGGTTCAGATGAAAATCTGAAACCACCTTCGGTAAAAAACTAGGATGAGGGCGCAGTACCACTCTATCCTTGTGTATAATCAAGTAAGGCTCTTTACAGGAAAGAGCTGCTATTTCTGATACTCTTCTAGCAGAAGAGATAGCTACCAGGAAAATTAGTTTCCTCGTCAGTAAGACCAAAGGAATCTGACGTATTGGTTCAAAAGGTTGTTTTTGTAACACCGATAGAACCAAATTCAAGTCCCAGGGGTTTAGGGGCGCCTTAACCGGAGGATTAAGACGCATCACCCCCTGTATAAAGTTTCGGATCAGAGAATGCGAAGCAAGCGGCCGTTGAAACAACACTGATAAGGCCGACACCTGGCCCTTGATGGTACTCAAGGCCAGCTTCATCTCTAATCCTAATTGTAGAAAATCCAGAATTCTACCTATGACATATTTCCTGGGATGCCAACCCCTGGATTCACACCAGGATACATAAGCTTTCCAGACTCTATGATAAATCATTCTGGAAGCTGGCTTCCTTGCATTGATCAAGGTAGATATGACAGGACCTGAAAGCCCACGATTTTTCAGAACGTGGGATTCAATAGCCCACCCGTCAAATCTAGCATTTGTGAGGCAGGCTGGAACACCGGACCTTGAGCTAACAGGTCTGGGTGTATCGGTAGGGTCCACCGGGAACCCACCATCATCCCTGCTATTTCTGCTTATCAGGTTCTTCTGGGCCAAACGGGGGCCACCAGAAGTGCCGACTTCCCTTCTTGCCTGAGTCTGCGAAGGAGCCGTGGCAGTAGCAGAATGGGAGGGAATGCATAACTCGGTGAGAGCCGATGCCACGGAATCACCAACGCATCCGTCCTGCCTGCAAGAGGATCCCAGGCAACCGGTAGGAAGGATTTCCCCTTCTGTAGGTTTTCGGGTATGAGCCATCAACTGAGGCTCTGACGCATCGCATGCGACAGGTGCATTGGAAAGTCTAATGCCTGCACCTTCCTGTTCCAGGTCAACAGAATACTGTGTTGCAACAGTTCTGCTTGGAACTGCGCATAGGGAACTGCTTCGAATGAAGCCACCATCTTCCCCTGCAGCCTCATACAAAGGCGGACAGAAAGACCCTTCTTGGCCCTGACTGTCAGAATCAGCTCCCTTAGAGCAATGATCTTTGCCTGCAGACACTTCATTTAAGCAGGAAAGATGGGCACATGTAGGCCTGCATCTCTGATGCTTATAGATGTCAGAAATTCTCCTCCCTGCAGGATGGAGATTACTGTCCGAATTGATTCCAAACGGAAGGACTGCATCCTTGAGAATCGTTTCAGATCTCTCAAATCCAAAATGGGTCTGCCGTCCCCATTTGGTTTTCGGACCATAGAAAGATTGGAACAGAGTCTCAATCCTTGATCCTTTGTGGGAACCCCCACAATGACCTCTTGCGACAAAAGTCGCTTTATCGCTAGAAGGAGCGACTGCTTCTCTTCTGGTTTTCTGGGAACACCTGATCTGAGGAAACGAGGAGAGGGACATTCTTGGAACTCCAGTCTGTACCCTAAGGTTACCGTGGAGATTACCCATCTGTCCTGGAAGTCCTTCTGCCAGGGCCCTGAGAGCTACAGCAGTCTTTCCCCCCACTCGAGCGAGCGGGGCGCCCCTTCATGAAGAGGTCTTAGTGTCTTGTTTAGAAGACCTTTTCCCCCAGGATTTCTTGTGTCCCTGGGGTTGACTCTTGTTTCTTGCCCCAGACGGAGGAGACCGTCGTGACTGCCTGGAGGCTGATGCCCCTGGCGCTGGGGAAAGAGTCCGTTTAAAAGAGGGACGCTTACTCTTCTTCTTATCAGGTAAGAGAGTGCTTTTCCCACAGGAGATCATCTTGATATAGTTATCCAAGTCCTCTCCAAACAACCTTTCACCACGGAAGGGAAACCCAGCCAGGAGCTTCTTACATGGTGCTTCGGCTGACCAGTTTTTCAACCATAAGATTCTACGTATATGCACCAACCCAAGCGATAGGTTTGCACGATAGAATCTCTAATGGCGTCAACAGCATAACATAAAGCCGCAGGAAGGTTAGCAAACCCCTGGGCCTGCTGTTCAGGTAATACTTTGATGACCTGCATAACATGGTCACTTAAGTATTGACAGACTCCAATCGCTGCTACTGCAGGTTGGGCCACTGATTCTGCTAAAGAGAAAACATCTTTCAATAAGAAGTCCATCTTTTTATCCACAGGATCTTTGAGCATCTGAGCATTGTCTACAGGACAAGTCAGATTACTATTTACAGAGGAAATGGCTGCATCAATAGCCGGTATTCCCCACCTCTTAATAAATTTTTCTTCCATAGGATAAAGTGTAGAAAACTTTTTCGGCGGAAGAAATCGCTTATCTGGGTGATCCCACTCAGAATAAAGCAGCTTTTCAAGTAAATTATGAACAGGAAAAGCATGTGCTGCTTGGAAAGGTTTCAGTGACCCCAAAGCAGAAGAGGATTCTGTAACAGTTTCAGGTATGGGCAACTTAAATGTGGAACGGACCAAACCAGTGAGGATCTGCACTAAGACTTTCTCCTCTTGGGAAGTCGCAGAGGGTCCCTCTCCACCTGAATCCTCCGAAGAGGAATCATCCATCCCATCCCGATCCTCTGAAAGGGATTCATCTCCTTTATCCCAGAGCTCCTCTGACTGAGGGTCTTGGGGAGCAGAGGAAGGCCTTGTGCGTTTTCTTCCACTGAGTGAAGATGTAATCACGGCCATTCGTTTTTTCTCTAATCCAGAAATGGTTGAGGAAAAAACTTCTTGTGTAATGTACACAGGGGCTGAAGTGCCGGCAGCAGATGTAGCCCCTAACCCCAATGGCTCTCCCTGTCCAGCTGCCCCTGGTCCCTCAGGAGGGGATGGTGTAGCAGACAGGGGGTCCTCAGTACCTGAACGAGACCCCCTAGTGCCTCTGGTTCTTGGGGTGCTTGAACCTCTTCTACCCATAGTGCAAAGCAACAAGGTGTGAGGTATCAAAAACGAACACTGACTGCTGAGCGATGTAGTCTGGCTAAAAGCCTTGCTACCAAAGGCCCAATCCGGTGTTCTTTAGTAAATGCAGCCTAGGGGAATGCCTGTGTCCCACCTTACATGTGACTGTCAGCTCTGTGTCCCTCCAAGGCTCAGAGCACCTGTACAGTGTGCTTTAAATAGCCATGCTTTGGCACTGTGGGCGTCTGAGCACGCTGATGCTGTGCTGACGCCCCCCCCCCCCCCCCTCGTTTTTGAAAAACGAGCGCTTCCCGCGCGAGTCGACCCTTCCTGGCAAGCCTGAAGGAAGGCTGGGGGTGGGGGAATACGGAGGAGGCCGGCAATGATGGGCCCTGCATCGCAATGCGGCTTCGGTGGTGGCGGCGGTAGCGGCTGTGACAGTGCGGTCTCACCTGTCTTACAGCATACCTGAGCCTCTCCCTAGCCTGGGGGGACCATCCCAGCAGAGAAAACCCCCCACCATCTTGCCTTTGGAGCTGGAGGGAGAGCCTGTGCAGCGGACGCTGAGACAGAATCAAGCATGAGAAGGTTTGTGCTCTTGGCAGCCCCCGGTGGTCACAATAAGCACAGCATGCATTTACCTTAAAAGGAGAAGAGCCACTAGAATTGAAATTCTGTGGAATCTCCTCTTACCTTATCCAGGCCGCAGGGTTCAGTTTATACAGACCCAGCCTTCGCCTCTCACGGTGGGCTCCGTTTGTGAAAAACCGTCAGAGACTGGGGCCCCCATCAGTAGGGGGATCCTTCAGTTCTGGGCCTGTAAAGCACCTCGCCAGAAATTAGGAAGTTTAAAGCCATTTTCTGATCCGCGGGTCCAGCTCTCTAAAAAGAGAAGCGTTACAGGTAAAACCTCGTTTCTTCGGACACGAGGCCCGGGTACCATCCAATTCGGCCATGAAAAGACACTTTGAATGGATCCGGTCGCCTGGCTTGCCCCAGTATAGGATCTTAGGATATTCCCTTTGGAGCTTCAGCACAGGACATCTTTGCACGTCCAACACCTAAGACACTGGTGTAAAAACTGAAGTATCCCTGGAAGGGGAGGGGTTATATAGGGGGTTGAACTTCCTGATTAGGGTGTGACCAGTGTCCAATACCTAGTGATACCCTATAACCCATCAGTAATTACTGTGGCTCTGTGTCCCGTGATGTCCGAGAAAAGAAAAAACAAATTGCTGGCAAAAAAGAAATAAGAAAAAAAATGCCGTGAGGTTCCCCCAATTCATACCATGGGGTAAAAAAATGGCATGGGGTTCCCCCCAAAGTTCATACCAGTCCCTTATCTGAGCATGCAACCCGGCAGGACAGGAAAGGGAGGGGAGGGGGCGCTCGTTCATCCTGATCCATACCAGGCCACATGCCCTCAACATGGGGGGGTGCTTTGGGGCAGGAGGGGCTCTACCCCCCTCAATGCACCTTGTCCCCATGTTGATGTCTGTGTCCCGGGGGCTTATTGGAATCTGGAAACCCCCTTTAACAAGGGTGCCCCTAGATCCCAGGCCCCCCATGTGAATGAGTAGGGGTACATTGTACCCCTACTCATTCACCAAAAAAAGTGTCAAAAATAAATAAAAACACAGACTGTTTTTCTTTTAAATAAAGGAATTGTCAAAAACGAGGTCCCACGTTGTAGGTCCATCGCCAATCACAACACCCGGCGCCACCGCTGACCCGAAAAAGAAGAAGAAAAAACAAAAAATCTGCTCCGGCCGACTGACAACCCCGCTCCTTGTCACATCATCGACCCAGCATGCCTCTGGCCGCCGACGTCATAAGGGGCGGAGTCACCTATGATGTCATTGAGTGGCCCCACCCCTTAGTTATTTAAGAACCGTCAGACAGTGGTGCTGTCAGACGGCAGGAACTGACTTTTTTTTTTGCTGGCAGTGGCGGCGGGCAGCGGGATTGACAATGGATCTACACTGGGAAACATTGTTTTTTTGCTTGTTTTTAATACAGTGGAACCTTGTTTTTTTTTTTGTGAAAAATTATTTTTATTGTTTTTAACAACACATACAACAAATAACATTAACCGACCCAGTCGTGTGAGCCAACAAGGCCATCATATACAGGTACATTTACAAAGACATGTCCTGTCTAACTGACAGTATTGTTACCATCAACAATATCTAAAAATTCCTCCCTCCCTCGCCCCCCCACCAACCCCTTTGCTCAGTTCCCTCTCCCTTCATCCCACATATGTCCTCCGGATACAGCAAATCTTGCCCCACTACTCACTGTGACCAGACTCCCAAGAGGGAGCCCCAAATCTTTCAGCTAAACCACTGGGTATAAAGAGACTTATTTCAGACTTCCCCCATGTGCAGGTGCTAATTTACAGTCAGGTCAGAATTGTATCATGCCTGCCATACTCTATCAAATTTCTTTCCAGTGGAACCTTGGTTAACGAGTAACGTGGTTAATGAGCGTTTTAAAGACGAGCGACTTTTTAAAAAAAATCCTGACTCGGTTTGCGAGTGTTGTCTCCCAAAACGAGCAGAATGCAAGCTAATGGATTGTGCAGTACCGCATTTGGCCTGAGGTGCGGAGGCGCCGTTGACACTCAGAAAGGTTCGTAGCCATTCGGAAATACTCGGAACCACTCGGAAACACTCCTTTCCGAGCATTTCCGAATTCAGATGAGCTGTCCCTGAGTATTTCCAAGGCTCTCCTGTGCCCCCCAACCTCTGGCCACATGCGGTATTGCATGCAATAGAAGTCAATGCGGAACTAATTATCTTCGTTTCCATTGACTTCTATGGGGAAACTCACTTTGATATGCGAGTGCTTTGGATTACAAGCATTCTCCTGGAACGGATTATGCTTGTAATCCAAGGTCCCACTGTATAGGAATTATCAAAAACGGTCTCAGTTTTTATTTATTTTTGACACTTTTTTGGAGAATGAATAGGGGTACCCCCATACTACTTCACATAGGAAGGGCCTGGATCCCGGCCCCCTTGTTAAAGGGGGCTTCTAGATTTCGATAAGCCCCCCCTTCACTCAGACCCCCCCACAACTACAGGCCAACATTGTGGAGAAGAGGCCCTTGTCCCTTCAACATGGCGACAAGGTGCTTTGGGGGCAGAGCACCTACGCTCCAAGGCACCCCCCCATGATGAAAGCATGTGACCTGGTATGGTTTGGGGGGTGCACTCGCTCATCCCTCCCTATTCTGGCCTGCTGGGCTGCATGTATAAGGGCATTTTAGGGTTCGTTCACATGTGCATCAACACCATGTGTCTAAGAGGCATTTATTCAGCATTTTTAAATAATTGCCCTTCAATTCCTGCCATGAATATTACAATGGGCACCACACAGTGCTGTACACACAGGAGTGATAGTGTTGTGTTGTGTCAAAAATTAAGCAGCATGTTGCTTTCTAAGGCACCAATACGAAAACTTTTACAGCAATGTTTATGATATTTTCACATTTACCTCAAATGCATAATCGGTTGTAATTGGAGATGGAGCTAAAATAAATTTAGAACAGATCAGTGCATACTCTAAAACTATTACAAAACACCAGCTAAAAAAAAAAAAAAAAAAAAAAAAAAAAAAAAGATTCACAAGCAACAAATTATATGGTTGAGTCATAAAGCCTAGTTGGGGGGGGGGATTTGTGTTGGGAAGGGGTATTTGGGAGTAGCAGGGAGTAAGAATTGTTCTAGGAGGGGCTGTGGGCTAGGAGTGGCAATTTAGGGGGATCTGTGTTGGGAGGGGAATGGGGGAAGAGGAATCGTGCTAGGAGGGGGGGATTTGTGTTGGGATGGGGGTGGGGAAAGAGGATTTGTGCTACGAAGGGGGCTTTGTGCTAAAACAGGTAATATGGTGAAGGAGAGAGGGGAATTGTGCTAAGAGGGGACATTTATTTTGGGAGGGGGATTTGCGCTAGGAGTGGAAATTACGTGGTGGGGAGGATTGGAGCTAGGAGGGAGATGGGGTGGGGGGCCAGATTTGAAGTGTGTGTGTGTGTGGGGGGGATTTGTGCTAGAATGGGTGATTGGGGGGTGGCATTTGTTGCTGGTGGGATTTCAGAAGGGGATTTCAACTGGGAGGATGGGGACTTTATGCGTAGAGGATATGCATGTAGATTAGTGCCCAAGTTTTTTTGGAAGGGGGTTGCTGACACATAATGCTCATTTGGGGGGGGGGGGGGTGTGCAGTTTTAGCTTACATTTCATAAATAACCAACCATTATATAGCATTCGCTAATTCATTCCTACCTTGACAATATGTGTGGGAGTGAGCTGGACACCTGCATCTAAAGAAAGTATTAATAAATAGTGTTAGTTACAAGTATGACATCTTGTAACACAATGTTTTACTATAATATTAATATGTTAGAAATGAATGGTCCATGAACAAATAATTTATCCTAAGAATAGTTTTAAAAACTTACGATGCCCTCTGCAGTTGCCTTAGGAGATGAATCACTTTATCCCGTCCAGCAGCCATTAGGAATTACAGAAAATACGAAGATTGATTTAGGGTTGCTCTAAGTAGCAAATATAGAGATAATAGAGAGATAAATGGTTACGAACTATAAATAACAAAAGATGAATGGCTTTAATACGCACTTGCAAAATGATATCCAAAAGAAATAATAGACAAAGCCTGCTTCGTATGTCCATAGGAGAATTGTATGGTAACGGGTACCGCCTAATGTCCAAGCACATACGCTCAAAATAACACACATGAAATACAAAAAGAAGTAAGCAACTGTGGGCAATGATAATTGAGGTAAAGAGGGATCTCTAATGGGAAAGTAAGGAGAAAAAGGAATAGGAAAGAGATAAAAAGCAAGTGTCAGGGGGCAAAAAAGGAACAGAAAGAACGCAAAAAGATTGGGACTGGAACAAACAGTAACAGCACATTGACCCTTACTATGGAAAAACAAGAAGCATAAGTGACTGACCTGTAAGGAAAATGGAAACAGGACACCCCCGCCCCAGATACCAAGTGCCTCATAAGGTACCTAAGGCTAGCAAGTTTCCATTTCTGGGTCCTATAAAAGTATCTAAGGCTCCCAGATCTTTATGTTTATCATCATCTACTGTAGGATGCTTGTAGACGGGTGCAGTTTACCTTCTCCACTGCAGGTGGTGCTCTTTCGCAGTCCAGAGGATCACAGTTCCTCTATGGTTTCATGGATCACTAGGGAAGCACCCAATTGGTGGCTGTTGACCCATGTGACTGTGGCAGCCATCTTGGGTTAGGCAGAGCACATTTAAAGCCCTGGCTCCAAGGCTTGGTGCACATTTGACGAGTTGGCAGAGCAGGGAAAGGTACCCTGTCTGTTAGGGACAGTAGTAGTGTTAGGGAGAGGCTCCTGACGAGGATGCAAAGTGTAGGGTCCCATCTCTTATGGACACCTTTTCAACTGGGCACTAGACGGCCTGGCCCCATTCTGTCCCCTCGCAACAAACACTGTCAGTCTGGCTGGAATCTGCTTCTTCCACATGGCTGGAAACCGTGATTGAACCCGGGTAGACTTCCTTGCTTTTACGAAGAACACAGTTCTTCTAAGGTTTCCTGGGTCACTGGGGAAGCACCCAATTGGATGCTTCCGCCCCATGTTACTCTGGCAACCAGCTTGGGTCAGGCAGAAGCTATTTAAGGCCCTGGTTCCCTGGCATGGCACGCATTTGGCGAGTTGGCAGAGTAGGGAAATGTACCCTGTTTGTTAGGGACAGTAGTAGCATTAGGGAGAGGTTCCTGACGAGGATGCAAAGTGTAGGGTCGCACCTCTTATGGACACCTTTACAATTGGGCACTAGACGGCCAGGCCGCATTCTGTCCCCTCGCAACAAACACTGTCAATCTATCTGGTATCTGCTTAATACACATGGCTGGAAAGCGTATATGCACCCAACTGGGTAGACTTCCCAATGGGTTTTTGTGAACCGTTACTGCATTACTTCAAGTCTTCTGTTGCAACTTCTTTTTGTGTATTATTGCCTTTGCACCACACCTACATGCTGGTGACCAATTTATTCACCATAATGTAATCCAACTGGTTTTTAACTTCAGGAAATGAAAACATTGCTTCTTCCAATTCCCCACCCAGATGAAACAAAATAAAACAAAAAACGAGGGAGCTGTTTCTTCAGTGCGTTCGTTTTTTTTTTTGTTTTGTTTTGTTTCATCTGGGTTTACAACCATTAAAGCGGGGGTCCACCCACACCGCCAAAAAAAAAAAAAAAAATATTAAAAGCCAGCAGCTACAAATACTGCAGCTGCTGACTTTTAATACATGGCCACTTACCTGTCCCAGGGTCCAGCGATGTCGGCAGGCGACGCCGAGAACCTGCTCGGTTCTCGGCAGCTGCCGCCGCCATCCTAGGTGAGGGGATCAGGAAGTGAAGCGTTGCGGCTTCACTTCCCGGTTCCCTACTGCGCATGCGCGAGTCGCGCTGCGCGTCCCAAGTGGTCCCCGCTCTCTCCTGGGTCCTGGAGACAGCGCGGTGGGGACGGGAAGAGGCGTAGACTCCCATGGGAGTCTATGCCGGAAGTGGGTGCAAATACCTGTCTTAGACAGGTATCTCTATCTTCCAGGTGAAGTTCCCTAACGGGGGCACATACAGCTATAAATACCTGACAGGCTTTCTAATTACCCTCCACTCTATCCAAAACTAAAAATAAAGTTTTGCCTTTGGTTATACTTTAAAGTGATTGTAAAGCGCTTTTTTTTTCTTTCAATAACAAACATTACCTGCTCTGTGCAGTCAGGGCCGTCTTTAATATTGATTGGACCCTGGGCAAACATTTTCTTGGGCCCCCCGACCACTCTCATGCCCTGTACACACGATCGGAATTTCCGTCAGAAAAAGCTTGGATGGTTTTTCCAACGGAATTCCGCTCAAGCTTGCCTTGCATACACACGGTCACACAAAAGTTCTCAGAACTTTAGACCATCAAGAATGTGGTGACATACAACACTACGACAAGCGGAGAAGATGAAGTTCAATGTTTCCGAGCATGCGCCGGTTTTTGCGCACCCGAATTGCATACAGACATACGCATTTTCGGATAGGAACTTTTTCCGACCGAAAAATGCGAACCCGCTCTCAATCTTTTGCTGGCTGGAATTCCGCCAGCAAAAGTACGATGGAGCATACACATTGAAAATTTCTGACCAAAAGCTCACATCCAACTTTTTTCTGGCGGAATTTCTGATCGTGTGAATGGGGCTTTAGACATATACTTTAACAAATAACAGGAAGACTTAAAATCAGTTTCCAGCAGATCAGGCAGGGATTGCGATTGGTTGCCAGAGGTTACAGCATATCATTACTGCTCACTGACTGGTTGCTAGAGGTTACAGCACACATTACGGCTCACTGATTAGTTGCTAGGGGTAACTGCACATCATTTCTGCTTTCTGATTCATTGCTAGAGGTTACTGCACATCATTACTGTTCACTAGAGCTGCACGATTCTGGCTAAAATGAGAATCACGATTTTTTTGCTTAGAGGATAGATCACGATTCTCGCGGCGTAACATCATCTTTCACATTAAAACAAAATAAATTGTGCTAACTTTACTGTTTCGTTTTTTTTTTAATTTATTGAAGTGTATTTTTTCCCCAAATACAGTGTGACATAAAATATTGCAGCAATTGCCATTTTATTCCCTAGGGTCTCTGCTATATATATATTTTCTCTAATGTTTGGGGGTTCCAGGTAATTTTTTTAGCAAAAAATATTGATTTTAACTAAAGTAAGAAGTGTCAGAAAAAGATTTAGGGCTCTTTCACACGGGGCGGATCAGTGATGATCCGCCCCGTGAACACCCGCTTGCTCAGCGGGGATCGCTCCGCCGATTCCCGCTGAGCAGGAAGTTGACAGGTCCATCGCTGCACACTGTGCAGCGACGAACCTGTCAGAGCGCCGCTCTCCCCTATGGGGGATCAGATGATGACGGACCGTAGTGTCCGTCGTCACCCAATAACGGATGGAAAAGTAGGATTTTCCTCCGTTACACTTTTCGGATCGGAGCGGGTCGGATGTCAGCGGACATGCCACCGCTGACATCCGACGCTCCATAGGGATACATGTATGTCCATTTTTCATCGGAAAACGGAGGGATGAAAAACAGACATACGGATCCCTCGTGTGAAAGAGGCCTTTGACTTTAAGTGGTTAAACTTCCTGCATTTACATGTTGTTTAAAACTTGGCAGATTGCCCAGGTTATTTGTTTACACAGAGAAGTTTATCCCTTTGAGCTAAGAAGGAAGTTAGATACAATGTTTCAAGTTCTAAACTTGGCAGACTGCCCGGATGTTTTCTTTTGACAGCTGAGTGAGCAGATAATCTCTCCACTTGTTTATATGAAAGAATCGGCAAACTCAGCAGGAGAGATCGTCAGGGGAGGTGAATCGAGATCACGATTTTTTAACGATTAATTGTGCAGCTCTACTGTTCACTGATTGGTTGCTATAGGTTATTGCTTATCATTACTGCTCACTGATTGGTTGCTAGAGGTTACAGCACATCATTACCACTCATTGATTGGTTGCTAGAGGTTACTGCAGATCATTACCATTTACCGATTGGCTGCAAGAGGTTACTGCACATCATTCCCGCTCAGTGGTAGAGCAATCCCAGATAATTGAGCAAGTAAAGCAGCACATTAATCAAGCGATTAGTCCAAACGTATTGCAAATTTTAAGCAGAAAGTAGGCAAGCAAGGAGCATTTTGCGTAATGCAGCTTAGTTTACTGAATGATTACTCCAGAATAAAGTAACATGTAGCCGCTCTTGTGTATAAGTCTGCTCACCACCTCCAAGTAATGGGACCCGGCACTCATGGCACACAGCTCTTCAATACAGGGTGCACCAGTCCAGATGAAACTGTTAGGAGCTTGCTAAAAAATTATTGCACACCACTGCTGTCACTGGATACCAGGGTTGCCAACCTCCTGCAAATGTTTTTACTGACAAAACCAGGAAAATTTGCTGACAATCTATATTTATTTAAACAGCATAAAACTAAATCTGTAAACACTGACATTACCCAGAAGAAGAAATTGGGCCCGATTTACACTTAAAAAGTCAGCACAGTGTGACAAAATAAAAGCCCCCCTGGGATACAGTTGTAAAACAAGTTCTGCTAAGCATGCTGCAGAGAGTAGTGGGCATGGCCAGATTGCTGTAAGAGTGGCTTAAAAGAGGGTGATTAAACAGAACCACCCTTGACCACCTACCTCTAAACAAACATAGCAGCCTTTTCGTTGACTACACATTGCCATGATATCGATGTTTAGCTTGACGGTGCTGAAGTTTTAACTCAACATGTGAAGTTTCACAGACGCCGTCGCCTATGAAACTTGCCCATTGCAATCACAGTCACTTGCAACCACAAACCAAATGCACTTCTCCTGAATGCCTGCAAACTGTCACTGCAAAGCTATCCACTGTGGATAACTTTAGAGGGGCAGAAGGGACTGCAGCACATGTGAGAGAGGACATTGTAGTGAAAGGACCACTTTAAGAACCAAAAGGGATTCAACTGCAGCCCCCCAACACATCAAAGGGTTGAGAATATTATTTAGTGCTCAACATACTACAGGAGATGACCAGAGACTGCGGATCTACTACAGGAGATGACCAGAGACTGCGGATCTACTACAGGAGATGACCAGAGACTGCGGATCTACTACAGGAGATGACCAGAGACTGCGGATCTACTACAGGAGATGACCAGAGACTGCGGATCTACTACAGGAGATGACCAGAGACTGCGGATCTACTACAGGAGATGACCAGAGACTGCGGATCTACTACAGGAGATGACCAGAGACTGCGGATCTACTACAGGAGATGACCAGAGACTGCGGATCTACTACAGGAGATGACCAGAGACTGCGGATCTACTACAGGAGATGACCAGAGACTGCGGATCTACTACAGGAGATGACCAGAGACTGCGGATCTACTACAGGAGATGACCAGAGACTGCGGATCTACTACAGGAGATGACCAGAGACTGCAGATCTACTACAGGAGATGCCCAGAGGCTGCGGATCTACTACAGGAGATGACCAGAGACTGCGGATCTACTACAGGAGATGACCGGAGACTGCGGATCTACTACAGGAGATGACCAGAGACTGCGGATCTACTACAGGAGATGACCAGAGACTGCGGATCTACTACAGATGACCAGGGACTGCGGATCTACTACAGATGACCAGGGACTGCGGATCTACTACAAGAAGAGACCAGAGACTGAGGATCTACTACAGGAGATGACCAGAGACTGCGGATGTTCCACAGCAAAAGACCAGTGACTGAGGATCTACTACAGGAGATGACCAGAGATTGCGGATCTACTACAGGAGATTACCAGAGACTGCGGATCTACTACAGAAGGGGATCAACTAAGTAACAATTTTATAATTCTACTTATCAGCAATGTACAGCTATACAGTTGGTAAACAACAGGTCCGTGTTTAGGATAACAGTCCACAAGCAGTGTATGGGCAGAAGGACCTACTTAGCCAGCCAGGCTCACTTCCCTCTCTCAAAGGTCCAGGGGTGGAGCTCTCAGCGCTCCCACTTCGATCTTAGCTCCAAGCCTCCGAGCATACAGGCTGCATGGGACAGGGTCAGAGCAACAGTGGACACCTGACAGGTCCCAGAAGATTGCCTGTCCACTGGGAGAGCACAGCGCGACTCACGCATGCGCAGTGCGCGCCCAGCCATCACGCCACTAGCTGTCATGGCCAGGTGCCCACAGTTTTAATGGAGGCGCCGAGGAGAGGAGCGAGGCTCCGTGTGGCCGCATCTCTGGACCGCAGAACAGGTGTCTGTTTATTAAGAGTCAGCAGCTAAACTTTTTTAGCGCTTTCCCTGACTTGTTCATTCCCCGACTTATTTGGGGTAGGCGGAACACTTTGGTGGGGGTGGGTCAGCCACGCCTCTTGACCACTGACCTCCAATTCCAATACCTGAGTCCTAACCTTGTTCTTCAAGGGGAAACCCTAACCTTAACCCCTGACTTTTAATAAACAAAAAAAGCCTGGAACTCCACTTTAAAGTGCAACAATCCTAACTTTTTTGCATGGACATTTCTTCCTTGGGATATAAAAGGTTAATGACTGGGAATGTCATGAGAAGGCCTCTGGCATGTAGATGGGCATAAGATGGCGGGGGCTTAAAACTTCAAGGTGGAGGTTGTTGTTCTGGTAGGAGGAGAAGGCAGGCAGGGACTTGTGCTCCTGGCACCATTACATAGCCATTCGCAAGCCCCCTTACAGAACCATATATCAGATGCTAGACCTCTCCTTCACCTCCTCTTGGCCACTGCACACATTAACTTCTTCATGCCTGGGGCACTTTCACATAGGCCCATGTTTTACATGTGGTCCAGATAGAAGCTTCAGAAGTCCAACAATCACGAAACATGGGGGGCCACCTGATGCATTAACCCGCAGGGATCATCTCTGACCACCAGGCAGGGGTCTCCATGTCCTCTGTCACTACCTACAGAGCCAACCATGTTTGCACCAGTGAGGCTGGGTTCACACTGGTCCGACAAACGCTCCGACATTGGGAGCTCATGTCGCATGACGTGTGAAATTCAATGTTTCCCTATGGGAGCCGTTCTAACTGGTCCGACACAAGTCGTTCCGACTTTAGAAATGCTCCCTGTACTACTTTGGTCCGACTTTGATCCTACTTCAGCCCATTGACTATCATTGAAGTAGGATCAAAGTCGGATCCTTGTCCTAACCATCCGACTTTGGCATACGACATTGTGTTATTTCCTGCCCCCTGCTGTAGCCCCTCCCATTGTGTGTTAGTTTTGATTGGTCAAAGGACAAGTGTACTATCTGAAAAGTCGGATCAAAGTAGTATCCTGTTCATGAAAGTTGGATGGATGTAGGACCAATGTAGGATCAATGTAGGACCAATGTAGGACTGATGTTGCAGTGCAAAGTAGGATGAGGCTGGGTTCACACTGGTGCGACACGACAGCCGTCCTACTTTGGATCCGACTTTGCCCTGCGACATGAAGCCGGCATGTGTCCGACTTTCAATGAACGGGGATCCGACTTGGATCCCCGCCAATGCCGGCACTGTGTTTGGTATGAATCTTTAGGGGGGAACTCCGCGCCAAATTTTAAATAAAAAACCGGCATGGGTTCCCCCTCCAGAGGCATACCAGGCCCTTGGGTCTGGTATGGACCTTGAGGGGAAACCCCTACGCCGAAAAAACGGCGTGGGGGGTCGCCCCCAATCCATACCAGACCCTTATCCGAGCACGCAGCCCGGCCGGACAGGAATGGGGGTGGGGACGAGCGAGCGCCCCCCCCCCTCCTGAACCGTACCAGGCCGCATGCCCTCAACATGGGGGTGGTGCCTTGGGGGAGGGGGCGCGCTGCGGCCCCCCCACCCCAAAGCACCTTGTCCCCATGTCGATGAGGACAAGGGCCTCTTCCCGACAACCCTGGCCGTTGGTTGTCGGGGTCTGCGGGCGGGGGGCTTATCGGAATCCGGGAGCCCCCTTTAATAAGGGAGCCCCCAGATCCCGGCCCCCCACCCTATGTGAATGAGTATGGGGTACAGCGTACCCCTACCCATTCACCTAGGAAAAAAGTGTCAATTTAAAAAAAAACACTACACAGATTTTTAAAGCATTTTATTAGACAGCTCCGGGGGTCTTCTTCCGACTTCGGGGGTCTCTCCGGTTCTTCTCCACGCTCTCCGGATCTTCTGCCGGGCTCCTCCGCTCTCTTCTGCTCTTTTGCCGCTCTTTTGCTAAAGCGGAGGAGCCCGGTCTTCAATCTTCTGCCTTCTGCCCTCTTCTCCTGATGTTGACACGACGCTCTCCGGGGCTAGAATGCTCTCTGTGCGCTCTGCTCTGACTTATATAGGCGGTGACCCCGCCCCCTTATGCCGTCACAGTCCCTGGGCATGCTGGGACTGTGACGTTTTAGGGGGCGTGGTCATCGGGTGATGACCACGCCCCCTAAAACGTCACAGTCCCAGCATGCCCAGGGACTGTGACGGCATAAGGGGGCGGGGTCACCGCCTATATAAGTCAGAGCAGAGCGCACAGAGAGCATTCTAGCCCCGGAGAGCGTCGTGTCAACATCAGGAGAAGAGGGCAGAAGGCAGAAGATTGAAGACCGGGCTCCTCCGCTTTAGCAAAAGAGCGGCAAAAGAGCAGAAGAGAGCGGAGGAGCCCGGCAGAAGATCCGGAGAGCGTGGAGAAGAACCGGAGAGACCCCCGAAGTCGGAAGAAGACCCCCGGAGCTGTCTAATAAAATGCTTTAAAAATCTGTGTAGTGTTTTTTTTTTTAAATTGACACTTTTTTCCTAGGTGAATGGGTAGGGGTACGCTGTACCCCATACTCATTCACATAGGGTGGGGGGCCGGGATCTGGGGGCTCCCTTATTAAAGGGGGCTCCCGGATTCCGATAAGCCCCCCGCCCGCAGACCCCGACAACCAACGGCCAGGGTTGTCGGGAAGAGGCCCTTGTCCTCATCAACATGGGGACAAGGTGCTTTGGGGTGGGGGGCCGCAGCGCGCCCCCTCCCCCAAAGCACCAACCCCCCATGTTGAGGGCATGCGGCCTGGTACGGCTCAGGAGGGGGGGGGGCGCTCGCTCGTCCCCACCCCCATTCCTGTCCGGCCGGGCTGCGTGCTCGGATAAGGGTCTGGTATGGATTGGGGGGGACCCCCACGCCGTTTTTATCGGCGTAGGGGGTTCCCCTCAAGGTCCATACCAGACCCAAGGGCCTGGTATGCTCTTGGAGGGGGAACCCATGCCGGTTTTTTTATTTAAAATTTGGCGCGGAGTTCCCCCTCAAGAACATCTGAGCACAAGTCGCGTGCCAAAGTCGGATCATGCAAGACGGCAATCCGACTTTGATCCGACTTCAATGATAGTCAATAGACTGAAGTAGGATCAAAGTCGGACCAAAGTAGTACAGGGAGCATTTCTAAAGTCGGAACGACTTGTGTCGGACCAGTTAGGACGGCTCCCATAGGGAAACATTAAATTTCACACGTCATGCGACATGAGCTCCCAATGTCGGAGCGTTTGTCGGACCAGTGTGAACCCAGCCTAAAGCACATACTTTTAATCCCAGATATTGGCTACCAATCAGTCAATGTTTTCTCAGCAGAACATCAGTCAGAGGCTTCTGGGTGCAAATGGAGTTTCTTTACTTTGCAGGGCAAAGCATGCAAAACAGACCAAAACTCTGGGTTACATAACTTCCATATAATACGTATAATATGTATGTATATTTTTAGCCCACTCTGGTCTGGCCATATCATCCCATATCAGTAGTCAGCTAGCGGTAGCTAAAGGGGACCAACAATGATGGTAAAGCCAACAATGGTAAAGCCTGGAACAGTGACATCTCTCATATGCTCCTATGTCCCAGCCATTGTTGGCACTCCCTCCTCTCCCCTGCAGCTGCCACTGACTGACACAGAGGAGCCTGATCACGTGACTGGACTGGAGTAGGCTGAAAATAGGAATGTATAAACATCTTTTTTTACACAAGTTAGGCCTCTTTCACACGGGCACCTTCGCAAAGCGCAATCTGCTTGCTCAGCGGGGGATCTCTCTGCTGATCCCCACTGAGCAAGCGGATGACAGGTCAGTGCCCGCTCCGCTATGCAGAGCAGACTCGGACACAGTCTCGCTCCCCTTTATGGAGAAATTGGATGCAAACTGACCACCTGTCCGTTTCCATCCGATCCACCAGACGGACGGGGAATAGGACCACCATCTGTCTGTTTTTGGCAGACAGGATCAGATCAGATTGAATAGCGGCAGCCAGTGGCGGCTCGTCCATTGGGGGCGAACAGGTGCCATCCCCCAAGCTTTTCACAAAAGAAAATAAATACATTTTTAAAAAAAAATTAAAACTAAATAAATTCAGTCACTTCCGGGCGCCAGACACATGGCTGTCTATGGGAAGCTTCCCAGCTTGCAATCAGCAGACTGCAAGCTGAGAAGCTGATTTGCCCGTGTTTAGGGCGTGTTCCGGGCGCAAACGATGTGCCCGCAAACACTCCCACTGTCCAGTCATTTGCTTCTGGCTCCTGTCCTATTTTTTTATTGGCCGGGACTGGAGGGCAACTTGGCAGTGCTTTTTCAGCACCAAGTGTGACTTCCTATCTCCTGGCTGGCTTGCTGTTGTGCTATGGTGGAGTCAGAGTAGAGTGGGGAGACTGACTGACCCTGTGATGTGAGGCGGGGAGCGGATCACTGATGTGGCGGATGGGCATGGAGCTGGCAGTGCTGAGCCTGAGTACAGCCAGAACCTGAAGGTGAGTGCGGGGATCGGGGGGTGACAGTAAAGTGCAGTAATCCTTTTCACTGCAGATTTCTCTCTCGTTTTTCTTTCTATCTTCCCTCTTCATCCTTGTAAAGCAAGCTACGTTTTCCATGGTACATAACCCTTCTATTCTGTGTCTCACTCGACATCGCACCCCCTCTTCCTCCATTCCCAGGAGGTGGCAGCAGCTTGTCATGGTGCTGGCCATATATAGACAGAGGGTGAGGCTGGAAGCTCTTCAGTGTTATTAGTGGAGGACTCGGAGAGAGCACTGTGGATTTATCTTGGGCTCCTCCTCCTCCTTCTCTCATGTAAGGAGCAACTGATTAAAATTCGTCCAGTGCCCAGCTTACACTGATCTATCAGCTGTATACCGTGATCTGCGATTCTAGGGCTGTATACCGTGATCTGCGATTCTAGGGCTGTATACCGCGATCTGCGATTCTAGGGCTGTATACCGCGATCTGCGATTCTAGGGCTGTATACCGCGATCTGCGATTCTAGGGCTGTATACCGCGATCTGCGATTCTAGGGCTGTATACCGCGATCTGCGATTCTAGGGCTGTATACCGCGATCTGCAATTCTAGGGCTGTATACCGCGATCTGCAATTCTAGGGCTGTATACCGCGATCTGCAATTCTAGGGCTGTATACCGCGATCTGCAATTCTAGGGCTGTATACCGCGATCTGCAATTCTAGGGCTGTATACCGTGATCTGCAATTCTAGGGCTGTATTCTGCGATTCTGGGGCTGTATACTGTGATCCGCAATTCTAGGGCTGTATTCTGTGATTCTAGGGCTGTATACTCCTTTTCTGCGATTCTGGGGCTGTATACTCCTGCCCTGCAATTCTGGGGCTGTATACCGTGATCTGCGATTCTAGGGCTGTATACTCCTGCCCTGCAATTCTGGGGCTGTATACTCCTGCCCTGCAATTCTGGGGCTGTATACTCCTGCCCTGCAATTCTGGGGCTGTATACTCCTGTTCTGCGATTCTGGGGCTGTATACCGTGATCTGCGATTCTAGGGCTGTATACCGTGATCTGCGATTCTAGGGCTGTATACCGTGATCTGCGATTCTAGGGCTGTATACCGTGATCCGCGATTCTAGGGCTGTATACCGTGATCCGCGATTCTAGGGCTGTATTCTGTGATTCTAGGGCTGTATACTCCTTTTCTGCGATTCTGGGGCTGTATACCGTGATCTGTGATTCTGAGGCTGTATACTCCTGTTCTGCGATTCTGGGGCTGTATACTATGATTCTGGGGCTGTATACCACGATCTGCGATTCGGGGGCTATATACTCCTGTACTGCGATTCTGGGGCTGTATACCATGATCTGTGATTCTGGGGCTGTATACTCCTGTCCTGCGATTCAGGGGTTGTATACTCCTGTCCTGTGATGCTGAGGCTGTATACTCCTGCCCTGCGATTCTGAGGCTGTATACTCCTGTCATGCGATTCTGGGGCTGTATACTCCTGTCATGCGATTCTGGGGCTGTATACTCCTGCCCTGCGATTCTGGGGCTGTATACTCCTGCCCTGCGATTCTGGGGCTGTATACTCCTGCCCTGCGATTCTGGGGCTGTATACTCCTGCCCTGCGATTCTGGGGCTGTATACTCCTGTCCTGCGATTCTGGGGCTGTATACTCCTGCCCTGCGATTCTGGGGCTGTGTACTCCTGCCCTGCGATTCTGGGGCTGTGTACTCCTGCCCTGCGATTCTGGGGCTGTGTACTCCTGTTCTGCGATTCAAGGGCTGTGTACTCCTGTTCTGCGATTCTGGGGCTGTGTACTCCTGTTCTGCGATTCTGGGGCTGTGTACTCCTGTTCTGCGATTCTGGGGCTGTGTACTCCTGTTCTGCGATTCTGGGGCTGTGTACTCCTGTTCTGCGATTCTGGGGCTGTGTACTCCTGTTCTGCGATTCTGGGGCTGTGTACTCCTGTTCTGCGATTCTGGGGCTGTGTACTCCTGTTCTGCGATTCTGGGGCTGTGTACTCCTGTTCTGCGATTCTGGGGCTGTGTACTCCTGTTCTGCGATTCTGGGGCTGTGTACTCCTGTTCTGCGATTCTGGGGCTGTGTACTCCTGTTCCGCGATTCTGGGGCTGTATACTCCTGTTCTGCGATTCTGGGGCTGTATACTCCTGACACTATGGGTGGAAGCTAGTGGAATACAGGGGATGGAGTAGGTGGTTTCTATAAAGGGTGGGGCTTATAAGTAGAGGTCGACCGATATGGGTTTTTCTCTGGCCGATGCCGATATTTAGAAATCTCGGTGGCCGATATGTGATGCCGATTTTTTTTTTTCCTTCATCTCATCAAATTTAACAGTTAGACCCCTTTCACACTGGGGCGTTTTTCAGGCGCTTTTGGGCTAAAAATAGCACCTGTAAAGTGCCTGTAAAACGGCTCCCCTGCAGTCTCAGTGTGATATCCTGAGTACTTTCACACTGAGGCGATGCGCTGGCAGGATGTTAAAAAAAGTCCTGCAAGCTGCATCTTTGGAGCGGTGTATACCACCGCTCCTGCCCATTGAAATGAATGTGCACCACTGCCAAAGCACCTGCAAAGCGTTTCGGCAGCGGCACTTCAGGGGCGCATTTAACACCTTCCTCGGCTGCTAGCTGGGTTATAAGCTCCCCGCTAGCAGCCGAATAGCACCGCTAAAATGACGCTAAAGCGCCGCTAAAACTAGCAGCGTTTTACCGTCAACGCATGCCCGCTGCAGTGTGAAAGCAACCTAAAGTGATACAGAAAATTTTTTACATTTAAACAAACCTCCAATCAGTTCACTTGTATGTATAATTTAGATAAAAAAAAATATATAAAAAAAAACTATATCTTAAAAATAAATACACAAAAACAGGTAATCAAAACTTTTGGACGAAAAAAATGGGCTAATTTTACTGCTTAGTTTTTTTTTTTTTAATTTAATTTATTAGTGTATTTTTTTAAAAATTGTGTTTGAAAGACCGCTGCGCAAATATCGTGTGACATAAAATATTGCAACAACCGCTATTTTATTCCCTAGGGTCTCTGCTAAAAAAAAATATATATATAATGTTTGGGGGTTCTAAGTGATTTTCTAGCAGAAAATACAGGATTTTTACTTGTAAGCAACAAATGTCAGAAAAGATTTAGTCTTTAAATGGTTAAACTGAGAACTTCTCCACGGAGTTCAGCTCATTCAGAAGTGTAAATATTGTATCAATTCAGGTTCTTTTTATCAGATTTGGCAGGCTGCCCAGAGAGGGGAGAGAAGTGCTTCACAGAAGAATACAGGCAACTTGTATTGACTTCAGAAGTCATTTACAAGTCGCGCTGAGTTATATCGGCATTTTTTATAAGAAAAAAACACCAAATATCGGCCGATATATCGGTCGACCTCTACTTATAAGTGGGAGGGGTCTGGCACCCCCCCCATCCTAAAACTTCCCCAGCGGCAGCTGTCAGTGGACATGTGTCTTCTGACACCCACTGCTCCATAGAAGAGACTGGAGGGTCCGATCAGGTCCGCCTGAAAAACTGACAGGTGTACCCCGAGTAGATCGCCTATGAGAAAGGGGCCTTAGTCAGCATTGGTGTAAGGAGGGGGGGAGGGGGCATTTTAGTTTGGAATGAATGGACTTTACTGAATGAAAGCTACATTCACTATTAGACATTTGTTCATTCGATAAAAAAAATCTCCATTCGGTGTCTTCTGATTTTCTCATTACTGCAGTCAAAGACAAATGTCAATTTGACCCCATTAATGATTAGAAAATGGAATGAATGTTCCTAAAAGGAGAAATGGTGAATGACATTCTACTATTGTAGCCATCTTTACCAGGCCAACTGATGTTTCCCCCCCAAGATCTCTCTGCAGGAGTTCATCTACCGGCCACCATAGACGTGAGAACATTGCCCGATCAAGCTGAATACAATTATGAGGAACTGTAATCTGATGTCTAAGGGGTGCCAGCAATGACTCTTTTCACAAATGGAATATTACTCGTTGACATCCTTCTGTTGCCTCTGGCTTTCACCTTGAGCCCAGATTCACACTGTTGTGGGATTGAACTCGTGTGCGTTCACCTGAACTCCTGCATGTCAGTCCGGTGATATCAGAGACATCTGTGCGGTTTCCTGTACAGATGTCTATTGAAATCGCACCTGAAATCGCCAAAAGTAGTACAGAAATGGTGTGGCGTCGCACCGATTCGGACGGTTCCATTGCGGGCAATAGCCGCCGATTTGGCATGTGATTTGACATCAATGTGAACTAGGGCTAAAACACACAACAGGTAAGAAAAAGTTGTTTCAGCGATCACAAATAAACAAAGCCATATACTGATAACTAAAATCGATTTTTCTACATAAAAGGCATTTCCAGAAACATTGTAGGTTTGTGCCTAAAAACAGTTATGTATTAATGTCACGTTCATGTATATAATAAAGCATTGATATGGGGTGTGAAATGATCCATGTTTGCAGACATGACATAGCAGTTCATTACAAACTAGATCAGCACAGTGACCCCCTTCTACAAAGAGACCCATACAAGGAATAATACCTGGAAGGCTTTATGTGTACAGTGGAGTCAGTATGGGGAAATCCTGTTCCAGTCTCCTTGTGTCAGCCAGTGTAGGAATGCATGTTCTCTCCCAGCATTCAGTGCAGCGTTGTCTTCTGATTGGTGGTAATCTGATCACTCCAAGGCTGCAGGAAAACAAGTCCCTCCTCCCCTCTGTAAGCCACTCTTTCTGCGTTTTCTCTATGGATTGTTCACTGGTTTAAAGCCTAGACAATTCTTATTTACCCAGCAATCGTACAAGGCAAGATTCGCACATTTCTGTAAACTTCACTTTGTTTGCAGCACCAGTTTCCTTTTTCTGTGCCCTTTCTGGTCCAAAGGGTGATGCGGCTGCTTACAGAATATGACCCTGGAATGTATATTCATATACACAGCGATTTCCCCAATGCACTGAAGTAAATAGTAAATGGCTAACCACTTAAGGACTGAGACTCTTTTTGAGATTTGTTGTTTACAAGCTAAAAACAGTTTTTTTTTGCTAGAAAATTACTTAGCACCCCCAAACATACATTTTTGTTCTAACACCCTAGAGAATAAAATGGCGGCTGTTGCAATACTTTCTGTCACACTGTATTTGCGCAGCAGTCTTACAAGCACACTTTTTTTGGAAAAAGTACATTTTGTGAATTAAAAAATAAGACAACAGTAAAGTTAGCCCATTTTTTTTTAATATTGTGAAAGATAATGTTACACCAAGTAAACTGATACCCAACATGTCACGCTTCAAAATTGCGCCCGCTCGTGGAATGGCGACAAACTTTTACCCATAAAAATCTCCATAGGCGACGTTTAAAAAATTCTGCAGGTTGCATGTTTTGAGTTACAGAGGAGGTCCAGGGCTAGAATTATTGCTCTCACGCTACCGATCGCGGCGATACCTCACATGTGTGGTTTGAACCCCGTTTTTATATACGAGCGCTACTCACGTATGCGTTCGCTTCTGCACGCAAGCTCGGTGGGACAGGGCGTGTTTAATTTTTTAAATTTTTAAAATTTATTTTACCTTTTATTTTTTATGTTTACACTCTTCTTAAAAAAAAAAAAAATTGTGTCACTTTTATTCCTATTACAAGGAATCATCCCCCCCACACTCCTCTCCTGTACATACTACCCACTGTCACCCCCCCCCCCCCCCACACACTCCTCTCCTGTACATACTACCCACTGTCATACCCCCCCCCCCCCCACACACACTCCTCTCCTGTACATACTACCCACTGTCATCCCCCCCCCCCCACACACTCCTCTCCTGTACATACTACCCACTGTCATACCCCCCCCCCCCCACACTCCTCTCCTGTACATACTACCCACTGTCATACCCCCCCCCCCCCCACACACTCCTCTCCTGTACATACTACCCACTGTCATCCCCCCCCCCCCCACACACTCCTCTCCTGTACATACTACCCACTGTCATACCCCCCCCCCCCCACACACACACTCCTCTCCTGTACATACTACCCACTGTCATCCCCCCCCCACACACACACTTCTCTCCTGTACATACTACCCACTGTCATCCCCCCCCCCCCCCACACACACACTTCTCTCCTGTACATACTACCCACTGTCATCCTACCCCCCCCACACACATACTCCTCTCCTGTACATACTACCCACTGTCACCCCCCACACTCCTCTCCTGTACATACTACCCACTGTCACCCCCCCCCCCCCACACACACTCCTCTCCTGTACATACTACCCACTGTCATCCTACCCCCCCACCACTCCTCTCCTGTACATACTACCCACTGTAACTCCCCCCCACACACATACTCCTCTCCTGTACATACTACCCACTGTCACCCCCCACACTCCTCTCCTGTACATACTACCCACTGTCACCCCCCCCCCCACACACACTCCTCTCCTGTACATACTACCCACTGTCACCCCCCACACTCCTCTACTGTACATACTACCCACTGTCATCCCCCCCCCCCACACACACACACACACTCCTCTCCTGTACATACTACCCACTGTCATCCTACCCCCCCACCACTCCTCTCCTGTACATACTACCCACTGTCATCCCCCCCCCCCACACACACACTCCTCTCCTGTACATACTACCCACTGTCATCCTACCCCCCCCACCACTCCTTTCCTGTACATACTACCCACTGTCACCCCCCCCACACTCCTCTCCTGTACATACTACCCACTGTCACCCCCCCACACTCCTCTCCTGTACATACTACCCACTGTCACCCCCCCACACTCCTCTCCTGTACATACTACCCACTGTCACCCCCCCACACTCCTCTCCTGTACATACTACCCACTGTCACCCCCCCCACACTCCTCTCCTGTACATACTACCCACTGTCACCCCCCCACACTCCTCTCCTGTACATACTACCCACTGTCACCCCCCCCACTCCTCTTCTGTACATACTGCCCACTGTCATACCCACTACACTTCTCTCCTGTACCCCTTACATACTACCCACTGTCACCCCTACACTCCTCTCCTGTACATTCTGCCAACTGTCATACCCTCCACACTCCTTTCCTGTACATACTACCAACCCTCTGCACAAATTCCCTGTACATAATGTCTTACACTTTTCACTTTCCTACTGCTGTAAATTCTGCACTCCCTTCTTGCACATACCATATACCATCCATATATACAGTCCTCCCCTCCCTCCCATATACCATCCATATATACAGTCCTCCCCTCCCTCCCATATACCATCCATATATACAGTCCCGTCCCCCCATATACCATCCATATATACAGTCCCCCCATATACCATCCATATATACAGTCCCCCCCATATATACAGTTCCCCCATATACCATCCATATATACAGCCCCCCCCTACACGATCCATATATACATTCCTTCCCTCCTCCCATATACCATCCATATATACAGTTCTCCAATCCCCCCATACACCATCCATATATACAGTTCTCCAACCCCCCCATACACCATCCATATATACATTTCTTCCCTCTCCCCCCATACACCATCCATATATACATTCCTTCCCTCTCCCCCTATATACCATCCATATATACAGTTCTCCCCCTTCCATATACTATCCACATATACAGTCTTCCACCCCCCCCCCCATACCATCCATGTATACAGTTCTCCAACCCCCACACCCATATACCACCCGTGTACACAGTTCACCCCCCCCCTTACAATCCATATATACAGTTCTCCAACCACAACCCCACACTCTCTCCTGTACATACTACCCACTGTCATCCCCCCCCACACTCCTCTCCTGTACATACTACCCACTGTCATCCCCCCCACACTCCTCTCCTGTACATACTACCCACTGTCACCCCCCCCCCCACACACTCCTCTCCTGTACATACTACCCACTGTCATACCCCCCCCACACACTCCTCTCCTGTACATACTACCCACTGTCATTCCCCCCCCCCCCCCCACTTCTCTCCTGTACATACTACCCACTGTCATCCCCCCCACACACACACACACTCCCCTCCTGTACATACTACCCACTGTCACCCCCCCCCCCCCACACACATTCCTCTCCTGTACATACTACCCACTGTCACCCCCCACACTCCTCTACTGTACATACTACCCACTGTCATCGCCCCCCCCCCCCCCCACACACACACTCCTCTCCTGTACATACTACCCACTGTCATCCCCCCCCCCCCACACACACACTCCTCTCCTGTACATACTACCCACTGTCATCCTACCCCCCCCACACTCCTCTCCTGTACATACTACCCACTGTCATCGCCCCCCCCCCCCCCCCCACACACACACTCCTCTCCTGTACATACTACCCACTGTCATCCCCCCCCCCCCCACACACACACTCCTCTCCTGTACATACTACCCACTGTCATCCTACCCCCCCCACACTCCTCTCCTGTACATACTACCCACTGTCACCCCCCCACACTCCTCTCCTGTACATACTACCCACTGTCACCCCCCCACACTCCTCTCCTGTACATACTACCCACTGTCACCCCCCCCCACTCCTCTTCTGTACATACTGCCCACTGTCATACCCACTACACTTCTCTCCTGTACCCCGTACATACTACCCACTGTCACCCCTACACTCCTCTCCTGTACATTCTGCCAACTGTCATACCCTCCACACTCCTTTCCTGTACATACTACCAACCCTCTGCACAAATTCCCTGTACATAATGTCTTACACTTTGCACTTTCCTACTGCTGTAAATTCTGCACTCCCTTCTTGCACATACCATAATACCCTCTGTACTTAATGAAAAGGTGAACTAACGCCCCTGGTCTTCACTGCACTTACCTCTGTAGTAATGAAGTTTTTATTTTTTTTAAATGATTGTGCTGTGGCTTATACATGTCAGTGAGACTCTTGCTTGTCGCACAGCAAAGTGAGCATATTTTATAGCTACAAGAATGCTTTTGTTTTATTTAATCATGCCCCTTTAGGCCCCTCCCACTGTTAGCACAATATGACCACGCCCACTGTATGCCATGGCATGTTTGAGTTTGGCATGAGGAAAAGGTGGCAACCCTAGCTGCAGTGTGCATGAGCCCTTATCTAGCCCACACTCAGGTGGGAGACAGACAAAGCCTCCCAGCTCATAAAGTCTTAAAGCGGATTTCCGTCTGGGTAAAAAAAAAAAAGTCAGCAGCTACAAATACTGCAGCTGCTGACTTTTAATATATGGACACTTACCTGTCCAGGGAGCCCACGATGTTGGCACCCGAAGCCGACTCGTCCCTTGGCTCTGGGTGCAGGCGCCGCCATCCTTACTAAGGGAAACAGCCTGTTTCCTACTGCGTATGCGTGAGTCGCGCTGCGCTTTCCGAATGGTCCCTGCTGTCTTCTGAGACTTGTGTGTCCCAGAGAAGGCAGTGGGGGGCCAGGCACTGCGTAGTTCGCAGCACAATATTGCAGCGATCTTTCCCCGGAAGTGGGAGCAGATACCTGTATTTGACAGGTATCCACTCCCCCCTGAAAGGCAGATACACTGACAGGAAGAAATCAATGAACTACCACAGTGCTCCAACACCGCTGTGGTAGTTCATGGAGAACTACAAGCCGACAGCCGCTAAGGATGTTGGGGCTTGTAGTTCATTCATACAGAGCTGAAACTTCGTCCCGTACTGCTGCCAGAGGGAGAGGGTGGCGGGCAGCGGCTGCAGCATCGGGAACATTGGGAAAAACAGGTGAAACAAATAACATGTTTCTAAAGGTGAACTTCTCTTTTAAGGTGGTTCTAAAGTCCAAAGTTTTTTTTTACCTTAACCACTTGACCTCCGGAAGATTTACCCCCCCCCCCCCCTCATGACCAAGACACTTTTTGCGATATGGCACTGCGTTACTTTAACTGACAATTGTGGAGTCATGCAATACTGTACCCAAATAAAATGTATGTCCTTTTTTTCCCCACAAATAGAGCTTTCTTTTGGTGGTATTTGATCACCTCTGCGGTTTTTATTTTTTGTGCTATGAACAAAAAAAGACAGACAATTTTGAGAAAAAAACAATATTTTTTACTTTTTGCTATAAAACATATCCAATAAAAAAATTGAAAAATAAAATCTAATTTCTTTAAAAATGTAGGCCAATATGTATTCTACTACATATTTTTGGTAAAAAAAATTCCACTAAGCATATATGGATTAGTTTGCGCAAAAGTTATACCGTCTACAAACTATGGGATATTTTTATGGCATCTCTATTTATTTATTTTGTACTAGTAATGGCGGCAATCAGCGACTTATAGTGGGACTGCGATATTGCGGCAGACAGTCAGACACTGACACTTTTTGGGGATCAGTGACACTAATAGTGATCAGTGCTAAAAATATGCACTGTCACTGTACTAATGACACTGGCTGGGAAGGGGTTAAACATTAGGGGCAATCAAATGGTTAACTGTGTTCCTAGCAAGTGTTTTAGTGTACTGTGAGGGAGGGTCTTTTACTAAGGAAGGGCAGGAATCCATGTCCCTGCTTTTCAGACACACGGGATCCATGCCTTCCCCCCATCACAACAGCGATCTACCTTGTTTACATAGGCAGACCCCCGTTCTGGCTCTCTGCCTAACGATCAACAGGAGCCAGTTGACATTGAGTCGCATGCCCCCTACCTGGAAGCGTCAGATCATGTACTAGGTATGTAATCCGGCGCAGCAGAGCCACCTTGCCATTAGTATAAGTTATATGGCTAGCAAGTGGTTAGAGTATAAAAGAGGGCCAATTCACACTGATTCGTGCTAAAATGCATGTATATTTCCATCCATTTTACTCATGTTTTAATGTGCGCTGATGTCCGTTGACATACATTTTGACAATCTTTTACTTACATTTTAGCGCAATGCAACATTATGGTGTGAATAGGACACTATGTAGCCATTGAGATTTGGCCCAGGAGCCTATCAATTGTTGCAGGTTCTAAATTTTATGCTTCAAGTTCAGACTAGTGGAGGGCTATTGCCTAAAACCAAGCAAAAAATGTCCTAATTAAACCTCAGCAGTCCCCCTCCCCAGGCTGCCACCTCACCATGCTACAAAAAATGTGTTAAGGACAGAGTAATACTGTAGATGTCAATGAGGAGCCCCAGTCTCTTAAAGTGGAGTTCCACCCAAAAGTGCACCTTCCGCTCATCTGATCCCCCCCCCCCCCCCCCTCCGGGGTATCCTGTCCCCACTTCCGGGAGCCTGCATCACGGCCCTTGACGTCACAGCTCGGCTCCCACCTCCTGCCACCAGGCCAATAGGAGAGAGAAGCGGAGCCTCGCGCATGCGCAGTAGGGTTCCCGGTGCGAAGCCACGAGGCTACACTCCCGGGTTCCCTCACCCGCAATGGCAGCACCCGACAGCTGATGGAAACATCAGCTGCGGGTGCCGACAGCGCTGGACTCCAGGACAGGTAAGTGTCCTATTATTAAAAGTCAGCAGCTGCAGTATGTGCAGCTACTGGCTTTTAATTTTCGAAGAGGTGGGCGGACCTCCGCTTTAAGTGAAAATTAAAAGTCAGCAGCTACAAAAACTGTAGCTGCTGACTTATTAACCGCATGCCGACCAGCAACATGGCACGACTGCGTGAATCACCGTCATGGTACGTCGGTACCATAGGCGCCCCCTGCTTGCCCACGGAGCCGATGCGAGTGCCCGGCGGTCGCAATCACCGCCGGGCAAACACACATTTTCCGGTTCTCTGTTCATACAGAGTATGAACAGCAATCTGTCATCTCCCCTGCACAGTCCCATCCCCCCTTCAGTTAGAACACACACTAGGACACACTTAACCCCATCACTGCCAGTGACATTTTTACAGTAATCAATGCAATTTTATAGCACTAATCGCTGTAAAAATGACAACGGTCCCAAAAATGTGTCAAAATTGTCCGACGTGTCCGCCATAATGTCGCAGTCCCAATAAAAATCGCAGATCGCCGCCATTACTAGTAAAAAAAAAATAAATTAATAATAAAAAAGCCATAAGACTATCCCCTATTTTGTAGACGCTATAACTTTTGCGCAAACCAATCAATGTACGCTTATTGTGGGTTTTTTTTACCAAAAATATGTAGAAGAATACATATCGGCCTAAACTGAGGAAAAAAAATAGTTTTTTTATATATTTTTGGGGGATATTTAAAGCAAAAAGTAAAAAATATTGCTTGTCGCTCTTTTTTAGTTTATAGCGCAAAAAATAAAAACCGCAGAGGTGATCAAATACCACCAAAACAAAGCTATTTGTGGGTAAAAAAGGACGTCAATTTTGCTTGGGAGCTACATCGCACGACCGCGCAATTGTCAGTTAAAGCGACGCAGTGCCGAATCGCAAAAAGCCAAATGGTCCGGGTCTGAAGTGGTTAATCAGCCACTTATCTGTCCCATGGTCCAGCGATGTGCTCACCCCAGCCATTTTCCCAGTATCCTCTCTCACTAGCATATTTACTGTGAGCACCCGGCTGTGACAGCTTGCGGCTTCACAGCCAGGTGCCCACTGGGCATGCGCGAGTGGCGCTGCACACTGTAAATGGTCCTGCAGTCTTCTGGGACCTGTCATGGGTCTCAGATTTCAGGAGGGAGGTGGGGGGGAAGGAGAACTACCGCTTCCGATCACCTAGGCGGTCAGAGCGGAAACCTGTCAAAATTGGGTACCCGCTCCCCCCCAAAAGCTCTATTTCACAAACAGGAGTGGGGGAGGAGGCCTTAAAGCAGAACTTCCCCTTTTGGGTGGTTCTCCGGTTTAAAATGTAGTTAATAGACACCAGCAGATATCTCCTGATGTGGCATGGAGCTGGGGTTTGAACTGTTCGGTGGCCGTCCACTCACTGTAACAAAGCCCCGCCTCCTAGATCGTAATAGATGGAACAATGATTCAATTGAATCAGTGTTCTGCCTATCACGATCTAGGAGGCGGGGCTTTGTTACAGTGAGTGAACGGCCGTCGAAAAGTTCAGACCCCAGCTCCATGACACAGTGGGAGATCGCTGTGTGTGATTACAAAAGCAGAGGGAGAGGAGTGGGCCGCACTTGGGTCGACCCTGGGCGACGCAGCTCAAAGCGGCCCCAGGGCAGGCGGCCTACCGGGAAATGTCCGGCCCTGTTCAGTGGTGTCTTCTGTCCCACAGTAGCTGTTCTTTCCCCGTCTATAGTGCCTGGCTGACAAAAAATAAACTCAGCGCTCGTTTGAGGAGAGCCCTGGAGCGGAACACAGATCAAATAAACGTAATTAAAAAAGTCTCTCAATAGTAGGGACAAAGTCCATAGCAACAGTCTCTATGATGAAGAGGGAGAGGAATCCATGTACTAGCACTCAGGGCAGCCAGTGTAAAAAACTGAAGCAGTCTCCACAATGCAACAAAGGAAAAGAAACACAGCGCCTCTAAGTGCAGTATTGGTAAACCATATAATAAGTCAAAAGTCAAACTATTCACAAAGGGAGCATAAACACAAGCATCATAGTAATCCTGCAGCAAAATCCGGGGGTGTTTTTCTCCTAAACGTTCGTGTCACTGAAATGCAGCTAACAGCTTGTGTGGGTGGATTCCAGCATTCGCTGCCTATGGGAACACAGGGGAAATCAGAGATGATGTCACTTCCGGGTGCAGGGTGAAAGAAGGCGGCTTCGCGTTCGGAACATGCTTGCTCCTTCCTCAGGCCATAAAAAAATGTCTCGTGTTTATGCTCCCTTTGTGAATAGTTTCACTATTAACTTATTAAATGGTTTACCAATACTACACATAGAGGCGCTGTGTTTCTTTTCATTTATAGTGTCTGGCTGCAGTCGCTCTGGTATACCAGCCACAGAGGAGCTGCACTCTGGTCTTCCATCTCCACAGATGTCCAGACTGCACGCTGATTGATTTAACTGTTATCTTGTTCTTGGTAGGTCAGGCAAGCAGAATTTTCAAAAGTAAGCAATGGCATATTTCTCTCAGTACAAGTATACAATAGTATGTTGTGTCACCATTCAGGACATTCATATAGACTACTTTCACACTGGGGCGCTTTTCATGCGTTCTCACGCTAAAAATAGCACCTCTCAAAAAAAAAAAAAAAAAAGTCCTGCAAGCAGCTTCTTTGGGAGACCGCTCCTGCCCATTAAAATCAACGGCCAGCGCTGCCTTTAACCCTTTTTCAGCCCCTAACAAGAGGGTTAAAAGCACCCCGCTAGTGGCCGAAAAGCGCCGCTAAGAAGACAGTAAAGCGCCGCTAAAACCAGCGGTGCTTTACCATCAACACTCTCACCGCCCCCGTGCGAAAGTTCCCTTAAAGCGCTTTTAAAACGAAAACCAAAAATGTTATATATTGCAGCTTACCAATCAGATGTGGTGACTGCATTTGTTTTATTCTTTTTTCCTTTATTTCACCTGGTGATCCTGCCAGTAACACTTCCTGTTTTAGGGTGTCTGCACTCTGGATGAAGAAGTAAAGCAGACACCTTTGGACTGTAATCAGTTTGGGGGGGTAGGGTAGTGTTAGACTAGCAAAGGGTTCTTGCACACGGGCGGTCTCCGCTTTGCTCAGCAGGGGATCGCTCTGCTGATCCCGCGGATGACAGGTCCGTCTCCGCTCACTGTGCCGAGGCGGATGGAAAATAGGGTCTCCATCCGTCTGGATTTCACAGACAGGATTGGATCAAATAGCGGCGGGTGTCAGCAGACATGTCATCGCTGACATCCACCGCTCCATAGGGGTGAATGGAAGCTCCGATCAGGTCCCCCTGAAAAACTGAATGGTGGACCTGATCAGACAGCCTATGTGAATCAGGCCTAAGGCCCCTTTCATGCAGGGCAGAATCTGTCTGGGCAGATCCATGTTGAGCATGCGGACAGGTTTGTGTCCACTCCGCATAGCCTGCTGTTCTTTATGGGGCAGCTGGATGGAAACGGGCTGCCTGCCCCTTTCTATCCGATGGACAAATGGCAAACGTATCCCCGTCAATTTGTTTTTAGCGGATCTGATTAAATGACAGAAATGTCCACGGACGTCTGCCGCCCCACAGAGAACAATATGTGCTCCAATCAGGTCCACCTGCAAAACGGACAGGTGGGCCCGATTAGTCCACTGGTGTGACAGCATGTTGCCTAGTAAAAGCACACAGTACACACACTAAACATTGTTAAGCACAAATTTAAGCCCCTGATCATCCTAGATGTAAAACTCATTCCCAGACTGAATCTTATTAGCACTGATCATTGTAATAGTGTCACCAGTGATGTCAGTGGCAGTCCACCCCCTCAGCATCAGTTAGTGTCAGATTGACCACTGCAGGATCACAGTGCCACTATAAGGCGCTGATCACTGCCATTACTAGTATTAAAATTCCAGTGTGTGTGTGTGTGTGTATATAATACACACCATAATTTGTAGACGCTAATAACTTTCACACCCACAAATCAGTAAAAAACTTACTGGGATTTTATTCTTTAAAACAAAGACATGTAGCAGCAAACATTTTGGCCTAAATGTATGAAGAATTTATGAAGAAATTTGATTAACATTTTTTTATTAGATATATGTTTTAAAGCAGAAGGTAAACATTTTTTTTTCTAAATTTTGGTTCTTTTTTCATTTACATCGCAAAACAAGAAAAAAACCCCAGTGGTGATCAAATACCACCCACCAAAAGAAAAAAAAATATATATAAATTTAGTTTGGGTACAGCATTGCATGGCTGCATAACTGCCAGTTAAAGTAGCAAAAAATGGCCTGTTCATGAAGGGGTAAAACCTTCTGGAGCCAGGGTGGTTAAAATCCCATTCAACTCCAGTCTATAAATGTTGAACACAGATCCTGAGTGTTGACTGCTACTTTGAACAAGCTCCTAGCAGGCTTTAGCCTGTTGAACCCAGCCAGCAGCTTGTACGAGATGGGGGCTGAATGGCAAAAGCAGGCAGAACAATTCTGATGACAATGTGGTAGCAGAGAAGTATAGCCAACACTTTTCAGGATAATTACAGTCTCTCCCTTCATCAGCGTATGGAACCGCTATTCCTAAGGCTACATTTGCACAGGCGTTTTGGCACAGTGTGAATGCTGGCGGCAGAAATCTCTACACTTTAACCGCTTGTCATTATACTGCGGCAGGATCCCACGAATTGCCGTAGATGCATGTCAGTCCCTTTAACAACTATAGCAGGTGCGCACTGTGATGTCCACTGGCCACCCGCGATCACTCCACAGAGCCAGAACGAGAATCTGTCAATGTAAACAAACAGATCCCCGTTCTGTCAGAGGAGTAAAGTGTGATCAGCTGTTCCTAGTGATTATGAATAGCGATCTCTCTGTACTCCCTGTCAGCCCCCTCTCCCCACAGTTATAAACACCTCCCAGGGAACATATGTAACCCCTTGATCGCCCCCTAGTGTTAACCCATTCCCTGCCAGTGTCATTTATCAAGTAATCCGTGCATTTTTTTTATAGCACTGATCGCTGTATAAATGTCACTGGTTCCAAAAAAGTGTCAAGTGTCCGATCTGTTCGCCGCCATACCGCTAAAAATCACTGGCTTACCGCCATTACTAGTAAAAAATAAATAAGGCATAAATATATTCCCCATTTTGTAGACGCAATAACTTTTGCGCAAACCAAATCAATATATTGCAATTTTTTTTACCAAAAAATATGTAGAATACATAGTGGCCTAAACTGATGAAATTTTTTTTCAGGATATTTATTGTAGCAAAAAGTAAAAAAAAGTTTTTTGTTTTTTTTTAAATTGGTGATCAAATACCAAAAGAAAGCTCTATTTGTGGGAAAAAAAAAAAAACAAAAAAAAAACAAGGACGTCAATTTTGTTTGGGTACAACGTAGCACAACCGTGCAATTGTCAGTTAAAGCGACCCAGTGCCGAATCACAAAAAGTGCTCTGGTCATGAAGGGGGTAAATTCTTCCAAGGCTGGAGCGGTTTTAAACCCATACAATCCACTTTTGCTACAGGTAAGCCTATAAAAATAAGGCTTACCTGTAGCTACCCTGGATATCTTCTAAACCTGCACGGTTTAGGGGATATCCCCTGTACGTCATCGGCACGTGCGCACTGAAGCAATGGCATGTACGTGCCGTTGCTTCAGTGAGTGTGTCGTTACCAGCAACGCATGCGCGGAAGTGACGTCATCGCAGCTCCGGCCAAGTAACTCTGGGAGCGATGTCGCCAGCCGGTGCTGTGTACGGGTACCGCAGTGGGGCTTTGATCTCAGGTCGGCATTACATAATGAGCTAGTATGCTATGCATACTAGCTCATTATGCCTCTGTCTTGCAGGTCTCCCCCTCCCTCTCGGCAATCATCTGGAACACGTCACAGGTCCCAGACGATTGCCCAACCAGTCACAGCGCTTCGTGCTGCTTGCGCATGCGCACTGCATGCCTGGCTGTGAAGCCACAGCTGGGTGCCCACAGTGACAATGCAGCTGCCGCAGAGAGGAGGGGGGGGACGAGCGGGGCTTCTCTCCCCTGCATCGCTGGACCCTGGGACAGGTAAGTGTCCGATTATTAAAAGTCAGCAGCTGCAGTATTTGTAGCTGCTGACTTAAATTTTTTTTTTTTTTTTTTTAAAGCGGAACTCCACTTTAACATTGACACCTGCAGCAGATTGCATGGATGCCGTGCGATTGCAATGCGGTGTGTGAGAAACGCACACGATTTGCTGCTTTTCCCGTATTGCATAAGTGTGAACCCAGGCTGAAGTATACATGCTGAGTGGCTGCAGCCAGCCACTAACAGGTGTTAAACGCAGCAGCAGGGATTACTGCTGCTGGCATTCACACCGTGACCAAATGCCCTCTGAATGTAGCCTTAAGCAAAATAAAGTGGTTTAAAACCCCTTCATACATTAGTAAAGTCCATTTGTACAGGGGACAGATTTACACAATGAATTTAGACCACAAAGAAGGTCAGTCTGTTGCAGCAGAAACAGGAAAATGCAAAGTGTAAAACGTGTTGGGTACACAAATGGATTCTTTTTTTATATAATGGGTGACATAATATGTAAAGTGAGCTACCTGGTTGCTTCTCATTCCTTGTAGGACCTTTGTTGTGCACTAGAACACTACCGTTACCATTTAGGAATAAACTGTCATATTTATATCATGTAATAAGGACTAGTCATCTTCCCACAGTGAAAATGATATAGGTCTTGTTCACACCAGCAGCCCAACACAGCTCTAGCACAAGGAGGCAATCTGCCCTAAGCTGGTCATATTAAGCAATTTTCCTATTTGATTTCCTTTAACTCTGTAATGTAAGGGCCTGCCCGATTGCATACAAATTGAAAATTTAGGTTTTATCCCATTCTATGGTTTTGGTAAATCTAAAGGAAAATTGTATAATGTAAGACCAGCCTTACATCTTAGGAGTTCAATTAATATCAATGAACTGTGTTGGTGTGCAAAAAAAAAAAACCCAAAAAAACAAACACAACCCAAAAACATTTTAGTACAGTATACCGTGAAAGAATACAAAACACCACAACTATGCATAAATCACAATGCAGCATAGCACCAGATGAAACACATTATGGCACTATGTTGTGAATAAGCCCTAATTTAATCACTGCCCGTAGGCTTAGGATAACACACTATTAGACCTCATGCTCTTATGGGGGGTTGGCCCATGCCTGTCCTGATGGTTTCAGGTACAGCATGTGTCCTGCTGCCATTAGCTTGTCAAAATTTAGGATAGCCTGAAATACATAGCACCGACTGGCACTCCCGTTTAGTGACGTATGCCTGGAATGTAGAAACTCTGCATCCGGGGAATACATTCTTAAACAAGACTACCATTTGGTACAGTGCTTCTTTTAGCTAGTCAAAGATTTTGACTGCCAGCTGGCAGTGGTACCGATGCTCTACCTGAACCTCCAGCGCATCCAAAAGTGCTGGGATTTGACACCTGGGCCAAACTGCTCATGTGCATGAGGCCTAAGAGACTGGCCATATATTATACAATTTTCCTTAGATTTACCAAAACCTTATAATATGAGGTCAAACTTAAACACTTTCAATGTGTATGCAATCAGGCAGGCCCTTGTACTACAATTTTTAAAGGTAAATTATAAAGGAAATTGAACAAAAAAAAGTTGTATAGTGTATGGCCAGCTTTAAGCTAGGCTCACACTCGTACAGGCTGCTTTCTGTATGTACAGCAGCCCATTGCTTTCAATCGGTCTTCCCTAGCAAGAGAAATATGGGGAAAAGACATCCCTGACACCCCCACGCTTTTTTTTTTTGGAGCCGCACAGGTCTGTATTGTGAAGCAGCACAATGTGGTTTCTCAGACATTTTGCAAGTGTGTGAAATCCCATCAACAATTAATGGCACCCCTGCATGTCTACTACAGAGCACCCCCTTTCTCTCGCCTGTTGGGTGCACATATTCCTGACATGTGATATTGCAAACCTAGCCATGGGAGTTTCATAACCACGACTTCAATCTACAATTCTAATAAAGGTCAGTAGGCATTACTTAAATATTTAGGTTATTTTCACCTTGCTTATTTATTCACATACCTGAGAAACAGGTAAACGCTTAATAGAAAAATATTCTTCCTAATAACAAATCAGCCAACAGCCCTTATCACATAATATTCACATGAAAACGTTCCAATAGAGATCATCATGAGTCAATAAAGTGTCGGTGATAGGCGTAGGACTACACGCCATCAGGTGAGGTCCATGGGCTTATTTTTTCCTTTTACCCCCAAACCCTTTACCCCCCTGACTTTTGCTCCCTCTGGCTGGTCCTTTGCCCCCTCTGGCTGGTCCTTTGCCCCCCTGACCCTTGCCCCCTCTGGCAGGTCCTTTGCCCTTCTTTCCGCCCTGTTTCCCCCCTCGCCCCCCTTTTTTGGAGGTCTTCCACCTCTTGGATGACTCTGCTGCATCCTCCTCCCTCATCTGGCGGTTGACCGCCTTGGTGACATCCATCATGGGTTTCTTACTGCCCAGGACCTTCAGGATCTCCAGCTGCTTGTTCTTCTCTGCCCCCATGTCCCCCACCAGGGGCTGGAACTTCCTCTTCTTGCCCATGTTCTTGGGTTCCTTCTCCTTGGGTAGCTTGTCCTGGAACCTGCCCATAGAGGCTGTAGATCTCTTGGCCACATGCATGGCTTTGCCCAGCTCATCCCGGCTAGGCTGTCCGGTAGGGGTGAGTCCTACTCCTGGGACTTTGCCCTTGTCGGCTCTGGCCAGGTTCCTGAGCCGGTTCAGCTCGTTCTTGGCCACACGCTCCTTCTTGGCCTTCATCCTCTTGGCGAACTGATCCTGGTTGGGGTCGGCGGTGACCGGGACCTCGATCAGCCAGTCCTTGGTGTCATCATTGGCCCGTTTGTAGCCCCAGCGCCGCCGCCACTCCTTGCTGGTCTTGTCCCACACCAGGTTAGTCTTCTTCTTCTTCTGGATTCCCTTTAACTTGGCGAATTCCTCCCAGCGGGTGGGCGCCCGGGGCTTCGGGATCGGCTTCTCCCGGGGCAGCCTGGTGCTGGGCTCCGGCAGAGTGGCCACCACCGCCTCCTCCACCCGCTGGGTCGGCAGAGTCCATAGCTGATTGATGAGAAGCTGCGTGTTGTCCCGGGCCAGGGAGCGCAGGAAGTCCTCCCGGCTCTGCTGTCTGAAGGCCTTGGAGTCCGCCGGGTTGGGGTCTGAGGCTAGCAGGTTGCCCAGATCGAATTGTAGCTCGAGCTCCTTCTCCACGGTGATGAGTCTCAGCTTCTCCACCTCATCCTTCTCTGCCTGGGCCAGCACATGTTCGATCATCTGAGCCGCCATGATCGCCGGGCTCATAGGAAACACGTGGGGTCTGCAAGAAGGAGCACGTGATCCAGAGGAGGCGGAAGGGGAGCTCTGCACGGCCTCTCATTGGTTACATTTATCAGGGGCGGGTGTAATGGCTGACATCTTGTGGTTGGCAAGCGGCTTGACGGGTGACGCTGGGATTGGTATCGAAAGAGGGCGGGGCTTACTTGTATTTAGGACTGTGATCAGATGAGGAAGGGGTCAGCATTACTTGTGGTTGGGGCTGTGATCAGATGAGGAGGGGGTCAGCATTACTTGTGGTTGGGGCTGTGATCAGATGAGGAGGGGATCAGCATTACTTGTGGTTGGGGCTGTGATCAGATGAGGAGGGGATCAGCATTACTTGTGGTTGGGGCTGTGATCAGATGAGGAGGGGATCAGCATTACTTGTGGTTGGGGCTGTGATCAGATGAGGAGGGGGGTCACCCTTAATTGTAACTGGGGCTGTGATCAGATGAGGAGGGGGGTCACCCTTAATTGTAACTGGGGCTGTGATCAGATGAGGAGGGGGTCACCTTTATTTGTAGCTGGGACTGATCAGATGAGGAGGGGATCAGCATTACTTGTGGTTGGGGCTGTGATCAGATGAGGAGGGGATCAGCATTACTTGTGGTTGGGGCTGTGATCAGATGAGGAGGGGGTCACCCTTAGCCCGGGTTCACACATGTGCGTTGCGAATTGAAGCTCCGGTTTAACGCTTGTGCGATGCCAGACATCACATGTAATTTGCAGCGCACTGCTGTTCACATTACATGCAATGTCTGTGCGGTGCGATTTCAGCCATACAGCTAGTATGGCTGATATCACACCGCATTCGGTCCAGACACACACAGGACCCTTTTTTCTGTTCGGACTAGAATCAGATCGCATGTGTGTTAACACACATGCGATCCGATTCGTGTCCGAACTGTCAGTTCGCAGTGCGATACGCGAGCTGAACTCGGGGTGTCGTTAACAATGTATTGACACTCCCCAGCAGTTCGCATATGGCACTGTGAACTGCCATGCGAGTCGGTGCGATGCGGGAACCCGCAGTGGATTCGCAGGGTTCTCGCATCGCACCAGTGTGAACCGGGCCTCACTGCAAAGATAAAAATCAGTTGTTCAGAGGTTCCTCTGCGTTTTAGCTGCGGATCAGGGAGAGGGGGGAGGTGTAGTGAGGAGAAGGAGAGAATTTGTGTTCAGAATGGAATGCATCTGCGAATCAGATGTGTTCCCATAGAAGATAAAGTGCTTGTAATTCGCACCGCAATGGCCAGAAAACACACACTTTTTTTTGTGCAATGGGCAGTGCAAATGCAATGCACATATGTGAACCAGATGCATTCAAATGAATGTATTTTAAAATGTCCTGCAAATTGGTTGTGGTGTAAGCCGCATCTAATTCGCATGGGTGTGAACGGGGGGCCTAATTGTAACTGGGACTGTGATCAGATGAGGAGGGGGTCACCCTTAATTGTAACTGGGACTGTGATCAGATAGGGAGGAGGTCACAGTTACTTGTAATTGGAGCTTAGACCGGATTGGGAGGGGGTTACCCTTTTAGAAGTGGTGTTATCAGATAGGGAAGAGGTCATAGCTTCTTGTAGCTGGAGCTGTGATCAAATTGGGAGAAGGTGGCCCTGACTTATAGCTGGGTCTGTTATCAGAAGGGTAGAGGGTCACACTCATACACACAATTAGATTATCAGTCCAATGATTGTCCATTTTTTCTTTTTTTTTTTTTTTTTGCATGCTAGTCTGATATCAAAAATGAAGAGTTTAATAAACTTAGGAAAATTCTCGTATGACAGAATACAACTCCGTAAATGATGAAATGTTTTGCAATGCATTGTAATGTATTCTTACCTTTCTGAGCATGCGTGGTCTTGCTCTTCCCATTTTTTTTGGACAAATATTGTACTGATTAAACAAAAATCAGATTTTCGTGTTTGACCCCGTAGATCACATTATCATACGATCACTTTGAAAGCTGTATTTTGCGTCCAATTTTCTGATCGTGTGAACTAGGCTTGTAGATGGCACGCTAGGGCTGTGATCAGATGAGAAGGTGGTCACAGTTACATGTAGCTGGGGCTGTGATCAGATTGGGAGGGGGTCAGTGGCGTAGCATGGGTTGTTAGCACCCGGGGCAAGGCAAGTAATTTGCCCCCCTGACCTGTGGGCTTTTAGCACCCAAGAATCGGGGCCCAGGGTCCTCCACTTACAGCCTGAGCCTCTGATTGGCTGCCTGCAGCCTTTTATTATTGGTTAGATCTGCGATCTCTCTTTGATTACAGAGGTCAACCAATAATAAAAGGCTGCGGGCAGCCAATCACAGGCTTAGGTTGTAAATAACAAGAAGCACCTATATACAGCAGAACAGGCAGCCAATAATAACCCAGACCCAGACATAAGGGATGTGCATGTAATTTAGTGCTAGACATACTAAGGGAGACAGTCAGGAACTGCAGACATACTACAGGAAATGGTCATAGACTGCAGACATAGTACAGGAGATGGTCAGAGACTGCAGACGTGGTACAGGAGATGGTCATAGACTGCAGACATACTACAGGAGATGGTCATAGACTGCAGACATGGTACAGGAGATGGTCAGAGACTACAGACATGGTACAGGAGATGGTCAGAGACTACAGACATGGTACAGGAGATGGTCAGAGACTGCAGACATGGTACAGGAGATGGCAAGAGACTGCAGACATAGTACAGGAGATGTTCAGAGACTGCAGACATAATACAGGAGATGGTCAGAGACTGCAGACACACTACAGGAGATGGTCAGAGACTGCAGACATAGTACAGGAGATGTTCAGAGACTGCAGACATAGTACAGGAGATGTTCAGAGACTGCAGACATAGTACAGGAGATGTTCAGAGACTGCAGACACACTACAGGAGATGGTGAGAGACTGCAGGCATACTATAGGCAGGGCGTTTTTTCTCAGAGAATAAGTGCAGGACCTTAACCACACCACCACTGCCTAACAGTGGGAGAGTCTTAATGGGGCATTGTTAATCTAGTGGTGAATTCTGCACAGAGTGTAGCGTTCAGGAGTGCAGTACGTGCAGAGTTCATGAGTGTACTGTGTACAGAGTGAAAATATCAGGAGTGTGCTATATACAAATTGCAAAGGTCATGATTATGCTACGTACCAAGTGCAAAAATCACGAGTACCCTACATACAGAGTGTACCGTTTAGGAGAGCGCTAAGTACAGAGTTCAGAGTGCACTTCATACAGAGTGAAGAGCTCAGGAGTGTACTGCAAACAGAGTGAAGAACTCAAGAGTGCACTGCATGCAGAGTTCAGGAGTGCATTGCGTACACCGTGCACACTTCAGAAGTGCGCTACATACAGATGGCAAAGATTAGTGTGCTATATACAAAGAGAAAAGATTAAGATTCTACTACGTACAGAGTGCAAAGTTTAGGAGAGCACTAGGTACAGAGTGCAGGGTTCAGGAGTGCACTATATACAGAGTGAAGAGCTCAAGAGTGCACAGAGTTCAGTAATGCACTACGCAGAGTGAGCAAAGTTCAGAAGTGCACTGCGTAGAGAGTGCACTGCAGAGTTCATGAGTTGAGAGTGTGCTACATACAGATTGCAGGGCTCAAGAATGCATGTTTCACAGGAGAGTTTAAAACCCCCCTTCCAGTACAGAGCTCTCCTCTCACCCCCAAATCCTCTCTTCCCCACCTACAAAGTATCAGTGAGAGGGGCTGCTGCAGCAGAGCAGCTACAACTTACAGTAGGAGTGCAATGTTAGGTGGGGAGAGGGGTCATTAGTGCAAAGAAAGGGTATAGGCGATGAAATTGGTGCCAAGTTAATGGGGTGTTGATGCTAAATGGGGGGGGGTGTCAATGTGCTAATTTCTAACTTGGGGGAGAGATGGAACATTGGTGCTAAGTGGGGGGATGTTTTGGATAAGTGGGGGGAGAGGGGGACACCTTGGGATAAGTCTGGGATATTAGGGATACATGGGAGGAGAGGAGAAACATTTGGGATAAGTGGAAGGGGCATTGGGGATAAGTGGGAGGAGGGGGGGGACATTGGGGATAAGTGGGAGGAGAGGGGGGGGGCATTTAGGATAAGTGAGGATAATGGGGATAAGTAGGGGGGCAGGAGGAACATTGGGGGGCAGTAGGGACATTGAGGATAAGTGGAAGGACAGGAGGAATATTGTGAGGATGGGGGGAATTGGGGATAAGTGGGGGGACAGGAGGGACATTGGGGATAAGTGGGGGGACAGGAGGGACATTGAGGATAAGTGGGAGGACAGGAGGAATATTGGGGGGGACGGGAGGAACATTGGGGATAAGTGGGGGGGGGGGCAGGAGGACATTGGGGGCCCAGGAGGGACATTGAGGATAAGTGGGGGGACAGGAGGAACATTGAGAGGGCAGGAGGGACATTGAGGATAAGTGGGGGGACAGAAGGAACATTGAGAGGGCAGGAGGGACATTGAGGATAAGTGGGAGGGCAGGAGGAATATTGGAGGTGATGGGAAGAACATTAGGAGGAACATTGGGGAAAAGTGGGGGGGGGACAGGAGGAACATTGGGGGCCCAGGAGGGACATTGGGGATAAGTGGGGGGACAGGAGGAACATTAAGAGGGCAGGAGGGACATTGAGGATAATTGGCGGGACAGGAGGGACATTCAAGGAACATTAGGGATAATTGGAGGGACATTGGGGATTATTGGGATTACAGGAGGGACATTGGGGGGACAGGAGGGACATTGGGGGGACAGGAGGGACATTGGGGATAATTGGGGGGACAGGAAGAACATTGGGGGGACATTGAGGATAAGTGGGGGGCAGGAGGAACATTGGGGGGACGGGGAAACATTGAGGATAAGTGGGGGACAGGAGGAACATTGGGGAGACAAGAGGAACATTGGGGGGGGGGGCAGGAGGGGCATTGGGGGGACAGGAGGGACATTGGGGATTAGTGGGGGAGAGGGTGATGCTCTGTGTATGTGTGTAGAGTACACTGTGTGAGTGTACTGTACATCTGTGTCACATACCACAGTTCACTTGGTCAGGAAGATCCCCGGAGATGTCATTTCATCATGTGCATGTGGGGTAGAGCAAGTGCCTCCACGCCAGTGTCAGACTGGCTGCCACAATGAAGAAAGCAGAGATCCAGTCTGGCGTGGAGGAGGAAAAGACGGCGGTGGCTCACACAGCGAGGCAGAGGCGGGACACCCGAAGCAACCCAGCCCTGCCACCGCACATGACCCCCGTTCGTCCAATCACCAGGCAGCCGCTGCCCATCCCTGACCCGGAACATGGCGGCTGGAGGGCAGCTAATGACACTGTCCATACACATTAGGACAGAGTGACACTGGCAGCGGATGCTGCACTGCGCCCCCCCCTAAATTTTGCGCCCGGGGCCACGGCCCCCTCCGCACCCCCCACGCTACGCCACTGGAGGGGGTCACCCTTAATTGTTGCTGGGGCTGTTGTCAGATGGGGAATGGGGTTACTTTGACTTGTAGCTGGGGCTGTTATCAGATGGGAAGGGGTCACCTTTACTTGAAGCTGGGGCTGCTGTCAGATAGGGAGGTGGTCAAAAGAAATCTAATTCCAACAGCCTTCTATATGTGCTGCACCAATGGATATCACAGAAAAGTCTCATCAGACTCCCTTATCCAAGCACAACTGACCAAAAAACAAAACAAAAATGGTAAATGCCCTATGATCTAAAAATCGTCGTTATATATACTGTAAAAACTTCATAAAAAAGTGCAATCGCAATCTTCAGTGTTAGTTGTAACCACTCCAATAAAATCCTCACAGTGTGCGCACCCACCCTATGTGCCTATATAGCTCACCTTCATAAATAGACCTCTTTATTTAAAGAAGATCTACAAATGCTCTTAAATACAAAGGGGAATAGGATTCCACCACTTCCCTTCAGACAGAGCTCACAGACATATAAGGGTTAAAATGCACTGTTTCATCTCAAATCCAGAATAGCTCAAAAAAGGAAAAACAAATCATAGTGCTCACTGTTGTCTTACACTCACATGTGTAGCGCCCTCTAGTGTGCTGCTAGTGGTAGCGCAGGGAAATGTAGGGTTGACTCATGCTTACCCTGTATATCTTTGAATCGGGGTCATGGATTACTACAGTTCAGGCTGGATCACTCATACAGGCAGCTTTCTGGTGCCTCTCCCTGGATCTGGGAGTTTGGAGAAACTTCTAGATACTGGAGGCCAGAGGCCAGGGGGGTTGATCTGCATACTTAGGGGGGTTTAGCCAATCCCCAGGCAGTGGGCCTGGCATGGGGTCTGAACCAGCCTTTAAGTGTGGATAATTCATGCTGGTAAGGGGAGTCAGGTGGAAGATGGAGTGCTGAGGAGACTGTTGGTGACCCTTGAGGCAAACCCCCTAGTCTGGGAGGGTGCTCTGCCTTGGGCTGCAGCTTGGGAGCTGGCTTGGGAGGCTCCTACAACAGAAGCAGTTTGGAAGGAGTTTTCCCTGAGAGACAGCAAGGGAGCAAGGAGGACAGTGTGAGTACTACAGCACGGTCAGGGATTTACAAGGGGAGAGACTGCCACATGTAGCAGGTCTCTGTGGAAGATAGCAGCGTGCCTAAATCTTCTCTAACCTTGCCCTTGGAGATCTCAAGAATCAGTCGGGTAGACTGGTGAAGAATCAGTCGGGTAGACCGGTGAAGAGTCAGTTGGCTAGGCTGGTGAAGACGCAGCCAGGTGGGCTGGCGTTTCCTACAGTGGGTAGAGCTGGGATCAGTTCACAAGGGAGTTGGAGGTACTCCAGAATGCAGTTCACAACACTTTGCGCTACTTCAAAAGGAACTGAGAGTTCCTAGTCCACAAGGGGCTGTTACATCTTTTTTGTTTAAAGATTGTCAGTGCTATGGAGTGAAGAAACTAATATGAAGTTGTGCAGTATCTCACAAAAGTAAGTACACCCCTCACATTTTTGTAAATATTTTATTATAGCTTTTCATGTGACAACCCTGAAGAAATAGCACTTTGTAAAGTAGTGAGTGTACAGCTTGTATAACAGTGTAAATTTGCTCTCCCTTCAAAATAACTCAACACACAGCCATTAATGTTTAAACCACTGGCAACAAAAGTGAGTACACCCCTAAGTGAAAATGTCCAAATTGGGCCCAATTAGCCATTTCCCTCCCCTGTATCATGTGACTCATCAGTGTTACAAGGTCTCAGGTGTGAATGGGGAGCAGGTGTGTTAAATTTGGTGTTATCGCTCTCACTCTCATACTGGTCACTGGAATTTCAACATGGCACCTCATGGCAAAGTGGCTCATGGCTACTCTGGAGGTTTTTATGTGATTTTAAAAGTTTTTATCTTGTAAGTGCAACTTGTCTGTTTGGGGTCTTTGAATAAATTTGTATACGGAGAACACTATGGTCTATATACTTATTATTTATATGTCCTGAACTCATGGAATCTTGAGCCAAGCTGGGAGATGATCCGCTTCTTTGGATATTAATGAGCTGAGTTACCATTAAGAAAAGAGCCATCTGGATTACCCACTATTGATTGGGAAGAGGAAGTGAGAGCAAAGAGCTTGTGGGGAGATCCGCATATGAGTTTTGACTCATCTGGGAGGTGAGCGGGCATTTTTCCTGGTGGTGGTGTGCACTCCTTTTGAGGACGAACAATCACTGTGGTGGAATTGTGTGGATACACTGATCACAAGAAGAGTTTTTCATGTTTTATTTCTTCATTTTTTCATTTTATGGACTATTTATTTATATGTAAGATTTATTTATTTTAGAGATTTGCACTTTACATTTATAATTTTACACACAGCGCTACATTTATTTATTTACTAACCTCATGGCAAAGAACTCTGAGGATCTGAGAAAAAGAATGGTTGCTCTACATAAAGATGGCCTAGGCCAGTGATAGTGAACCTTGGCACCCCAGATGTTTTGGAACTACATTTCCTATGATGCTCAACTACACTGCAGAGGGCATGAGCATCAGCGGAAATGTAGTTCCATAACGTCTGGGGTGCCAAGGTTCGCCATCACAGGCCTAGGCTATAAGAAGATTGCCAAGACCCCAAAACTGAGCTGCAGCACAGTGGCCAAGACCATACAGCGGTTTAACAGGACAGGTTCCACTCAAAACAGGCCCCACCATGGTCGTTGAGTGCATGTGATCAGTGTCATATCCAGAGGTTGTCTTTGGGAAATAGACATATGAGTGCTGCCAGCATTGCTGCAGAGGTTGAAGGGGTGGGGGGGTCAGCCTGTCAATGCTCAGACCATACGCTGCATGCTGCATCAAATTGGTCTGCATGGCTGTCGTCCCAGAAGGAAGCCTCTTCTAAAGATGATGCACAAGAAAGCCCTCAAACAGTTTGCTGAAGACAAGCAGACTAAGGACATGGATTACTGGAACCATGTCCTGTGGTCTGATGAGACCAAGATAAACATATTTGGTTCAGCTGGTGTCAAGAGTGTGTGGCAGCAACCAGGTGAAGAGTACAAAGGCAAGTGTGTCTTACCTACAGTCAAGCACAGTGGTGGGAGTGTCATGGTCTGGGGCTGCATGAGTGCTGCCGGCACTGGGGAACTACAGTTCATTGAGGGAACCATGAATGCCAACATGTACTCTGAAATACTGAAGCAGAGCATGATCACCTCCCTTCGGAAACCGGGCTGCAGAGCAGTGTTCCAACATGATAACGACCCCAAACACACCTCCAAGACGACCACTGCCTTCTAAAGAAGCTGAGGGTAAAAGTGATGGACTGGCCAAGCATGTCTCCAGACCTAAACCCTATTGAGCATCTGTGTAGCATCCTCAAACGGAAGGTGGAGGAGCGCAAGGTCTCTAACATCCACCAGCTCCGTGATGTCATCATGGAGGAGTGGAAGAGGACTCCAGTGGCAACCTGTGAAGCTCTGGTGAACTCCATGCCCAAGAGGGTTAAGGCAGTGCTGGAAAATAATGGTGGCCACACAAAATATTGTCACTTTGGGCCCAATTTGGACATTTTCACTTAGGGGTGTACTCACTTTTGTTGCCTGCAGTTTAGACATTAATGACTGTGTGTTGAGTTATTTTAAGGAAACAGCAAATGTACACTGTAATACAAGCTGTACACTCACTACTTTACGTTGTAGCAAAGTGTAATTTCTTCAGTGTTGTCACATGAAAAGATAGAAGAAAATATTTACAAAAAATGTGAGGTGTGTTCTCACTTTTATGAGAAACTGTACAGGGAGTAAGTTGTCCCTGGTTTTGTGCAAGTCAAGTTAGGCATCCCATAATGCCTATCACCAACCAAAGTTATTACCCCTAATAAAACAACAAAAACCAAGCTTAAAGACTGTTCCTTGTGTCTAGAAAAAGTGTAAAAAATGCTTGTTTCCTGGCTGTGGGGAACCCAGTCTTCTGCAACCCCTACGGGGTTAGTGCTACAGAGCCATAGAAAATCCAATTACATTTAATTGGAAAAAATGCTTCTAAAAGTAATAGTGCAATTTGCCAGAAACCTGCACATTGATTTCAAGTGCTCCTTACACCAATTCATTGATGATGTGTTCACACTCCCTGCCAAGTGCATCCAATCTTCTCACCTTACAAAATAGACCCCTTAAAGGGGTTGTAAAGTTATTATTTTTTTTTTTTTTAAATAACAAACATGTTATACTTACCTCCACTGTGCAGCTCGTTCTGCACAGAGTGGCCCCGAACCTGGTCTTCTGGGGTCCCTCGGCGGCTGTTTCAGCTCCTCCCCGCAAGCATTTACCACCTTCATGCGAGCTCCCTCGCACGGTGGTAAGTGCTTGCGGGCGCGCTCCCGTGATACAGCCGGCGGCTATAGCCGCTCGCTGTATCACTCGGCCCCGCCCCCCGGCGCGCCGCGTCATCGGATGTGATTGACAGCAGCGCGAGCCAATGGCTGCGCTGCTTTCAATCCATCCACTGCAGCCAATCAGCGACAAGGCTGAGCTGCAATGAAGATGACGAGCACGAGCAGCGAAGATTCGAGGCGTCAGGTAAGTAAAACGGGGGGGCTGGGGGCGGCGGTACTGTCAAAAGTTTTTTCACCTTAATGCATAGAATGCATTAAGGTGAAAAAATTTTTACCTTTACAACCCCTTTAAGTTACAGGAAGTCCAAAAACACTTCAAAGTTATAATGAGATGTTGTCTTTTCCAGTGCTTCCAACAAATGTCAGCAAAGGGGTTAAACACACTTCTTCATCTTTAGAGATTGGGCCCGGGTGTGTTCGGGATCCCACCTGCCCAATCCCACCAGGAAGCCAACACTGCACACAGCTAATCATAGGCAATGAGAAATTTCCCATTGTGTGCAGCTGCGGACCAGGAAATGTCTCACTGTCTCTGATTAGCGGTGTGCATCGTTGGCTTCCTGGCAGGATCAGGCAGGTGGGATCCCAAACACATCCATGCCCATTCCTATTCCTCTTTATAAGTAACCACACTCAATGAAAGAGAAGAAGAGGGCCCATAGTGCCCACTGCCATAATCTATTGATCTAATCACAAATAGTAAAATCACAAATAAAATAGAGGAATCAGCACACTCCAGGTAATAACAGATCACTGTACTGCTCACAATGTAAATGTGTATTGCTCTGCTCAAACAGCGGTTCGCATATCCACAAGCGTGATGATGTCACTTGCTTGACTCTGCCCTAACCTGTTGCGTCCAATCAGGGACATGCACCTGCACCCACACAGATGTCAAATCTAACAGTCGGTGTGGCCTAATTGAGTTAAAAGTGGGATGGGCTTAATGGGCATGGTCAAATAAAACCAGGTCAGTCTGTCCCCTGTGAAGAACAGAACCGAGAGCACGCAGCCCTAAGTGTAATTTACCCTTTATTAGACGCATAAAAAGCAATCATATTATGCACCCACAAAAGCACTTGTTAGTAGTCTAAACAAAAAAATTCTAGCTTTGGCTTCTGCACAGTTGTCAAACCCTTGCATGGAGAAGGAAACTCCTGGCAGTCCTCCTGCATGGTCCTACGATGGATGGTAAAAGGCCAGCCAAGAAAGTGCCAAGAGTGAACAAGAACAGCGTTTCACCATTCCCTCCAGGTCAGTTTGTCCCCAGTATAATTCTCCCCCCCAGGTCAATCTGTCCCCCAGTATAATTCCCCCAGATCAGTCTGTCCCCCTGTGCAGCGCTCCCAGGTCAGTCTGTATAATCCTCCCCCCAAAGATCAATCTGTCCCCCAGTGTACTCCCCCCAGGTCAGTCTCCTTCCCCTTCCTCTCCAAGGTCAATCTGTCCCCCAGTATAATCCTACCTCCCCCCTCCAAGGTCAATCAGTTCCCATAAGCTTGTGCACAGGGTGTGCCAGGTGTGCCTGGGCACACCCTAATCACCCGGTGTGGTGCAGATTCCCCCTGTTTAGACCCCCTTTATTCACCAAAGCCTAATGGGGCTCCTAAAAAAATGTAAAAAAAAATTAAATTGTAAAAAATATATATGTATAAAAACTACTGACACCGTCCACTGCCCCACTGACACCAATCTCTGCCCTACTAACAATGTCCACTGCTCAACTGATACAGTCAGTATACTGTATACACACATGAATGTGTTTAAGCTTTGGGGTGCACACCCTAATGCAATAGGCTGTGCACACCTACTGTATTTCAGTTCCCCAGTATAATCCTCCCAGGTCAGTCTGTGTCACAGTACAATCCCCCCAGGTCAGTCAGAATTAAATTACTGGTTTCACTAAAAATACACTAAAATCATTATCGGCACACATAAACACAACATAACTAACAAAATTCCTGTTAAATCCCTTGTCCACATGGGGCGTACTAAAGTGCACAGATGTTCCTGGCATTCCTGTGCAGGCAGTCCCATGCATGTTAATTGGAATGTCGCTGCTCTAAATCTGACATCCGTGTGTGTGCAGGTACACAACCCCACATGCAGTCAGTGTTCAGGGACTTGCACATACACCCACACGGATGTCAAATCGAGAGCAGCTGCTGTGTCCGTACAACTGCTGCTTCCCAATTAACATCAATGGGACTGCCTGCATTGGGATGCATGGAAGAACTGTACATCCCAATGCAGGTAAACACAGTCTTGCATAGTTGTCAGGGTATTTCTGATATAAAATTATCAATTACATGAATATCAATGGGGAAAGCAAAGGGGTTCTTTGTATCCATTACTCAATAAGCATTTTGTTTTTAATACTAGTTACTTCCATGGAATACTATGCGATTTCAGATGCATGCATGTATGAATTCCTCTTTTTTGAATGCCATTGCCTTGTATATGAATAAAAATACTCATGATCAACCATATATTACATGTTTATGAGGTATGCTTTGTTTATATGCCAATTAAACAATTTTACAATTTCTCCTACCAGGTGTTCTCACTTGTACCTCAATCAAAGTCCCAAAAGCCCTTTCTTATTTATGAATAACAATGGGATCTATGATTATCAAGACAACCCTCACCCTCTAGTGAACAACAACTTAGATTTGCTATTCAAACAACACCTGACTAAAAAAAAAAAAAAAAAAACCCTCTAAATTAAAACACATTCGAACATTTAAGTTCTTGCGGGCTAAGATAGTCGCCTGAGAGAGATCTGCATACATGGAGATTCCATGGAGATATGGTTCAGGTAGTGAGTTGCATTGTCGGGCAAAATATATAACTGATCCTTAACCTGAAAGAAATGAATCTTTGCTATGACCTCCCTGTTTAACCGTTCTGGGAGGTACCAGGTTTAGGGAGCCTGTGAGCTCTGTCAGTTACCATTTCTTGGGGTTTTTTGATGGGAGCAGCTCTACTATCATTCTTCGGAAGTATTGACAGATATCCGCAGCGGGGATGGATTCTGTTATACCCCTGAACTTAATGTTATTTCTGCGGGATCAGTCCTCTAAGTTCACCATTTTAATGTTTTAGATCTTTTCCACCAGATTGCCTCGAGCATCGACTATTTTGTTGTGTGCCTGAGCATAGTCTCCCATCCTGTGCTCAATATGGTTGATCTTATCCCCAAGAGCTGTTAATTCAACTCTGGTTTGTTTCAAAAGGAAGACTTGTCGTGTTGTAGAGCCCCCTGAGAGTAATTAACATTTCTTTAAGAGTTGTGTTCAGTATTGGTTGCCCAACGGTGGGAAAAGAGTCAAGCTGTTTCCCAAAAAACATTCATATCAGTCACAGAATCAGTGTCAGAGTGAGTGGCACTTACATTATCTCCTTCAGCTTCCAGTCTCCCCTTCTGCTTCACATGGCTGGTCGATGCAGAGGCACAATTATCAGTGCCAGGTCTGCTGGAGCCATCAGTGCGCTTATAGAAGCCTCATGCAGGGGCAGCAGCTGCCGCTGTGGATTTGTGTGGGAAGGTGCTGGCCCCATCTTGGCTCTCCAGGGCTCCCACCCGACAAGCAAAGCCAGTTTGTGGGGCCCCTTGTGCATTTTCAGTTTCCCCATCGCTCTTCTGCAGGTCACTGGGTTATATGGGTGAAAGGGGGAGAGAGAATCCTGCTCCCTGTCGCTGTGTGTACCTGCTTGGATCCCGCTTCACTGGAGCTCAGTTACTCCGTGGCCATATTCACACCGGCTGTCGACCACACCCTCCATAGGACCATTGTAAAAGGAAAGACAATTACAATTCTTCTTCTGTTTGCTAGGCATTAGCAGATGCAAATGCCAGCCAGTTTTTTCTTGGGAAATCCAAATTCTATGCATCACTATATCTCTATCCTAGCAAAAAGCAAACTTTTTTGTATGGTCATCATAATATCAGCTACTCTCACTGTCTTAGTCTACAGAGATGCTAACAAACTGATTTTCCACCCCACGAGTGAAACTTCCCTGTAACTTCTTTGCAAATAGGAAAATCCGGAGAGAGGTCAAATAAAGGTGAACTGATTTTTTTTCCACAACAAGAAGTGAGAGGAAATCTACCCCTAGGAAGGGAAATTCACTCCTGCAACTCCCTCCTCATTGGATTACCTTTTCATAGGCTATCTCCCCTTTAGTCCATCATGAATGCTGCTTCCAGACTCATCCACCTTGCCAGCCACTCAGTGTCTGCCACCCCTCTCTGCCAGTCCCTCCACTGGCTTCCACTCACCCAACGAATAAAATTCAAAGTACTAACAACAACTTACAAAGCCATCCACAACTCTGCCCCCAGCTACATCACTAACCTGGTCTCAAAATATCAACCAAACTTCTTTCTTCGGTCCTCCCAAGATCTCCTGCTCTCTAGCTCCCTCTTCACCTCTCCAGAATTTTTCCAGAACTTCTCCCATCCTTTGGAACTTCCTACCCCAATCTATGTGTCTATCTCCTGTTCATCTTTAGACGATCCCTGAAAACTCCCCCCAAAAAATAAAGGCCAGCAGCTACACATACTGCAGCTGCTGGCTTTTAACAATAGGACACTTACCTGTCCTGGAGTCCAGCGATGTCGACACCGCAGCTGATGATTCCATCAGCTGCCGGGTGCTGCCGCCGCCATTGTGGGTAAAGGTACCCGGCAGTGTAGCCTTACGGCCTTACCCTACTGCACATGCGCGAGGCCCCGCTCCTCTCTCCTACTGGCCTGGCGACAGGGAGAGGAGGAGGCACTCCCGCAAGTGGGATAAGAATACCTTTTAAAGACAGGTATCCTGTCCCCCCTCACCCCCGAAAGGTGCCAATTGTGGCACCGGAGGGGGAGAGGAGACAAATGAGCAGAAGTTCCACTTTTGGGTGGAACTCCGCTTTAAAGAAGCCTATCCTGCTTCTAACTAATACACTGCGTTTTTACTTTCTCCATCAGCTTATCTCCCACAGTTATTAACTTTTGTATCCCTGGACCCTCCTTCTTAGATTATAAGCTTTAATGAGAAGGGCTGTCTGATTCCTCTTGTACCAAATTGTAATGTAACTCTGCTTTTGATGAAGGCCTAAGGCTGAAACGCGTCAGGTTTTTGGATGATGTTATTGCTGTAATGCGCAAATAAATAATTTCTATGGAGAAGCTGTCGAGTTGCCAGCCTGTACTTTCTATGGATCTAATGTAACTCTAATGTCTACCTTCATTTTGTAAAGTGCTGTGCAAACTGTTGGCGCTATATAAATCCTGTATAATAATAATATACAGTATGTATTGTTGTAACACTCAAAAATGGGAAACAATTATGGCTTAACGGTATTAATGATTCAGAAATGAGAGGAAAAATGATGATGTGATACTTAAAAACATGTCCTTTGAAATTCAGCAATTATTACCACAAAATTGATATCCTAATCAGGCATGCATCTACCGGCGATCCCCTAGTTACAAACATCCGACTTACAAACGACTCCTACTTGCAAACGGAGGGAGACAACTGGAAGTGAGAGGAAATCTACCCCTAGGAAGGGAAATTCACTCCTGTAAGAGTTATTATGGGAAAAAGGTTTCTCCACTGAAACTTTATCACCAAGGCTTATTTCCACAACAACCCAAAATGTTCAAAATCCAATTGTCATTGGGACAGAAAGTGAGATGAAATCTTCTGAACAGGGGCACAGACAGCAAAAGAAACAGTACAGGGGTGTTAACCCTTCCCTATGCTACCCAAAAAGCTTAAAAATAGTTTTTTTGGCTGGAGATACACTTAAAAAATCTATCTGTTCCGACTTACAAACAGATTCAGCTTAAGAACAAACCTACAGACCCTATCTTGTTTGTAACCCAGGGGCCGCCTGTATTGCAAATATTCCATGATTAAAATGAGAGAACAGTAAAGATATAAGATCAAAAGTAGTATTATCCATACCAGGGACCCCATCCAAACTATTGTAGCACCCCTCTGACACCCCAAAGGCAGCATAGCAACCCCGGAGGCCAGGGATAGGCTAGCATTTCACCCCAGGGATGAGTCCATGGCTAAAATAGAGGGACTAAGAAGGGATATTGGGCACCAGTCACTTTTGCCCTTTTAAGGTTTTATTGCAGAATGGTTAAGGAAGTGAGGGCTAGGGGTCCCAGATACCATAGCAGAGCACTTACAGACTCTCCAGATCCAGATCAATGTCCAGCTTCATCGTGTCAGAACCTTTAAGCCGACCCCGCAACACTGTAAGCACGTTCTCAAATTTCAGTGTGTCCTCCAAGTGAGTCACCAGATCCTTCCGAGAGACCAGCTTCCTCCTAGCTCTCTCCAGCCAGGGGCCTCCCCTGGGTCTCCTCCTTGGCACAGCTTCCTCCAGATCAGACAGGACAGCTTCAGGACCACATCAGCACATGTTAAGCCCCCAACCAAACTATTGGGCCTAACAGCAGAGCTCCAACAAGCAGCACCACCCTAGGCTGAGGCTAGCACATGGCCTGTCCCAAATATTTTTATCCGCCCCAGCATGGACCAGTGGCATAAACCTCCTACTGGGTTGGCTGAAGGAAATATAAATATTCATAACTTTATTTGTATAATCACATACTTTGACCAGTGACATCTACTGGTGACAGTGAAAAAGTCAACCTAAGCTTAGGGAAAAACCAGGTGACAAACTATACAATCAGTTTAAGCTAACTACAGCCCAGCCAAAAACAAAATTGACATAGTAGCCCCTGTTTAGGACAAGGATGTTACACTATTATAAGGATAATATATCTAGAATTAACTCATGGATAAGAATATAATGTCCCAGATATGGTTAAGTGATCCATTGAGTGAATACAAAGTTGTTTCCAGAGACCCAAATAGGAATTCTTGGTCTTAGAGTGCCATCTGATGGACAGGTATAATCACCAGCTAAATAAATATTAGGGTAATCAGAAGAAATGCTTTCACATGCCATCTCACCACACACATTGCGCACATGTATGATACAACATTAGTTGAGGCAAACCATTTACTACTGACAGGGGTGCTTACAATGATCAGCTTTTATTTATTTTATGTAAACCTTTATCCCAAAAGGAAAAAAAGTGTTAACTGAAATTCACCTTCATTTTGTTAGTGTATCTAAGTCTAACACTCCCCTTCCTGCAGATTAATGCTGTTGTCCAAATGTGTCTCTGTTGCTCCTCCTTCCAAAGTGTAGACACTCAATACAGAAAGTGTATTACTGGCCAGATAAACAGGTGAAAAAAGAAAGAAAAAAGCCTGAAAAAGAAAACGAATGCAGGCACCACATCCAAGGATTGGTAAGCTGCAATATGTTACATTTTTGGTTTGGGGTTTAATACTGCTTTAAACATTTTCAGCAAAGTTTGCATGAAAACAGGGTTCACATACTTTGCAAGATACATTTAAGCTGGCCAACTACATCAAAGTAGTCCTTGTATGGCCAGTCCCTACTTCACTTTGCAAAATGCAAATTACTTACTGGTTTATAGCATTACAAGCACGGAGACCCTTTTTTATTTTAGTCTAATAATTTTATGTTTCACATCCATGTTGTAGCCCTGTTGAAGGGGACAATGAGTGGTCCCCGAAGCTGTTGCACCTATTTAGAATAAATTTAAAGACACATTGGCTGATAGACTGTACATCATACTGACAAAGCATTTTTATATTACAGAAAACCCAAATCAAAACCCGATTCGTTCTTTGTTAATCAATGCTGCATTATTCTTTTCATATTTAACCCACAACTGGGCTGACCCAACACATTTCAAAACGTTTTTCTGAGAGGTGAGGGTATGCCATTATGTCAACTGTGCATAAATAATTACATCAGCCACATTAAAATAATACAGGTGCCTCATTTCCAATATATTGTGGTGAATCCAAAGAATGCCACATGTGCACACAAGACTCACATGGACAACCCAGAGCCAATAAAGCCAGGTCCTCCCCAATGTACATCCGTGCTTCCATCATAAAAGATAGATCACTGCGATTAGCCAACGTGATTGGGATCATTTGAAAAAGGTTTTCCTGGCTCCCCTTCATTAGTATGAGATCATAAGCTGTCACTGACAGCCAGGGCCGTTTTTAAGGCAGGGCCCTGTCATTGTTGTGGGGCCCAAAGCTGCTGCCTCATACTTGACAACTATCCTGGTTTAAATTCCCTCGTCCCTTGAGGTTTTAGTCCTGTGCTGTGTCCCAATATCTCAGTGTGAAGTGCTGCTACTAATGCTGCCCAGCTCTGCCCTATTGTTGTGTACAGATGACTCACCAGCAGACCCTGTGTTTAAATGTAAATAGCGGCGGCATTCATATGTAAATAGCGGCGGCCGGCGGCATTGATATGTATATCATGCCCCCCTGAGGTCATGTCCACAGTAATCTCTAGCAACTAATCAACTAGCAGAAATCATGAACTGTAACCTCTAGCGACCAATCAGTGAGCCGTAATGTGTGCTGTAACCTCTAGCAACCAGTCAGTGAGCGGTAATGATACACTGTAACCTCTGGCAACCAATCGCAATAGCTACCTGATCTGATTCAGTAAACTGATTTTGAGTCTAGCTGCTATTTATTGTATGTCTCAGAGCAGGTGGAGAGCAAAACTGCATGGGGGTGGGGGGGCCCCAAGAAAAGTTTTGCCCAGGGTCCAATCAATATTAAAGACGGCCCTGCTGACAGCTCAGTCTTAGTGCTGGGAGCATGCTTCCAGCACAAACACAACACCCAGAAAGAAAGCTCACTTCCTGGATGTCGCATATGCAGTATGTGTTACACGGTCATAAATGGGTTAAATAGGCATGCGGTAGGCAGCATATCTCTTCTTGATTGCCAGCTAACTGCGGACCAACCTCTGCTGACAACATGATCTACTGCAGACCAATAGTTAGCAGCTTGACCAAACTGAAAGAGGCTTTTGTTATATCATAGTTAAAGTGATATTAAAGTCTAATTTTTTGTGTTTAAAATTTAACAAACATGTTATACTTACCTGCTCTGTGTAGTGGTTTTCAACAGAGAAGCCCAGATCCTCCTCTTCTTGGGCCCCTCACCAGCACTCCTGGCTCCTCCCTCCTGCCGAGTGCCCCCACAGCAAGCAGCTTTCTCTGTGGGCACCTGAGCCAAGCTGCAGCTCTGTGTGTCCATTCAGACACAGAGCAACGGCTAGGCCCATCCCTTTCTCTCCTCGTTGGCTCGCTGACTTTGATTGACAGCAGCGGAAGCCAATGGCGCTCCACTGCTGTCTCAGCCAATCAGGAGGGAGAGTCCTGGGCAGTCGAGTCTTTCCTGGGACATCGCTGAATAGAGATGGACTCAGGTAAGTATTAGGGGGGCTGGGGGGGGCTGTTGCACACAGGTTTTTTTTCATCATAACCGCTTTCCGACCGCCCGTTTAACGGCGGCAGAATGGGTCCCCTGTGTGAATCGCTGTAGCTGTATGGCAGACTCTTTAAGGTGTATAGGTACCCACGGTACCGCAGAGCTGATGCGCATGCCCGGCGGCCGCAATGTCCGCCGGGCACCTGCGATTGCTCCTGACAGAGCCAGAATGAGGATCTGTGTGTGTAAACACACAAATCCACATTCTGGCAGGGGTTAGGAGACAGATCCTGTGTTCCTAGTATATAGGAACAATGATCTGTCTCCTCCTCCAGGCAGACCCATCCCCCCTACTATTAGAACACGCTGAGGAAACACATTTAACCCCTTGATCGCCCCCTAGAGTTAACCCCTGTATAAATGTCAGTGGTCCCAAATGTGTCCGATCTGTCCGCCACAATGTCGCAGTCCCGATAAAAAACGTAGATCGCCGGCATTACTAGTAAAAAAGTAAAAAAAATAAGAAAAATGCCATAAATCTATCCCCTATTTTGTAGATGCTATAACTTTTGTACAAACTAATCAATATAAGCTTATTGCAACTTTTTTTTACTATAAATATGTAGAAGAATATATATCGGCCTAAACTGTGGAAGAAATTTTTTATTTTTCTTTAAATTTGGGGATAATTATAGCAAAAAAGTAAAAAATATTGTGTTTTTTTCAAAATTGTCACTCTTTTTTTTGTTTATAGCGCAAAAAATAAAAAACACAGAGGTAATCAAATAGTATCAAAAGAAAGCTCTAATTGTGGGAAAAAAAGGACGTCAATTTTGTTTTGGTACAGTATAGCACGACCGCACAATTGTCAGTTAAAGCGACGCAGTACCGTATACCATAGAAGCAAGTTTTAAAAATCATTGGTGTAGTTAATTGTCTTTCCTACTTTTGACCACAAGATGGCAGCACATGTCCTTTTGCCATGGGTCTGCAGGTTTTAAAGCGGAGGTTCACACAAAAATTGAACCTCCGCTTTTTCGGAACCCCCCCCCCTCCGGGGTCACATTTGGCACCTTTCAGGGGGGAGGGGGTGCAGATACCTGTCTAAGACAGGTATTTGCACCCACCTCCGGGCTTAGACTCCTGCAGGAGTCTACGCCTCTTCCGGTCCCCCCGCTGTCTGCTGGGAAACACACAGGTCCCAGAGACAGCAGGGACCATCCGGATTGCACATCGCGCATGTGCAGTAGGGAATCGGGAAGTGAAGCCGCAAGGCTTCACTTCCTGATTCCCTTACCGAAGATGGCGGCGGCAGCACCCGAGAGCCGAGCGACAGATCGGCTTTGGGTGCTGACATCGCGGGCGCCCTGGACAGGTAAGTGTCCATATTTTAAAAGTCAGCAGCTGCAGTATTTGTAGCTGCTGACTTTAAAAAAAAAAAATTTCGGCGGACCTCCGCTTTAATCCAGTCCGTGCCTTCCTGGGATGATGGATGCATATTTCTGCCAATGGCTGTGTGGAACACTTTCTCACTTTACCCATGATGGGCCTGGCTTGTTTATCCAATGAGCGCCTTTGGGCCATCTGGTTTAACCAATGGCAGTGCTCCCTTGTCTTGCCAATGAAGTATATAGAGCGTCGGCGCAGGCGTGTGGGCGTACCCCTGATGACGTCACATCTGACGAAACAATCGTCGGGATGCTACGCACACACACATGCTCTGCGCATGCGCGATTGTTTATGCACGTTTGTTTTACTTGCAAGGAATTCCTTTTTATCTGTTTGTACTGGAGACTCGTTTTTAAGCCAGAATGTTTGTATGAAGCACTGCAATACTTATCATTAAACACCCAAAGAGACAATATTGCACTATTGGAGTCTTTGTTTCTTTGCATATCTGCATTTCCTGATATTGAGGATATGTGATCTGATCTGATCATCGCCCAGTGTTTGTGTAGGCTTCTGGTGCGAGATGCTTAGGACATCTGGACATCCTTTCAGTGGATCCTTGATCCAACAAGCGATTTGTGACCCCCCTGAGTAAGAGTGGTCGCAGGCTTTCTGGTAAGCCTTTTATCTCACTGCGGTGATGGGTAACACGCGGTCAAGTATTTGATCCATGCTCCATATTTCACATGGGATCTTCTTCAGTGAATTCCTGCCATTTATGGACTCCTCACATCTGCACTGTTTATTGCTTTCATTTTTGGGCACTTTATATGCTATTGCACTTTACAGCATAACGTGTATGTTTATGCATTGTGTTGGTCACACATTATATTATTATTGTACATTAGCTACAGCTGGTTTTACACATTTGCACTTTATTGTTATCACATGTTACATATACTTTTGTATCATCTTGAATCACTTAATTTTTAGCACTGTACTTTACATTTTACATTTTGCTTTATTGCCCAATATCTGGGTTATAGTGTTCAGCTGCTGTTTTGTTTATCTTTTCACTGAGCGGGGATATCATTTTACACTTATGGATGTTATAAAAGTGGGATCTGTTCATGGATTCCCTGCTAGAATGGGCACCGTCACTGTAAAAAGAGCCATGCTGAGAAGTACTACACCCAATATACAGGACAAGAGAAGTGCTACGGTGCAGAGTCCATACATACAGAATAGGAAATGGTGGTGAGAATTACACCCAACATGCAGAGCAACAGAAGTACTATCATGCATCAACCATACATACAGAATAAGGCGTGCGCTAGGGGTTTGCCTGGTGTCCCTGGGAACACCCTAATCACCTTGTGTGCTTTGCAATTAGTAACCCCCCCTTCTGCAGTGCTGCCGGCTTCCCTCCTCTCCTGCCAGCTACGGCAGACACACATGGGGATTTTCAGGATGGGGAACTGGGAAGGGGCTGGTAAGAATCATCCCTTTTTTCTGAATGAACCCAGTGAGTGATTAGTACCAATCACTCACTGTGTTAATTCATAACTGTGTTTACTTTGCTTCAGTTTATAAATGAACGGCTGTGTAGAGCTCTTCCTGTTCATTAATTCTGTGTGGCTGAGGCTATAGAAAGGAACTGGGCAATGTGTTTCCTTAGTCCCCACTTCTCAAAAGTGACACTTCTATTTAGATCTCTGATTTTTCACCAGGGTCCCCCAAGAAGGATTGTGAAAAAATGTAAAAGAAAAAAAAAAAGCAACAGATAATAAAAAAATGTAAATAAATAATACATACACCAGTTCTGTGCGTGTGTGTATATACTAAATATACATATATACACAGGCATGTGTGTTTAAGGTTTGGTGTGCACACCCTATTGCAATAGGCTGCGCACACCTACTGTATGAGGCTGGCCTAACTAAAACAATAGATACCGCCATTTACACAAACAAGCTGGATAGAGGAACCCCCCTGCTGGGACATTGTATTCTGACAGGTATGTTCCGAATTATCCCTTCAACAGAAGTCAATTAAATAATCGACTTCTGTTGTGCATGGGAGGCCACACACTAATTGAAATTTTGATCAGTATATGGCCTACTTGAAGTGATGCTAAAGGATAATTTTTTTAAATTATAATAAAAAAATGTTATACTTTCCTACTCTGTTCAATGCTATGTGCAGTAGGGAACCGGGAAGTGAAGCCGCAAGGCTTCACTTCCTGATTCGCTTAACGAAGATGGCGGCGGCAGCACCCGAGAGCCGAGCGACAGATCGGCTTTGGGTGCTGACATCGCGGGCGCCCTGGACAGGTAAGTGTCCATATTTTAAAAGTCAGCAGCTGCAGTATTTGTAGCTGCTGACTTTAAAAAAAAAAAATTGCACAGAGTGGTCCCTTACCTCTTCTTTGGGCATTCTCCCGTTGGCACTCTTCCCTCCTTCTCACACATGCCCCCTCAGCACAGGATTTGACTGGCAGCAGCAGCAGCCTATGGCTCCCGCTGCTCTCAGAGTCTCCTGTGAGGCCAGGAAGAGAAAGCAGTGGTGCTGCACATAGTCTCAGCATTGGATCAAGAGGGGAGGCAGGTAAGTGTTTAGGGATGGGTGGGGGCATAGTGGGTCATTTTTAACAGAATAAGAACTTACAGAATAAGAACTGATATGTGCTTTTCTACATTTATTTTGTACAGCATTCCCTATGACTTCTTCCATAGTAAAAGCAACCCCTTCCCGATCTGATAACAGCTCCAGCTACATTTGTGGTAGCCCATAGCAACCATTCAGTCTGTTTCTTTGAGTTAAGCAGAGGCGTAACTGTTGGGGTCGTAATTGTGACCCTGCCCCGTGCTTCAGGGGGCAAGTGTGGCTCCCCTGTCATATTTGGTTCTACATCTGGATGGGTGGGGGGGGGATCATATAGAGGAACTGATGCCCTCCATTTTCCTCCTGCAGCCACTGAAAGCCAGCTTCTCCCCCTCTCCCTCCCGCCGACATGCAAGTTCATGCGGCTGCAGGAGGAAAATGGAAGGAATAGGTTCCTCTATATGCCAATCCCTTCTATCCAGGTTGTGACCTGGAAAGTGTATGTGTGCCGCTCATTAAGGAGGGGTATGTAGACTGTACATCTGCAGCTGCTGTTAGAGTGCTAACAGGGGATGGAGCCTGTCCTGGCTTCTGTAGGGTTCAAGGGAAAAGAATGATGGCCCCTGGAAGTTGCACACGTAGAGAGGTGAATGCAGTGGCAACCTCAGCCTGCACTCCAACAAGGCCATGCCCCCAACACATTTCACTCCACCCCCCCCTCCGAGCTTAGCCATCGGGATAGCCCATGCTATCTCCATGACTAAGCTTCAGGGGGCGGAGTGAAATGTGTTGGGGGCGTGGCCTTGTTGGAGTCCAGGCTGAGGTTGCCACTGCATTCACCTCTCTAGGACACCTTATATGTGCGACTTCCAGGTGTCATTTCTCTTTTCCCTTCTTTCCAGGTTACTTGTATCCTGCTGCCCAGGGTTCCTGTGTGCTCCCCTGGTCCCCCCCTCCCCCCGCTAATGGCTTCCCCTCTCCCCTTTCCAGCTGGCTGCTGTGGGGGATGCTTTCAGGATGGAGAGCTGGGGAAGGGCACAGTAATTATGTCATTTACCGGCCTCTTCTTTTTCTGAATGGACACAGTGAGTGATTGGTACCAATTGCTTTTGTGTCTATTCATAACTGAAACATAAGAAACTGTTTTTACTATGCTTCAGTTTATGAATGAACAGGAAGCTCTGTACAGAGCTTTTCCTGTCCAATCATTCTGTTCAGCTGAGGCTGCAGAGATGGAGATTGAGGGCCGTGTCCTCAATCTCCTTTCTTTTTCACAGGTGAAACATCAGAGGTCTATTTAGACCCCTGATATTTCACCAAAGACCCCACAAGGGCTCCTGAAAAATTGTAAAAAAAATAAGAAGAAGAAATAAAATTGTAAAACAAAAATAAAAAACTTCTGACCCCATCCACTGCCCTAGTGACTCCGTCCACTGCCCTATTGACCACATTCTCTGCATTACTGACAAAGTCCACTGCCATACTGACACCATCCACTGCTCTACTGACTGACACCATTCACAGTTTTACTGACAAGCTGGTATCAAAAGGTTTGAAAACATTTTTTTGCAGCAGTGTTTACATATATAAAAACAGTTTGCTGTGCTTAGGGTTGATCACATTCATGTAAACATGCAGATTACACAAAAAATTAATAAAGTTCCATTAGGTGATGAATCAAAGTGCTCGTGCTTAAATTGACATCTCCTGTGCAATGGTGTTCAGACTGGATGCCCCACATAGATGTACACTCACCCTGGATGTTGACCAACTATCGCTAGTATGGTCCTATAGGCGTGTGTGGATACCCCTAGGGAGCCTGTTGAAATGACGTCTCATGCATGAATGCACCTCATAAGTATGGATGGAAATGACAAAGGAGAACCTTTAGTGCGCAATGCTGTAAAACCAGGTTTATTAAATACACAAATTAAAATAATTCACTCACATTTAAAAGTGCCTTATAGTCCTGGCACCTGGCATGTGTAGCAGGTGATTGCTAAGGGTATTCGGCCCTTATAGGAAAAGCCACTGTTTGCGGTGTTCAGCTAGATTCCCGGGTAGTTTCGTATGGGCGGAAGTAACGCGATGACGCGGTGCAACCTCCGATGTTTCGGCCTGTCACAAAGCCATCATTAGAATGCTGTCAGTCCGCCATATTTATTGTGGGCATTTATACCCTTACTACAGGTCTGATTGGTTGAATCAATATAAACACCTGCTGCATACTCGAGGGGGCGTACAATCTTGGTTTAACTACTTGGCGCCCGCGCTATAGCCGAAAGACGGCTGCAGCGCGGGCCTTAATTTCCGGAAGGGCGTCCATGGACATCCTCCCCAGCAAGCGCAGTCTGTGCGACCCTGTGGGTTGCGCGTGGCGCGCTCTGTGATCACCGAGTCTACGAGACTCGGCTGATCACAGATCCGAGTAAGGGGTCGATCCCGGCCCCTTACCACGTGATCAGCTGTCAGCCAATGACGGCTGATCACGTGATGTAAACAGAAGCTGGCTAATCACTGACAGCATGAGGGGAAAAAAAAGACAATCACCGGCTTCTGTCAGAGGGACATTGGTCCCTCACTCAGAAAGCCGCGGCTGTGCCCACCAGTGTCACCTGCCAGTGCCCACTATGCCACCTACCAGTGCCACCTATAAGTACCCACCAGTGCCACCTACCAGTGCCCACAGTGCCACCTACCAGTGCCCACAGTGCCACCCATCAATGCCCACCAGTGCTGCCAATCAATGCCCATCATTGTCTAATAATCAGGGCCATAGATTAGTGCTGCCTATCAGTGTCACCTACCAGTGCCTACCAGTGCCCATCAGTAGCACCCATCAGTGCCACCTATCAGTGCCCTTCAGTGCCACCTATCAGTGCCAACCATAAGTGCCACCTCTCAGTGCCACCTATTAGTGCCGCCTCATCAGTGCTTATCAGTGCCACCTATCAGTGCCCATTAGTGCCGCCTTATCAGTGCCTATCAGTGCCCATCAGTGCCACCTATCAATATCCATCAGTGCCACCTATCAGTGCCCATCAGCGCAGCCTATCAGTGCCCATCAGTGCAGCCTCATCAGCGCACATCAGTGAAGGAGAAAAATTACCTGTTTTCAAAATTGTATAACAAACTATGAAGCAGTTTTGTTTTTTTTTTTTCAAAATTTCGGTCCCTTTTTGTTGTATTTAGCAAAAAATAAAAAACCCAGCAGCAATTAAATACCACCAAAAGAAAGCGCTGTCTGTGTGAAAAAAATTATAAACATTTCATTTGGGTAATCTGTAGCATGACCGCGCAATTGTCATTCAAAGAGTGACAGCGCTGAAAGCTGAAAATTGGTCTGGGCAGGAAGGGGGTTTAAGTGCCCAGTAAGCAAGTGGTTAAAACAATGTCTATAAGGACTGGGCTGACATTGATATCTACCAAATGAAGATTATTTTTAAAAATGTACGTCCATATGGAAAAACAAGTAAAAATGAAAATAAAAATAAAAAGGTGAAAATGAAAATAGGACGAGTGAGGTGATAAAAAAATACAAGGCCCTCTGCTGGTCATAGGCAGTAAATGAGCCCTTGCTCAACCACATTAAAGAGGCCATCTAGTGGAGTGATGTGATATTACATTGGACATAAAGTGAAGAGATAAAGGTAGATGTTGTGGGACAAATTGCTAAGTGAAAATCAGTGGTATAATATTAAATATTAGAACGTGACATATTATATAGTGTTAGATGGATACGTTAAGTGAATAAGGTGACCCATATGAACACTCGTACAATTAAATATTAAAAATTGGGTATTACCAGAATATTTAAAACAATATTAAATAGTTTGCTGGGAGTGGACTAGAAATAACTGACAACTGACTAGTCATATGTTATTAATATAACTATATATATATATATATATATATATATATATATATATATATATATATATATATATATATATATATATATATATATATATATATATATATATATACATATATATATATATATATAGTTATATATATACATAACTATACATTCAAATAATGATGGTTTAAGGTAAAAAATTACTAAAACAGATTAAAAATTACGCTGAGGAAAATTAATACTGATAAAATAAATAATCTATAATGAAACAATTTAAGTCTAATTCTACATTTAACCCAATGGTGTCAAAGTTTGTAATTCAAAAATCCATTTAGTTTCATTCTGGGATATCTTCTGGGTCATATTGGCACCCCTCCAGGGTCTATTGATGGTGTCAATTGCATAAAATGATAGACCAGCTGGGTCTTTATTATGTACCATCCTGAAGTGGTTGGACACACTATGTTTAGGAAATCCACTACGGATATTCGTTATATGTTCACAAACTCTTTTAGTTAATGACCTGGTGGTCCTGCCTACGTACTGGTAGCCGCAAACCCCTTCCCGCCGACCGTACGCAGATATGCGTACTCGGCTTTCCGGGGTTATACCGGGATGATGCCCGCAGCTGCAGGCATCATCTCGGTACCGTTGTTTAGAGCGGGCGATCGGCTACCCATATATAACAACCGATGCGGCTAAAAGCCACTCGGCTGTTATACCGGAGGAGCGGGAGGGGACATCCCCCCTCCCGCCGCCTCCCGCCGCTGTTACCGGGCCTCCCGTGCGGTCGGGAGGCCCAGTGTCCAATCGGCTGTCTCCAGCGGCTGTGGGCGGGCTGGAATGAAGCCGTGGGCGGCTTCGTTCCAGCCTTCTCAATGTAAACGCGGAAGTGACATCATGACGTCACTTCCCGTTTACTCGGCTGCCAATGGCGCCGAATTAAAAAAAATATACAGTATTCAGAATCGCCATTTTCGGCGATCTGAATACTTTGAAGTGCAGAGGAGGGATCGGAGGTCTTTTAGACCCCCGATCCCTCCATAAAGAGTACCTGTCACCACTTATTACTGTCACAAGGGATGTTTACATTCCTTGTGACAGCAATAAAAGTTAAAAAAAACAAAACATTTTTTTTAAAAACACAATTTATAAATCTAAAAATAAATAAAAAAAAAAAAATTTTTAAAGCGCCCCCGTCCCCGCGAGCTTGCGCAGCGAAGAAAACGTATACGGAAGTCGCGCCCGCATATGTAAACGGTGTTCAAATCACACATGTGAGATATCGCCGCAATCGTCAGAGCGAGAGCAACAATTATAGCCCTAGACCTCTGCTGCACAAATACCGTGTGATATAAAATATTGCAACAATCTCCATTTTATTCTCTAGATTCTCTGCTAAAAAAATATATAGAATGTTTGGGGGTTCTAAGTAATTTTCTTGCAAAAAATATGGATTTTAACTTGTAAACACCAAATTTCAAAAATAGGCTTAGTCATGAAAGGGTTAATTGGGTACTTTTTATGACTTTGATGAGTGGTGAAATATGTCCTTTTCCTAGGAGCCCTCTGTGTAATTCTACAGGGTCCACATCTTCCAGACCTATAAAACCCTTCTAGATTGAACATAGTGGTAGCTATTTTCTTGGGGGGATCAGATATGTTTTTTACTATTCTTGTTCTTAGCCCTGGTGCTCTTCAATAAATAAATCTAGGTTTACTTGGTAGTACTTTGTTTAAAATGGGATCCTTCTGTAAAATGGGCCAGTATTTTTTAATACTTTGTTCCAAAAATGTAAATTGTTTATTAAAACCTGTGATGAAGGTGATATCATATTCTTTTACTTTTGTACTTTGTTTTGTTGTTAGCAGTGCTTGTCTGTCCATTTCTCCTCCCTTCTCTCTTATTTTTAATAATATATCGCAAGGATAACCTTTGTCTGTAAACCATTTAATCAAGATATCTGTTTGTTCTATATAGTCTTGATATAGAGTGCAGCTTCTTTTTATACGCACGAATTGCCCTTTAGGAATGGCCATTTTCCACCTGGGATGATGGCAACTCCTAGTAGAAATGTAGCCATTTCTGTTTGTGCTTTTGAAATATGTTTTGGTGTTTAGCTTGCCCTCTGTTTTAAAAATACGCAGGTCCAATAAGTCTATGTTTTGTCGGTGGACTTTTACCGTAAATTTCATACCATAGACGTTTTTGTTGATGTGGTCAATGAATGCTCCTAGGGTGGACTCTATTCCTTTCCACACCAGCAAAATATCGTCTATGTACCTGCAGTACATCTGCAACTCTGGCCAAAGATTGCCCTAAATTAAATTAAATTACCTCTTCTTTCCATTTATTGAGAAAAATGTTCGCAACACTTGGGGCATATTTAGCCCTCATGTTGACACCTTTTGTTTGATTATAATATTGTCCCCCATACCAAAAGAAATTGTTGGTCATGGCAAGTCTCAAGCTCTTAAGGATGAATTGTTTTTGTCTGTATTTTAAACTAGTGAACTTATTTAGGGCCATTTGACTGCATTCATGGCGTCTGGTTGGCGAATGTTGGTGTACAAAGACTCAACGTTTTGGGCTTTTTAGGCTTCCCATCTCCCCTTTCCAGCTGGCTGCTGTGGGGGATGCTTTCAGGATGGAGAGCTGTCGAACGACACAGTAATTATGTCATTTACCAGCCTCTTCCTTTTCTGAATGGACACAGTGAGTGATTGGTACCAATTGCTTTTGTGTCTATTCATAACTGAAACATAAGAGACTGTTTTTACTATGCTTCAGTTTGTAAATGAACAGGAAGCTCTGTACAGAGTTTTTCCTGTCCAATCATTCTGTTCAGCTGAGGCTGCAGAGATGGAGATTGAGGGCCGTGTCCTCAATCTCCTTTCTCTGTTCACAGGTGAAACATCAGAGGTCTGTTTAGAACCCTGATATTTCACCAAAGGCCCCACAGGGGCTCCTGAAAAATTGTAAACAAAAAAAATAAGAAGAAATAAAATTGTAAAATAAAAATAAAAAAACTACTGAACCCATCCACTGCCCTAGTGACTCCGTCCACCGTTTTTTTGCAGCAGTGTATACATATAGCATTCCAGAATTGGCCAAACCTGCTGAAGATGTGTTTTCACTGCACACACATCTATATATATATATATATATATATATATATATATATATATAGATGTGTGTCTATGTATATATATAAATATACATATATTATATTATTTCTTAATGCATGATGCTGCTTGAAGACTCAATAGCTGTAAATCTTTAGCTATAGCAAGTTACCTCAGACATTTGCTACTCTCACATTGGTAAATATATTTGTGTAAACTACTGCTTTTAATAGCTTCTGTTTTCAAGCAATTGCAGATCCATTACATTTAGGAGATAAAAAATATAACATTATACATATGAATCAATTTCACCTCCAGCACATTAAGCTACTCTTACCTGTGGAATTTTACAGAATTACATCTTGATGGCAGAAATTGTGAACGATGAATCACATTCTGTGTGCACACCTGCTGTGAGGATAGTTGCAGTGACTATTGTGCTTGGAGCTCTTATGTTCCTGATCCAGTGTAAAGTAGCTGGGAAGAGCCCTTATGATTTCTCCATAGCAGCCATATCGCTTTACAATTTACATTTTAATTTCTGAAGTGTGTAGTGATAAAATTCTGAGATTTTGAATGCTGTTCTAAGAATTTATCCATGGCAGTTATTTGTGTAACATTTTTAATATCTGCTCTTTAAAGAAATAGTACTGAACTCTGATCATGAGTTATGGGAATGAACTGGCATTCCCACCATCTGTCAGCTACAATGCCTTTATTTTTTGACCGTTTTGTATGTCATGACAGCAATGACATCTCAAAAAAAGGGAGTGTGTCTCTGGCAGTCGTTCTCTAGATGAATAAAGAGAAGTTTAACTTTGTAAGTCTGTGTGTGTCGAAGGTGCTTGCCTAATTGCTATAATAAGCTATTTTTCAGTGTTGCAGTCTTCATCTCTAGTTGTGTTCCTCTACCATTTGGCAGTGTTTTCCTTGGATTCTCTGAAGGACATTTTAAAGATGAAAATCTGTATGATGACCACAGAAGCTTCCAGAGCTACAGCCAGCCTGAACATTTATCGTGCTCAAGCCAATCCCTGGAGAGAAGTGTCCAGAAGGAGGCTGAAATGATAATAAATAGTCTAAGGCACTGGAGTGCAAGTCCCTTCTCTCCAGGAGGGTTCTCAAGCCATGCAGCCCATTGATTGTATAGTGGCAATAGAGGCCTCAGCGGTGTCAGGGCTGAGGGCCTGGATGTACTTTGCTTGGCGCGTACTGCAAAACCTCACCACACAGAGCTTGGTCTGGAGAAATGCCGTCTCACTCACTGAAGAAAGCTAAAAAGGTGGCAGCTGTCCTGGGGACTTGTGAGTAAAGATCCTAAATTGATCCCTGTGACTGTGTAGTGTTTTGGAAGCTGCACTGGGTACCGGCAGTTGTGCATCAGTGCAAGGTTGCCAGATGCCAAAAGACTTGCCCCATGGTCTTTAGCTTTGGGGCCTTAGACTTTTGAGCACCCACTATTACTCTAGGAGAAGATTTCCCTCTTCCTAAGTGCTAATAGTTTTGGAGTTTCCCATGCCCTAGCCCTCCTCTCTCCTTTTAAAGTTCTTTAAGCAGTTAACTAAAAAAAAGACATCCCCTAGACTGATTCATTGGAGCTGGAGTGTATGGACTGGTGGTTGGCTGACTGGCAGCCTCTGTACACCAGGGAAGATCCAGCTATTAACAGGGGCCCCTTGGGGGATAGCACTACTGTTATGTTTTGCTAACTTTGGTGCAAGTAAACTGCTTTTACAGCAGTGATTGATTAGCAGCACTAGGATCATTGGTTTGAATCCCAACCATGACACTACCTGTCTGGAGTATGCATGTTCTCCCGGTGCCTGTGTGGGTTTCCTCTGGGCAGAGGCGTCACTAGGGGGTGGCTATTGAGGCTATAGCCCCGAATCTGGAGCCCATAGCCCCGAGTCTCTAGGGCAGGGGTCAGCACCTGGCCTGCCACCACTGAAAGCGGGCACCCGGCCTGCGGACATTATCACAGGGCTGTATGGGGGCTGTGCAGTGTAGTGGGGTGCAGGGGACAGTGGACACTACAGGGGGGCTGCATTGCTGGGCACTGGTGAGGCTGCATAGATGGGCACAGCTGAGCCCTGCATTCTTTATGTAGCCAACCGTGGGGCTCTCTAAGGACCCTGATGTAAGGGGGGGTTTGGGGACCCTGATGTAAGTGGGGGGGGGGCTCTCTGGGGACCCTGATGTAAGGAGGAATCCGCACTCAGATATGTAACGATATTTTTTATACACACACACACACATATTCTATACACGTGTTTGCCTGCCCACCCAAGCATATGACTTTCTTTACGTCGCTGCTATGGGCTCTAGCCCCGGATCTTTTCTAGACCTAGCAACGCCCTTGCCTCTGGGTACTCTGGTTTCCTCCCATATTCTAAAAACATGCTGGTAGGTTAATTGGCTCCTGGCTAAATTGGCCCTAGTATATGAATGAATGATTGTGAGTTAGAGACCTTAGATTGTAAGCTTCTTGAGGGCAGAGACTCAAGTGAATGTACAATATATATGTAAAGCACTGCTTAAATTGATGGTGCTATATACATACCTGTTCTAAATAAATAACAAATCTCTAAAGTGGACCTGAACTCCAAAAGAGAAGATCTGTGGTCCTATAGAGAACTTCTAGAAAAGCCAATGTAGCCTGAATGACACCCTAGAAAAAAGTGGGAGATCAAGGGGTTAAATGTGTGTTCCCTCAGCATGTTCTAACTGTGTGGGGATGGGAGTGACTAGGAGAGAAGCCATGTCGTTTTTCCTACTTAAAAGGAAGAAACTATATGGCTCCCCTCCTCTGACAGCACCGGGATTTGTGTGTCTACACACACAAATACCCTGCTGGCGCTCGTGCATACGATCGTACATGGCCGGTGGCGATCATGCCGGCCAGCCAATTGCATCAGGTCCCCCGCTGTGCAGCAGGCGCGCACGCGCCCTCTGGTGGCCTGAAAACGGGTAGGACGTACCCGTATGGGATTTCGCCCAGGAGTGCCATTGTGCGTGACACGTCGGCAAGTGGTTAATGGGCCTAGGTGCCCCTGTATGTCTCATAGCTGTACAACAGGGGTAGGTAACCTTAAAGTGGTGGAGATCTACCTGAACAACATGGAATAAGTTAAAGATCACCGGGCACACTTCACACCCGATTTAACCCTCTAATTGCCGTACTACCGTGTTGCAGTCATGGGTTTAAATCAGTTGGTGAGGAGGCAAATACCACCAAAAGAAAGCTGTATTTGTGGCAAAAAAAGATAAAAATGTAATTTGGGTACAGTGTTGCATGACCGTGCAATTGTCATTCAAAGTGTGACAGCACTGAAAGCTAAAACTTAGCCTGGGCAGGAAGGGGGTGAAGGTACCCGATACTGAAGTGGTTAAGCAGATACAGGAACAGTTTTTTTTTCATTTTGATATAAAGGTTTCACATAAATGTCTCTAAGCTGACCATTATAAAAATAAAAGAAAAAAGACTTAAAAAGAAAGAAAGAAAACAAATGCAGCCACCACATCTAAGAATTGATAAGCTGCAACATATTAATTCTTTTTACTTAAATACTGGTGTAAAATAGAACTAAAGTAAAAATCATTCTGGATAATGCGGAGACTGTGACACCACTGCCCTCCCTCTCCACCTCATCCAATCAGAGACTCCTTGTATTAATTGAGAAAAATGCAAGACATTCTGTGAATGGTGCTCGGTCTGGGACAGGAAGAAATCAATGATCACTATAGAAGCAGTGACTACAACAGTGATTCTACACTGCCACAGTGGTCCCACAGGTATGGCGTATGCATACTCCTCAGAATAGACACAGATGAGGAGCAGATATCATAAGTCTTTGAGTAGAGATGCTGCCATACAGATAGCCACTAGAGGGAGCCCCTAAACATCTGTGTGTGAAATATAGCCAACAAATTATGGAACAAGTCCTATTAAAATATTATTATCATTACAATGCTAGTACCCAGGGCTGGACTGGGACACACATGTGGCCCTGGAATTCAACTAGACTGGCCCACTTTAATTTTGAGTGTCCCTATCAGCACCCCCTTACATCAAAGTGTCCCCATCAGCACCCCCTTACATCAAAGTGTCCCCATCAGCACCCCCTTACATCAAAGTGTCCCCATCAGCACCCCCCTTCACATCAGAGTATCCTCAAGAGCACCCCCTTACATCAGAGTGTCCCCATCAGCACCCACTTACATCAGAGTGTCAGCCCCCTCTCATCCCCCTCCCATGTGTACTCACAGTTCTGAAGGCAGCCTCTCGTTCCTCTCTCCAGTCATGTGATAAGTGACAAGTGATAAGGGGAGAGAGGAAGGGAAATCTGCCGGCTGTCTATCTCCCCCTGCAGGCTGGAGGGAGCAGAAAGCCTAATCATCTCTCCAGCAAGTGTAGGCAGCTGCTCCTTGGTGACAGGAGTGAAATCACGATCACTCACTGTCAGTGAGGAGCGGCTCCAGGACTGTGCCTGACTGGCCCACTGAGCCATCGGCCCACCGGGAAACTCCCTGTAGTCCCAATGGCCAGTACATGCCTGCTAGTACCATAGGAGCTTTTACTACAAATATAGTACACAGTTGTTTCCCTTTAATCTATTCTTCCAAAGCATTATTGTAAAAGTCACAAAACTTTAGAAAAAAAGTAAATAAAATCAAAATAGACTGTAATCTTGGTGAGACTGCACAGGTTCAAAGATCACAAATTGCCCTCTTTATGGGGTATGTTAAAAAAAAAAAAAAAAAAAAAAAGGAGCATCTAGCTTTCACATCACCTCTCAGCCTGGCAATGTACAATCAGTGGCTTTTTTACAGATTGTGTGAGCGTCAATGTCCCTTTTGAAAAAAAAATAATAAAATAGACATTATTATTTCTTCAACTGAGTTTATTTGTTACTCTTGGGGTTACTCTTCTGCGTTCATGCAGTGTAATAGAATATGAGATCATCACTGATCTCTGAGCTGTGTCTTTTTTCTTTTTCATTGTACTGTATGTATTTATTTTTTATTCATTACTGAATCCAGATAAGAAGTATTGGGTAGATGCATATGCTTTATAATCACACCTGTCAAATCTTGTGAGGATAAAGCGAAAGTAGAAGAAGCGTATCCATTTTGAGTATCATTACTTATCACTTTCACTCAGGGGTTATCAAACATTTTAAACAAAGGGCCAGTTCACTGTCCACCAGACTGTTTGGAGGCCAGACCGTGACCAGTGGTCACAGTAATAAATATGCTTCTGTCAGTGGTTAGTGGGAGTAATAAGTACCCTGGCGCAAGTGGTCAGTAGGAGAAAAAAATGCCTGTGTCAGTGGTCAGTGGGAATAACAAATGCTTTGGTCTTAGTGAAAGTAATAAATGAACTGCTGTTAGTGGTAAGTAAAGTAATAAATGCCCTGGAATCGGTAGTTAGCGGGGTAAACCATGCCCTAGAGTAGGTGGTCAGTGGAAGCAATAGTGCCCCAACATTAGTGTCAGTGGGAGGAATAATGCCCTATTATTAGGGTTCACTGGGTGGAGGTGTGCCCCATCATTCATTTTCCAATGGGAGGAATGGTGCCCCATAATTGGTGCTTAATGGTCACGTACCTTTTGGTAGCCTCCATGTCCTTGTCAGGAAAGGCAAAATGTGCCCAGGCACATAGTTATGCGCAGACAGAGAATATCTGTTGGCTGGACTCATGCCACATTCACGGACACGCACCAAGTGGGCTATTAAAACATCACTGATGCACTAGGACCTTGCCTTATGGTCTACAGAGTTTCTGCATGTCTGCTATCTGTGTTTGATCTTCTGTTGCTGTCCTGATTCATCTGAGCACACTTAAACTCTGCCTGTACCAACCCCTGGCTTGCCGTTTGACCACATCTCTGCCTGCTCCTTCTGCCTATCTGCTTCACCGTTGCCAACTCCAGCCTAAACCTACTCTCCTGCCTGCTGTTCTGTTCCTAATGTGCCTGCTAGTTACCGACCTGGCTTGCCTGACCCTGCTCTGTGTCTTGCCAGTGTTAATCGTTCTTACTCACACAGCCTGCCAAGTGCCTGCTGTCTGCCTATCAGTGATCTGCCAGCCTGCTGTCTCTGCTGCTCTGCGTTACAGTCCAGCCTGCATCCGTGTGCACACAGACTACTCATTTGCAGCCGTCATCACAAGAACTGCCAGGCACTTGTGCCACTTCAGGCTCTCATGCCTCCTGTTACATTACCAGGGGTACTAAACCAGAGATTATTATTATTATACAGGTTTTATATAGCGCCAACAGTTTGCGCAGCTCTCAACAAAATAAAGGCAGACCTTACAGTTAGATTACAATTTGGTACAAGAGGAATCAGAGGGCCCTGCTCATTAGAGCTTACAATCTAAAAGGAAGGGTCATATGATACAAAAGTTAATAACTGTGAGGGATGAGCTGATGGAGGAAGTAAAACAGTGTTCGTTAGAAGCAGGATAGGCTTCTTTACAGAGAAGGGTTTTCAGGGATGTAAGAGAACCAGGTACACAACACTACAGGACTGGGACAGTCAGGTAGGAGATCACTATGCCTCAGGTGCGGGCACTGGCATGTTTGGCAAGATCGATAGATAGATCAGTGGCTCCCTCCTTCCAGCTTAACATGAGAAAGCAGGGCCCTCTGAATACATGACTGGTTTATGGCAATCAGTGGGCCAAAGTTTGAAAGTTAGTATTAACATATGAAAATATGTATGTAACTGTGATTATCCTGTGCAGCTGAAAACTCTTGATCTCTGGTAATGACCCTGGGTACCATGCTGCTGGAATGTTATTTGGTCATGAGCACTTTCATACAAAGGATTCTATTAGAATCCATATCACTAAATTAAACCATAGAATAAAAGATTCAGTAAATTCTAGAAAATTGTGTAAATGGACAAGGGGGTGGAGGTTGGGGTAGGTAGAAGAACACTATGCTTCCCTGTGGCATATACATAAGCAGATAAATTTGAATAAACAGCGCTATCGCATTGGGTGCTAGACCCTGGAATATGGAAAGAACAATATAAACAGAGCTTGCAAAATGTGAATGAATACAATTAATACACCATAATATACATGATTTGCATGAATGCATCTGTAAATAAAGTGCAAAGTGCTCAAAAAGGTGCTCAAAAAGTGCAACTGATTGATGTCCTTGATGACGCCCTGGAGGAGGAGCGTAATGTGTCGATGCACTTCCGGTCCCCCCAATCACTGACTTCACTTCCGCCCTCCGTGGAACACACGCCGACCAGTGGCGCACCTGGAGCTCCATGCTGATGCCTGTTGTGTTTTGGTCTCTTGTAAGTAGTGCCTAGCCAGCGCAATTTTTACCTCCTAATACAGTACTTCATTATCGGTTCCTTCTCTGTCTCACACATGATTATGATCGAGCACCTTTAAATACTTATGGAAATCAGCACAGTCAGAGACTCCAGATAAAACTCTCCCAACTGTCTCCCAATTGATCCGATTGGATCCCAGCCTTTCTGACCCCAGACTGCAAAGCTGTGGGTCCTTGTCATTTGGTGAGTGGGGTCACAACAGGGGAGTGTGACACATGGCACCATATAATTGTGGAGCACCAGCAATAACATTGAAGCACTTATGCACTTTTTGAGCACCCTTTTGAGCACTTAGCACTTTATTTACAGAGTAATTCATGCAAATCATGTATATTATGGTGTAATAATTGTATTCATTCACATTTTGCAAGCGCTGTTTATATTGTTCTTTCCATATACATAAGCAGAGCTAACATTTCTTTCCCTATAGGTATGACCAAAAGCTCTCTTCCTGAAGTTCCACTGTAATACTGGAAGTGATATAGAAATTTTTGTTGAATTAATGGGAGTCTGGTTGTCTTCCTTTTATACATGAATTAACAACGCTGGCAGAATATTGAACATCAACTTAACAATGTGCTCAAAGAATACTGACCGTGACAATATTATTAAGATATAAACATATATAATGAATAAAGTGCTAGGTGCTCCAAATTAAAATGCTTTGTGGTTCAGGATAAGGTATTTCAAGTGCCACACTCCCCTCTTGTGACCCCACTCACCAGAGTTAATGGACCCCCAGCTTTGCAGTCTAGGGATCAATAAGGCTGTGATCTAAGAGATCTGATATATATAAGCTGGACCCTCAGAGAAACTTCCATACGGGTATTCACGTGGATGGACCGAAGTAAATCATTCATAATGGGAAACAGCAATAAAAAAGCCAATAGTGAAGTACCGCTGGTACTAAATAAAATGCGCAATCAAACGACGCCACTCACTAGACAGCTCTGTAAAACAGGCATCAGTAAGTTCTGGGTTCGCTGCTGGATGGCCTGCGTTCCACGGATATTGGAAGTTGCGTCACTGGTTTGTGAAACCAGGAATAATGTTGATGCGTTTTACCCCTCCTCCAGGGTGTCATCAAGGACATCTAAGGACATGGTTGTCTTTTTTATGCTGTCCTTATCTGCTGCTGTTCAGTCTGCATGCTGTTAAGTATGTGTCCATTTTTAATGTTATGGAACCAGTGGGTGCGTGGCCGTATAGGCACTGCTGCCCTCTGCCTTCCTGACTGCTCATTGGAATTTATCTATACTTTTTTCTATAAATGAACTAGTGGGTTACGTCATGTAGAGGCACTCCCACTGTTCTGTCTGCATTTTGGAAATTATTTTTAAATAATTGGTTGACTGGTCATGTAGAGGTGCTGCTATTATCTGCTGCCACTCTGTGTGGCATGCTACAAATGATCTAACTTTGTAAAAACATATACTTAAATTGCACCAGGGTTATTCTTCTGGCAGGGCCACAGTGAATTAATCTGTGGCTCACAGCAGGGATCCTGTGCGTCCCTGTTCCACAGCAGGGATCCTGTGCGTCCCTGTTCTCTGTTACCCCAGAGATGTGTGAACCGTCTCAATAGAGAGCTGGTCACAGTCTCCTGTCATGCAAATTGGATGCGGGGAAGCCGCAATGACACTAACTCAGCGGGTAATATGGACATCTTTGGGCTCCTATGATTTTTAATGAGGGCAACAACACCACAGATATTCCTAGTGTACATCAATTTTGGGCCATCTCTAAATATACTCAAATATAGTTAATAATTGTTACGTCAAAGTTTGATCACTACTATCCATATCTGTATTAAACATATTTATCATTATGCCACAATAAAATATTTTGTTCATTTTCCCCCATCTTTTATTAATTTTACGTGTTGTAGGTTCCCCACTCCAATATATAAAAATTATATCTATACCTCTTAGTACAAGTTAGCAAAAACATAATAAAAGCCCCAGATTATTGTTCTGGCAGGTTAAGTTGAATATAAAATCTATTTTTGAATTTGTAGTTGCTGTTCAGGAGGCATGCTTGACCTCATGCTACATGTAGAAGATTACAATAAAATGAAAGTTAGTTTAAGCCACCCAGGCTGCAGCAGTGTGTAACTACACATATTAAACTGGTGTTTCATATGCAGTGACTAATTCTTGTTAAAAGAAACAGTAATTCATTTTTTCTTTTAAGAATCAGTAAATTCAAAAGTAATATTCTTGTTGCCGGCGGAGCTTGGCGGACTGTGTTAGCACTTGGTTGTTTGTATGTCTTGGATGGTAACCTTTCTGTGCCATAATATTGCAACTCTGTTCCTAGCCACCAGGAGTTTGGGTAATCTTGTAAGAAACAAGCATGTCACCACTAGGCCACATCTATGTGTATAATAGGAACCTCCCCAAAATAATAATAAAAGAACAGTCACAATCATGCATCGTCTCCAGGCACGGTGTCACTCTAATGCTGCGTACACACGATCGGATTTTCCAACAACAAATGTTTGATGGGAGCTTGTTGTCGGAAATTCCGACCGTGTGTAGGCTCCATCGGACATTTTTGTCAGAATTTCTGACAACAAAAATTTGAGAGCTCACAAAATCCGTTGTCAGAAATTCCGAGCGTGTGTACACAATTCTGGTCTGGTAAAACTAGCGCTTGTAATGGAGATAGCACATTCGTCACGCTGCAAATTTTGAAATCTTTCAATGCAGCGCATTCTCTTCTTTAGAGTGCTAGGATGATGAAGTTGTTTTGCAGCTGATATTCACACAGAGTTCTGACAAACTGATTTCTTTATTATTTCTTGTGATCTCATGAATATAATTTTTTTTTTGCCAGATCTCCAGAATAATGTTTTTCATTTTTGTTTATAGTAATCTCCTTTTTTTTTGGAAATCAAGATCTCCTGTTTTTTTTTTTTCTTTCTAGTGATCTCCATAATATTTTTTTTTTATTTTGTGTGTAACACCATTATTATCTTGTATTTTTTAACCTCAAGGAGATTGGTTTGGTGCTGGTGTCCCTTGTTAATTTGACATTGTATTTTTGAAATGTACCTGCCTACTCACAAACAAACTGTCCTTTTTTAATTATAACACATAGCCAATGATTTAAGACAAAAAATATGCATTTATTAGGGTTCATAATAAAATAAAGAGGAAGACAACGCTGAATAAAGTGGTGAAATTAACGAAGCCTTTTTTACCCCAGGGCACATATCAACTATTTGACAGGCAAAATTGGGAGCCTGAGGAGTCCATTTAATAGGGAGCACAATCCGGTCCAGGACTCAGAGAGATCAGGAAAAGCAGCAGATGACATTTATGTCCCCAGGCTGTGTTCTTGCAACAGCCTGCGTCTTTTGCCTGACCAGACCAAACCCAGGCCATCTCTCTCTTGTCTTCCTTACACGCTTGCTTCCACTCTTGCTTCCAGGCTGTGGCTCTGGTGTTGGAGTTGTGGCAGGAGGTGGAGGAGGAGGAGGAGGATGGTCCAACTCACACAGGTGGGTTTTGCTTGTGATTTCGATCCTCAACCCCTTATTTAGGGCCATATATATCAGTTCTTCACAAAAGAGGCATTGGCCCACCTCCATTCCCTGCATTTTGTTGGCAGCCATGCAGGCATAGGCTCCATAAGACTGGTGGGGGTTGTGAGGGCCACAGAATCCTGCCGAATTAACCCAAGTGCTGACTCCTCCACACTCCTCCCCTTCCTGGGCCTTTTTTGTTGAAGGCGGAGGGGAGGGACCTGGGATTCGGTCAGGCTACTGGGCCCGGCCACCTCCTGGCTGCCACTTTCTACAGCCTCCTCCTGGCTGAGGATTTCCTGTGTATGAAAAAGGGACATAGTTTTAGTTTATTGATCACCAATCACACACAATTTTGAGAAATATGTTGAACAATGCTATACCTGACTCATCCTGGGCTCCTCCACATCTTCTTCCTGGGTGGAAGGCCCAGGTTGGATGTCAGAAGCTTCAGCTGGGGTAGAAGGAAGAGTGGAAGGAAGGGAGAGTGATGGCCTGATTTCAGTCTGGTCTGACAGAAATTGCAGTCTGTCATAGTACCACAGCCTGGGTACATGAATGTCATCTGCTGTTGTTCCTGATCTCTGGGAATCCTGGACTTTCTTGCGCTCCCTATTATACGTGCTCCTCAGGCCACCAATTTTGCACTTCAAATAGTTGATGTCTGCCATGGGGATCTGCGGCTTCACAAATTTCAACAATTTATCCAGTGCTGCCTTCCTCTTTAGTCGATTTGTATAAAAGGGGTGTTTTGTCTGCCACAGACAGGGCAGCTCTCTGTTCAAATCAATGAATTGGGGGAGGAAATCATGATCGTTGAATCGATCCATTTTCTCTGCAAGACACAACATAAGACAGACCCTAATGTCAGGCTAAACTCGCATAATCTTGTCCCAATATAGGCCTCAATCTCTAAGCAGTATAGGCCACTGATGCCTCAAATTAAAATTGTACCTTCGTTAGAACGATCGGCGCTTCTGCTACTCTGTCCTCCGCTCACAGATCGTATGCACGATGCGTGCATGTTATGCTTTATATACACTGCGCATGCGTTAAACTTTGCCCGCCCCTTGTCTTTCGGCGGAGTGGGAGAGGACATGGCGCAGAGACAACAGGTGCATGAAGACAGCAGCAATGACGAAAGCCCGGAGCCACAAACGTCCCGATCCCGGAGGAGATTTAAGGCCTCTAATATGTCCTTTGTAGAGATGGTGGAGATGGTGAACATCTTGAAGAGGGCCGACTATGATGGGAAGCATAGACCGTACCCAAACACAAATGTCAGAAAGGCAAAGATCTGCAGAAGAACTTTGGGGTACGGCGATCCAAGGATCAACTGAGGAAACGCTGGTCAGACCTCAAATTGAGGGAGCATGTTCAGTACAGATGAATCAAGAGAGTGCTGCAAAAAAGTAAGTATTTTGTCATGTGTTCCTATTCTTATTACGTTCTTGCTGCTCCATGTGCTGTTCTTTACTGTTGTACAGTTTAAAATGGCTAGTTTCAGGTTTGTGGGCACAGTAATCGTTCGTAATAAACATTGTTCGTTCACCCACTAATACAATGTTTTTGCCAGGTGCAGGTTACCTACATTTGTTCAGTCCTATTTGTATTAAAAGAAGTTTAGTACATTGTTGTCTAGATGGGTTTGTAACTAGAATGAAATGCAAACTAGATTCTGTGTAAGGAGAGGACATTCAGCAGCTGTTTACACATCTGGACGCAGGAGCACTAGTGTGGGACACCGGAACAAACTTTTTAGGGTGTCCCACACAGGTGCTCCAGTGGATACTATGGGTCTCTACATGTGATACTTTACCCTAAAAGGTAAGTATTCAGCTTTAATAAATGGAAAAATTCATGTCTTTAGCTTGGAACTCTGCCAAAACCGACAATTGTACGACACTTCCAAGCAATGTTTCATATTCCTATTTCTGGCCTCAAATATCTGTGTGCTAAGTATACCTTTTTTTATTCACATAGGGAGAAAAGAATCGGGACATCAGAGCACACCAGGGAACAACCACCTCCTAAAGAAGGGGAAATCCCAAAACCACAACCTGAGGATGTGGAGGAAGGAGAGGTTTATGAAGTGGGCGAAATAGTGACCACAACAGGTGAGTGTCTGAGACCACAGTTTCAGGTAATAAATGTATGCCTGCATATTTATAATACATGGTGTTTTTTTTTATTTTAGGTGATGTGGATGTTGTGGAAGAAGAATCTCATTTCACAAGTGCAAGTGCACACGTCCTCATCGGGGAGATCATGGTGTGCAATTGGGATTTACAGAAGATCAAGGAAGACATTAATGATGTTGAAAAAAGACTCAAAAACATCATTGATGTTTTAGGCAGAATATAAAACTTTTATCATTTTTTTGATTTTTAGTAGAACTTTTCTAAAAAATGTTGAAAGCCAAATTTTGATGATGCACACAGTGGGGGTCATTTACTATAAAGCTGCGGCGCTAATTTGCACTAATTGCCGCTAATTTGTGGCTAAAATGGTATTCACTATAGTGCTGGTGAGAAAATACTCCCAAAATCGAATTTACTATAGTCCCCTGAAACCAAATAGTGCCCAAACCCTTACTCTGCTAAAACCTAGAGTAGTGCACATGGAAATAATGTTTAGAGCATGATATAATTGCCTAAATGGTACTGAAATATGCGGTATATTATTTAAAGATAATCTGCTTTTAAACTGTGTGAAAAAGTGATTTCTACACTGAAATATCTTTAAAAGTCTGAGAAGTGAAAAAATTCCCTGTTTTGGACAACTAGGTGCCAACACAACTGAGCATGCTCAGACCTGAAAATAACTCTCATTTTAACTCAAGTGCCTTTTTTACCCGGCGCTATAGTAAATACCAAAATGAGAGCTAATTAGGGAGCATTTTTTGGAAGTGAAAATCTGCTCTATTCTAGTCCAAATCAAGTTTCAGCCATTGATTCTAATGGAACAATTCTAACTTTCACAAAAAAAACCCTTTTAACCACTTGCTTACTGGGCACTTAAACCCCTCTCCTGCCCAGACCAATTTTCAGCTTTCAGCGCTCTCACACTTTGAATGACAATTACTCAGTCATGTAATACTGTACCCAAATGAATTCCCCCCACAAAATTGTCATTGTAATAGGTTATTTCTCTCACATGGCATGTATATACCACAAATAACACCCCAAAATACATTCTGCTACTCCTCCTGAGTATTACGATACCACATGTGTGGGACTTTTTCACTGCCTGGCCACATACAGAGGCCCAACACGCAGGGAGCACCATCAGGTGTTCTTGGAGCATAAATTACACATCTAACTTGTTGACTACCTATTACATTTTTGAAGGCCCTGGAGCGCCAGGACAATGACACGTGACACTGATGTGGCACTGATGGCAGATGGCACTGATACGTGGCACTGATGACACTGATGTGGCACTGATGACAGATGGCACTGATACGTGGCACTGATGACACTGATGTGGCACTGATAACAGATGGCACTGATACGTGGCACTGATGACAGATGGCACTAAGACGTGGCACTGATGACAAATGCCACTAATATGTGGCACTGACAGATGCCAGTAATACGTCTCACTGACAGATGGCACTAATACGTGGCACTGATGACACATGACACTGATGACAGATGGCACTTATATGTGGCACTGATGACAGATGACACTAATACGTGGCACTGATGACAGATGGCACTAATACGTGGCACTGATGACAGATGACACTAATACATGGCACTGATGACACGTGACACTGACAGATGGCACTGATACGTGGCACTGATGACACGTGACACTGATGAGAGATGCCACTGATACGTGGCACTGATGACACATGACACTGATAACAGGTGGCACTAATATGTGGCACTGATGACAGATGGCACTGATGAAAGATGACAGTGGGGACGGATGGCAGTGACGTGACTTTTTTTTCTTTTTTTTTTTTTTTTTTTTTTAACACTCACCGCTGCAGCGGTTCGCTCTCCCTCCTCACACGCTGTCTCTGTGTGAGGAGGGAGAGCCGGCGATGAGAGATGATCTCATATGTTTACATATGAGATCATCTCTCATTGGCACTGCCGATCGCACTGCAAACGGCCGCTGTGATTGGCCGTTTGCGGCGATCTGTGACTGACTGTGTCCAAGGGACACGGCCAGCACAGAACTTCCCCGATGCATGCCCGTGGGAGCGCGCATCGCGGAAGTAAACAGCAGGACATCCAGAGACGGCCACCAGGCAGTTAGCATCCGCGCTGCAGCCGTCTTTTGGCTATAGCGTGGCGCAAAGTGGTTAATGTTGAGATGAAATGTATCTTTCTCTGAAATAAATTTTCCTTTGCAACATTGTTGCTTCTACTTAAAATATTTAGTTTTTAAGAATACTAGAATGTGGAATGTTTTGATGTTTTGGTAAAATATATTTTTCTCTGTCACTTTCACTTGTTACTCTCCATCTCACAACAATCTTTACCCCAAACTCACACAGGTGTCTTTACAATCCACAAACAATACCATTGCTGATGCAAATTTAAAATGAATCACAATTTTTTGTGCTTTTTATTATTTCCAAATATTCATAATTTGAGCCCAAAAAATGTGATCTGTGTACCAACATCAGAAATCAAAATGTAATTCCCAAAAATTTGAGGGTAATATTCTACTCTCACCCACAAAAAAAACACCAATAGTCCAAGAAATGCAGTATTTATGTGTAGTTATGTGTAGGAGGTTCTTACATGTGGCAGCTCTGTGGCTTAGAGGTTAGAACTTCTGCTTAGTATCCCTGAGCGTCTGGGTTCAAATCCCAAACATGCTGCTTTATATAGAGAAGTTGTCTCATCTCCCAGGTCCTGTAACTATGTCTAAATGTAGTATTTATGTGTAGGAGGGTTCCACCACCATTGTAAATCTTTTCCAGATACACTATTTAGCCAAAGGTATTGGGACGCCTGCCTTTACACACACATGAACTTTAATAGCAGCCCAGTCTTATGCTGGCCATACACTATACAGAAAATCGGCCGAAAAATCGTTCATATAGACACTTCGTTCGTTTTTCGGCAAGTTAATGGGCACAAATCGATAATCGTTTGTGACGTTTTTGTGGAAAAAAAACGAATGGCAAGTTTGGAAATTTTCTGCCGAACGTACGATAAATTGCAAGTTTAATGCGTTCTTCGTCCGTGAAAAAACGAATGGTTGCTACTGCGCATGGTTGAAAATAATTTAACCCGGAAGGGAAATATTCGTGTCAAATACGTTCGCGTCCAAACGTCATGAATCGTCAACACCAACTATATAAAGGCCCGCACACACGATCGGACTTTTTGACAACAAACATGCAAATTAGCAGTTCTGGAGCAACATCTGACCGTGTGTACGCTCCATCGGACAAATTATTTTTTAATTCGGACTTTTGTTGGCTACGAACGGACAAACTTTCTGTCAACAAAACTCCGATCGTGTGTGCACAAAATACCATCGGACTTTAGTCCAAAGTACAAACACGCATGGTCGGAAGCAAGGACCATCACGAATTTTTAATGGCTTAAGAATAAATCTGCTTTGCTGGTTATACTGACAGAGTACAGACAAACATATTTTAGTTAGGATTTGTGTTCTAGTGATATCAATCCTTTTTTTTTTTTTTTTTTTTTTTTAAGGCCATTTTGCTTATTGTGCATTCACAACATAAATAAACTTACAAAATTATTAGACATGTTCTCTGTCCTCACAATTAAAAATTAGAATTTCAAAAGAAAAAGAGCAAACGATACACATCAAAAGAAAAAATATAGCTTATTAAATCATACTGAAATCCAAAAATTCAACCTGCTAAATTATTAGCCCCTAAACTCCCCACACCAGTGGCCTTGTTGTGGATCCTTGGGGCTGCTTTTGCCACTGACCACCATGCTGCTCAGGTGGGTGGGCTTGCTGGGGTGGGTAGGTTTGTTGTGGAGGAGTGTTGTTCAAATGACACACATGAGATTTAGTGGTTAGCTCTTGTTTCCTGGCCTTGCTGAGGAGCTGGATGATTAGAGCCTCACATAGCTCCCTTTGATCTGCGTCAAGCTCACGGAGCTTACTAGCATTAAAACTGCCAAACCCCTCAGCACTATCGGGTGCTGTGTTTATCAGAGAGGTAGTCCTAGTTAAGAACTCAGCTGTGGCCTCATCCAGATGTTGGCTCTTCCTGGCCCTTTTTTTGGGAGGACGCAGGGGAGGGATCCTGCACTCATTTGTTGTCTGGCTGCTGGGCCCAGGCTCTTCTTGGCTCTAAAGTTCCTGTGTGTGTAAAAACAACATCATTTTAATTTTTGGACATCATTCATCAACAATTTTCATGTCATGACTTTTTAATTTGTAATGTGTCCAAATAGGAAAGAAGATCATTCTGACTCCAGCATTTCTCATTCTTGTCCTAATCCTTTTTGGCTACTGCTGTCTATTGATATGGGACTCACTTTTTGAACCCAAAAAAATTACTATGCATTCAGGGTCGTAACTACCACCATATTGACCCATGCGGGCGCTATGGGGCCCACAGCCGAGTGGGGCCCAGTGAGGATAAGAGCACCGCCGGCACAGTCTCCCAGCCAGAGGAAGAGAGAGGAAAGGGGAGGCGAGCTGTCCGTATCAGCAGAGCTGAATTGCCCGATGTAAGAGCTTTCATTAGGACTTCCAGTGTTCCCGGGGCTCACGTCACATAGCTCCACCTTTTGGGCCAGTGCATTTGATAGAACGCCGATCCAATGCGGGACATGTGACGTCATCAAAGGCGTCGGGCCAAGAGGTGGGGCTATGTGATGAGCCCCGGGAAGACGGGAAATTCAAATGAAAGCTAGTACAGTGGCCAATCCTGCTCTCTGCTGATCCTAGTAGCTTGCCTCTTCCTCAGCATAGGTGGGGCTGTATGGTGCACAGGCAGACCAGGCTGTATTGGGCACAGGTCATGCTGTATGTGGCACAGGTCACGCTGCATTGACAGTAGGGCAGCTGTGGGGGGGGGGGGCTGTTTGCAGTGTGCCCCATACAACATTTTCTAATTTGCCAACCTATAAAAGTCTATGGTAGAATTCCAAAGTGATAATTTTAAGAGATAATATGCAAGCTAATTGCCATTAGGGATGAGACCAACACCCCCCTGTTAGTTTTGCAACAGAACATTTGAACAGGCCAAAAACTGATTTTAACACGTGAACACCGTTAAAGTCTAAGGGAGTTGAACATGAATAATTATAAGTGGTAATTTTAAAGGCTTATATTCATGGTATTGCCATAAAAAGTGTTTGGTGACCTGGGTCCTGCCCCAGGAGACATGAATGAATGGACAGAAAAGTTTACAAAACACCCATTTTTTCATGAACAGTGATTTTAATAATGAATAAAGTCAAACAATAAAAGTGTAATATTCCTTTAAATTTAGTACCTAGGGGGGTGTCTATAGTATGCCTCTAAAGGGGCGCATGTTTCCCCTGTTTAAAACAGTCAGAGAGCAAAATGACATTTCAAATTAAAAAATGTCATTAAAAATTACGAACGGTAGCAACAGAATTTAGAACCAGCTTCTTTTCGCGGGGACTCTCGGATTGCCTTTGCCTCGCACACAAACAGAACGTAATCTTACATCACACGCTCGTTCGATTGATATACACTATCTAGGCGTGAAAACTCCGCTACCCGAACGGCATCACGCATTCGTTCGTACCGCGTGTTAACTTGACATAGACGGCGCATGCCTGCAACTCCGCCCCTGACGTTCTTTTTCTTGAATATTGCCCGCCCCTTTTCTCTTCGGTGCGTAGTGAGGAGCAAACATGGCGGAGACACATGTGTCAGAATACAGATCCAGGAAGGCCACCAACATGTCATTTGAGGAGATGGTGGAGATGGTTTCAATCTTGAAAAAGCAAGATTACGATGGGAAACATGGCCCATATGCCCATCCCAATTTGGTAAAGGACAAAATCTTGACTGATGTGGTGAAGGCCTTGGAGCGGAAGTTTGGGGTCCATAGAAAGAAGGACCAGCTGAGGAAGCGCTGGTCTGACTTGAAAAACAGGGAGCCAGATCAGTACCTCAAAATAAGGAAGGAACTTCGAAAAAGTAAGTACTTGTGTGTCCCATTTATGATTCTTCACTTGCCTGCTTCTCCATGTGCTTTTCTGAACTGTTATACTGAATGTTCTTAGGTGTTAAATAACGTTCGCGGGTAGGAAATAACGTTCGTAAGGACCAACAGTGATCGTTTGCCAATGAATACGACTTTTTTAAACTGATATAGGCTTATGACTGTTTTGGTCATGATCATTTATGTGATTGAACGAATTTAAAAGACATTGTTGTCTAGATGTCTTTGAAATTTTAATTAATTGATAAATAGATTCAGTGGAATGTAAGGAGAGGACACAGCAGCTGGTTACACATCTGGACTCAGGAGCACTAGTGTGGGACACCATAAAAACTTGGCACAAAAAGGTAAGTATTGAATTTGGGGTCAAAGGTCTTTTTAATCATAACCAATGAGTAAAGGGACAGGGGATTATAGCGGTGCTAAAGTATTCCAGGTGAATAAGAGAAAAGAATGTAAAATTAAAAACTTTTTATTTCACAATATTAAATACATAGAGAGAGCAATAAAATGGTTAACAACCAACAAGCATAGATATTGCGTGCGACCCAAATGCGGTAGGGTAGGCTGGATGGAGAAGGCCATCAAAGAAAGGGCTCGGTTTCATGTCTTCAACTTGGTTCTCTTCCTAAACAGACAATTGTACACCACTTGAAAGCAATGTTTCATATTCCTATTTCGGGCCATAAATATCTGTGTGCTAAGTATACCTTTTTTTAATTGTTCATAGGGAATCAAAGACGCAGACAACAGGGTCAACAGGACCCCCAACCTCGCCGGGACCACCAACATCGCCGGGACCCACAACCTCGCCGGGAGCCACAACATCGCCGGGAGCCACAACATCGCCGGGACCCCCAACCTGAACCCAGCACCAGCATCACACATGATGAAAGAGAGGTGGGGGAAGTGGGAGCCTGTACCTCACCAGGTGAGTGTCTGACACCCCAGCTTCAGGTAATCTATGTATGCCTACATATTTCTAAATACATGTTTTTTCTCACTTTTTTAGGTGATGTTCTGGTTGTGGAAGAGCCACCTGACCACTTTACAGCAGACAGCGCCCAAAGGCTCATAGCTCAGATCATGTTATGGAATGGCGAAATAGATGCCATGAGAGCTCGTCTCAACACAATGCAGCAGGAAATGAAGGACATGATAGATGTTTTGGGTAGAATCTAAACACTTTTGACGTCCATAAACATCTATCATGTTCTTCATTTCCTGCTGCATGATTATGTCCAAATTATTGTTTCTGTTTGTTAATTCAAAAAAATAAAAAAAATTAAAAAAAAATTTTCAAAAATAATCAACAAAATTTTCCAAAAAAAATAATGACCAAAAAAATGAAAAAAAAATAATGATATAAAAATTAAAAAAAAAAAAAAAAAAAATATTATCAAAAAATAATTACACACAAAATATCTAAAAAATATAAAAAAAAATCCAAAAAAAATTTACATCAAGATTTTTAAGCAAAAATTTTGTAAAACAATTGTTTATAATAAATAAAGAAAATAAAAAATTAACATATTTTGTTAATGTTGAACTTTGTAAGTTCGTGGTTGTCATACAAGTTCAGTTTTATAATATGCCTGTTTGCACAAAGAAAAAAACGCACAGGAATGTGCACATATAAAAACATTTTTGAAAAAAAACAATGTGTGTTTTTTTATTTCAGTGCTCAATACCAGTATATTTGTTAAGTTGCTGTGGTTACATTGACAGTGTACTCTAAAATGTGTGTAGCTGAGACACAGCACAATATAATAGTTAGCTCAAAGTGAGATTGTCACCTCATGTTGCACATCAGGTTGGTTTGCACTAGTGGCAAAAATTAAAAAGATCAAGGCTATTTGCAAAGCTAGTAAACAGACAACAGTATTTCCTTGAAAATCTCATTTTATTAAGAAGTAAAATAATTAATCAGCAAGTAAAAAAGTAGTCCATATATTGTTCACTGACAAGACGGGCATTCTGGGAGTCCAAACCAGCACATGCACTTGCCATAGCTGGCATCACAGCCTATTGAGCTGGTCGGGAAAAAGGCTCATCACTTTTCTCTGAGGCAATGTAGCCTCATCTGCCCCAAAGACAAAATTTAGTACCTCAATATTGTCCAGAGCATTTTGAAAAATTAAGGTCCCTTTTTGTATACGATCCTAAAATTCAGTACGTATCATCACATCTCCGTCAGAGTGGCGTCCATTCATCCCAACATCCAAAAAAGGCTAAATTCTAATTATATGCTCCCTCACCCCCTCTGGTGGCACATTCCTAAACTTTAAGGGGGGGGGGGAGTTGAATTGGTAGCTGGTTTTGACAAGTAAACCTCTACACTTCCATGAGAGCTAAATGCATGAAAAATTAATTATTATTTTGCCTGACCATCTATCTTTAGAACATTGTCAGGCCAGTGGCCAGGTAAGAAGTGGGCAAATCCGTAAATCAGAAGGCACATTGTTCAAATCTATACACATTTTGACATACATCGGACAAAATAATAACAATGTTCGTTAATTAGGATTATTCGTTATGATAAAGTTATAAACACAGGAAGTCAGCACAGCACAGGGATGGTGTGAGCCCCTCATAATGCTAAATTCATCATAACGAACGTATCATTTTGACCTTTTGAAGGTAATCTTGCAGGCCCTTGCACTACATGCTTTGGAGAATTTAGGCAGCAATCTTACCTAAAAAAATAAGGTATACTATGTATGTGTTTTGCAAAATCAGCAGATAGAGTAGCTATATCGGTTGACTGTTTTTTGGGTGTTTTTTTAGGGGGGGGGATAAGTATTTGCACAACCAAAAAGGGAATCTTGCACTCTGCATGAATTTAAAGGACAGGAATAAGATTGGGACACATTTTAGGGGGTATTTGTGGTAAACCTAAAAATGAAGCCGAAAAAAATACAGTTTTAAGTTACTAGGCTAGGTGTGTGTGGGCCAAGGGTAGCATGCTGGGGAGGTTAGTGAAGGAAAATATGCATGTAGGCCACCAAAAAGTTACAGCATGCATGAGGACAAAGAGGGCATTCATTCACAGCATATTACAAAAATGGGAAGGATGGAATAATAAATTTATAAAATACTTTAGAAAAACACGAAGGTGATGTTAAATACAATAAATTACACGAATATAGTCCTTCTGCAGGACTTGGATAATAGCACTACATGTCTCAGGAATAATCTCTCCCAGAGCCTTGTGAGAGATCCAAGTGGTAAACTTGATATCCTGGGGACCCCTCCCTGTCGCCAAATAACGTAAGGTAGCTATGAGCTTTTGCTCTGCTGGAATAGCAGCCCTCATGCAGGTGTCCTGCTTCATGATATAGGGGGACAGCAATTACAATAGTTGCTGAAAGCAGGAGTCCGTCATCCGGAGATAATTCAGAGAATCATTTGGATTATTCTCCTGCAGCTCACGCAGCAAGGGCATATGGCTAAATTGGTCACGATTAAGTAGCCAAGTTTTGGCCCAAATAATCCTCATCCTACTACTCTGACTATTCCTGGACCGGGCTAGAGCCACAGCAAGAACTGCAAGCCCATAAACAACACACTCTCTCCTAGGATTGTGTAACATGGCTGGTTGTCATACAATTTTACAAACGGTCGTAAACGCAAAGTAACGCACGAATCTGCACTGACCAAACGTATAATAATTAGAAATTAGCAGAGGGAGCCCGAAGCGTGACGCCGAGGAATTTAACGTCTTCTTTGGAAGTTTCATCCATACGTTGTAACGTCACTACGTTCGTGTATGTTGCCTAAACGTCAGACCGTCTGCATGCAATACAAGTTCAGAGAGACAAGGCCCTTTTTCCAAAAAAAACAACGGGAAAGTTTGTACAAGGTCCGATCGTGTGTATGGTGCTTAACACACACCGAACAGAACGTTGTCTTGCCACTGACCAGACAAAAGGATTACACGGGCCAATACACAGAAGATTTTGAAGAACTGAAGGTAAGCAGACCAGTACAATAGTTATAGGGTATTAATTGTTAGGTGTAGTTTGGCAACTGAACAATGCAGCATTTTTGATTATTACAGGAGCAATGGTGGACAAATTTACATCACCACATTTCCTGCCACAATTCATTGAAATGTACCGAGACCTTACATGTCTATGGAAAGTGCGTTCCAAAGACTACTCAGATCGTCAAAAACGTAAAGAAGCGTATACTAAATTAGTGGAACTATGCACTGTTGTGTATGCAAAAGCAGATATATCCTATGTGACCAAAAAAATAGCCAATCTGCGTACGATCTTCAAAAAAGAATTAAATAAAATTAATGAATCCAAAAGATCTGGTGCAGGTGCAGATGAAGTATATGTGCCACGCCTGTGGTATTTCGAGAGTCTACGTTTTCTGACTGACCAGGAGGAAGCACGACCCTCTGTGTCAAGTTTAGACAGTATCAGTGAGAATATTTCAGGAGATGAAGAAGATGGAACATTTGACGAAATGGCAGACAGTCAGGTAAAGTCATAATATTATGTTTTATTATACACATCTGAAACTAAAAATTGAAGAGAATACATACAAAAATCAAAGCACATGTAACTTGGTAATTTTTTTTATTTAAAGAAAAATCTTACATGACATCTGTATTTAGTAATGAAATAATATATAAATGCAGCCACTCAAATTTACATAGCATTTAGACATTGTTTTGCCAAGCTACTGCTCCAGGACCCAGAAAATAGTGCATATAATCAATGCGACTCTGGCGAGCGACTTGACTGGAGAGACGTGGTGGGGCACGGCCTAGGTTTAATAAGCCTTCGGTGTCATTACGCCACTCACCAGGCGTGACATCCCCAGACAAAGTATCTTCCCGGTCCAACTGGGATTGGGGCATGTACGTGGAGCTAGTACGCCGTAAGAAATTGTGTAACACACAGCAACTATGGACTATTGTGTCAATTTTTGGGGGGGCTACATTTATTGCTGTGTGAAATATTCTAAAACGGTTGGCCATAATACCGAACGCGTTTTCAACAACTCGTCTAGCACGAGATAACCTATAATTAAAAATTTTTTGCTCAGGTGTCAGGTTTTTGAGGGCAAAAGGTTTTAAAATATGCTCAGATAACGCAAACGCGTCATCGGCAACAAATGAGAAGTTGAGACCTTCAACTGTGTCCCCTTGGGATGGGAGATGTAGAAGTCCATTTTTTAAGTGCTGGAAAAAAGAGGTCTTCTCTATTATTCCCCCATCCGAATTTCTGCCATTTTTCCCTATGTCAACAAAAATAAATTCATACTTGGCATTGACAATTGCCATTAGGACAATACTAAAGTAGCCTTTATAATTGTAGAAGAATGAGCCAGAGTTTGCTGGGGGTATTATCCGAACATGTTTGCCGTCTATGGCACCACCACAGTTTGGAAAATTCCAATAGTCTTCAAATTGTTTGGCAGTTGATTTCCATTCCTCCACAGATGATGGCAGCTGTGCAAAGATAAAAATATATGTTAAAAAAAAATTTAAGGCTTAATTGTCCAAAAATTATAACAATTGGCTTTATTATACAGGATCTATTTGGCAGTGAAACACAAACTGTCACATCACCACCAGTAAGCATTACCAAAAAGAGAAAGACAAAGCAAGATGCAACAGGCAACTTTCTACTACAAGCATCTGCAGCGTTAAATCAGAAGAAGGATGAATGTGATGACCTGGGTGCATTTGCAGCAAAGAAAATGCGCAGGATGTCAGAAGACCAAAAACAATTACTGGAACCATTACTCATTCAACTTCTTAATAAAGGGTTAAGGGGGGAGCTGACCACAAATACACACTTAGCTGAGCACAAAACCACACACCCACAATCATTGCAAACCACACACCCACAATCATTGCAAGTACCTCAACAAATGCATCAGTGGCACGTACCATTCCCACAGCAGGATCGTCAACAAAGCAACTGGGGACATGATTATCAGTACACATCTTTGTGAATAACATACATTTGGGTTTAAATATGTTATGTTTGTCAGTTTGACATGTTATGAACTAGTTTGAGTTTACTGATATGTTTAGAGCTTCTAAAATCAAAGTTAAACAAAGCAAGCTGTACAGTGTTTGAGAGTTCAAAATAAAAGCAGTGTGTCATTACCTTTAGGTATTCCTCTTGCATGATCTTTATAATGGCTTGGCAGGTCTCTGGTATGATGCGGCCAAGTGACTGGGCAGAGATTCCGGTAGTGAACTTTAAATCTTCATAACTTCGGCCAGTTGCCAGAAAGCGAAGTGTTGCTACCAGTCTCTGCTCTGCTGGGATGCTTGGTCTTAAGACTGTGTCTTTTTTGGTAATAAGGGGTGACACTTTACTCAATAAGAGCTGAAAGGACTCATCAGGCATCCTCAGATAGTTCCGATAGTCATCTGGATTGTTTTCCTTGAGCTCTCGAACCAATCTCATATGAGAGAAGTCATCCCGGTTCTTCAGCCACTCTTTACTCCATAACCTTCGCCTTTTGATTATGGGTTCCTCTGCTTGTTGTATAGCCATCACTCCAAGCATGACTATGCCAATGGTCCTTTCATCCACATCCATATTGTAGGTAGAGGGTTCGTTCCGACGTACGCACGAACGTATGTTGCTCCTCGTCAAACACAGGAAGCCACAGTACAGAGGTCAAACACATTTTGACACTTCCTTTTATAAATGAAAAAAACGAACGAAAAAACGATACATTGCTGTTCATAAACGATTTAACGATCGAAAATCTTTACTTACCTGATGGCGTGATCGTTTGCGGTCATTACCGAACGTTCTTTTTTCGAAAATGGGTTCAGCCGATTTTCTGTATAGTGTATGGCCAGCATTAGTCCGTATGGTTAAAATTTGATTTGGCCCACCCTTTGCAGCTAGAACAGCTTCTGGGAAGGCTGTCCACAAGGTTTAGTGTGTCTATGGGAATGTTTGCACATTCTTCCTGAAGTGCATTTGTGAGGCCAGGCACTGATGTTGGATGAGAAGGCCTGGCTCGCAGTCTCTGCTCTAATTCAGCAAAAGGTTATTCTATCGGGTTGAGGCCAGGACTCTGTGCAGGCCAGTCAAGTTTCTCCACCCCAAACTTTCTCATCCATGTCTTTATGGACCTTGCTTTGTGCACTGGTGTGCAGTCATGTTGGAACAGGAAGGGGCTTTCCCCAAACTGTTCCCACAAAGTTGGGAGCATGAAATTGTCCAAAATGTCTTGGTATGCTGATGCCTTAAGAGTTCCCTTAACTGGAACTAAGAGGCCAAGCCCAACCCCTGAAAAACAACCCCACATTATAATCCCACTCCACACATATCATTTGGACCGGTGCACAAAGCAAGGTCCAAAAAGACATGGATGAGTGATTTTGGGTTAGAGGAACTTGACTGGCCTGGACAGAGTCCTGACCTCAACACAACAGAACACCTTGGGGATGAATTAGAGAGGAGACTGTAGGTCAGACCTTCTCATTCAATATCAGTGCTTGACCTCACAAATGCACTTGGAAGAATGGTCAAACATTCCCTTAGACACACTCCTAAACCTTGTGGACAGCCTTCCCAGAAGAGTTGAAGCTGTTATAGCTGCAAAGGGTGGGCCAAATGAGTTTTGAACCCAATACTAATACTTGGATGCCAATACAGTTCATGTGCGTTTAAAGGCAGGCGTCCCAATACTTAGGCCAATATATTGTATATTGCTTGTGACACTGAGCATGGCTATGGACTTAGGCCCCATTCACACTAGCGCGTTTTTTGATGCATTTTGCATTTTGCAGAAATGCACGGGAATTTTTTAACATGGGTTCCTATGGAACATGTTCACATCAATGCTTTTTTGTATCTCAGCGTTTTTGGAAAGGGTCGGGGACTTTTTTTCATGCAAAAAGCAGCGTTTTGCATGTAATGGTTTTCAATGGACAAGCATCAAAAACGCAAGTGCTGCGTTTTTGCAGCGTTTTTGATGCGTTTTTGATGCGTTTTTGGTGCGTTTTTGCCGTTTTTTTTTTTTTATTTTTTTTTTTTTTTTGTAATTTTTTTTTAAGACTGTAAAAAAAAATGAAAAAAAAAAAAAAAAAACGCAAAACGCAAATCGCGGCAAAAACGCGGCAAAAACGCCGCAAAAACGCGGCAAAAACGCGGCTCAAAAACGTGGCAAGCATGAAAAAAAAACCTCCAAAAACGCTCAAAAGCAACATGCATAGGTGTGAATCGAGCCTAAGGCCCCTTTCACACATGCGGACAGTATGTCCGTATTTCATCCATCCGTTTTCGGATGAAATACGGACATACATGCATCCCTATGGGATAGCGGGTGTCAGCGGATGTACATCCGCTAACACCCGATGTTGTCCGGCTCCGCTCTCGTCCGATTCTGCGGACGGAAGAAAATCCTATTTTTCTATCCGTCTGCAGAGCGGATCGGATGAACACGGACAGACGGTCCGTGTTCCTCCGATCCCCCATAGGGGAGAGCGGAGATCTGACAGGGCGGTCCCTGCACAGTGTGCGGGTCCCGCCCTGTCATCTGCCTGCTCAGCTGGGGAAAACGGAGCTATCCCCGCTGAGCAGCGGATAAACACGGGGCGGATCAACACGGATCCGTCCTGTGTGAAAGGGGCCTTAGGCTCGATTCACACCTATGCATGTTTTTGCACATATGCGTTTTTGGAGGTTTTTTTTTCATGCTTGGCACGTTTTTGAGCAGCGTTTTTGTAGCGTTTTTGCTGCGTTTTTGCCGCGTTTTTGCCGCGATTTGCGTTTTGCGTTTTTTTTTTTTCATTTTTTTTTACAGTCTTAAAAAAAAATTACAAAAAAAAAAAAAACGGCAAAAACGCACCAAAAACGCACCAAAAACGCTGCAAAAACGCTGCAAAAACGGTGCACTTGCGTTTTTGATGCTTGTCCATTGAAATCCATTACATGCAAAACGCTGCTTTTTGCATGAAAAAAAGTCCCCGACCCTTTCCAAAAACGCAGAGATACAAAAAAGCATTGATGTGAACATGTTCCATAGGAACCCATGTTAAAAAATTCCCATGCATTTCTGCAAAATGCAAAATGCATCAAAAAACGCGCTAGTGTGAATGGAGCCTTAGGGCTGGTTCACACCACAGGGATGAAGAGAACCTGTGTGGGGCTGCCTGGTGGCTAAGTGGGTAGCAGTTCTATCTGGCAGCACCTGGGATGTTGGTTTAATTCCACAACATGCTAATCTTTGTGTTGAAGTTTATATGTTCTCCCTGTGTGGGTTTCTCACTACAATTCAAAGACATGCTGGCAACTTATTTGTCTCCTGTCAAAATAGGTTTTAATGTAAGAAAGTTAATTTTGGACTTTATATTGGAAGCCCATTGCAGCCAGGGACTGATGTTAATGTTTATTAGCACTAATCATGCCCAGGGACTTGGACATTTAAAATGTTAGGGTTTACACTGCACAGGTACATATGCTTAGAAAACTGTTGCTTTGTTTATGTGGATGCAAATGGACTTCGATCTTTGGCCTGTAGTTGGAGATTTGATGCACATAGCCAAGGGCTAACACAGTTGCGAATAGTATTATGTGTTCCTGCTCATCAGGTGCAATCACTTTAGACATATATAAAGAGATAGATTGAAAGATACTGGTGGGCGTGTACTTCTATTGGGTGTGTCAGTGTGCTAACAATACAACCTCTCTTATATAAAGGCCTGCAGTAGGGGGGTTCATTTGGCCTGAGAAGGTTAGATTTTTTTGCTGTGATGTGTGGGGAAGAAGGAATGATATTGTGCATATTGACAAATGCCCAACTAGGGATATTTGCTGAAATTTTTGTGCATTTTTTCAATTATAAGTGGGTTTATGTCGCAATGTTGTGTGTGTATTGTTCCTGTCTGATCATGCAAATATAGTTTGGAAGCATCTGCTGACTTTCTACCCTTTTTGATCCCGTTTTAATCGTGTCCACCGAAATGCAGCTTCCAGCAGAACACGGTCACCAATGTAGGTATGTATGTGTGGATTGTGGGCTGGTGGTGGGTGTTTTGAATAAGTCTTTTTTTAAATATTATGTTGGAATGCTTTGTAAGAATGACTGTTAAGTATGTTTCTATAATCTTGCAGATAAAAATGTGATGTATTGCCCGTTATACACTGAAATTAAAGCTGTGTCCACTCTAAGATTTTGTCAAATTTTAGATTGTAAGCTCCTATGAGCAGGGCCCTTAAAATCCCATTGCTAAATGTAGCACCATATATCCTGTCCAAATTTTTTTGAAGCTAGTAAATGAATGTACATTTTTTTTTTTTCTCCTGGTAAAATAAAAGTACATTGTTGAGCTTTGTTGTGGTGTTTTTTTTTCTACTTTTCTTTCTCTTTAGTTTTTGTGGGTGGTGGTTTTGGGAAAGTGCAATATCTATTATGTATTTAATATGTATTTATGCACTAAAAAATCTCTTTGCCCTGGTTCACATTGATGCTGCTTTGAAATCGCGCTACTTCACTTGAAGTAGTGCGATTTCAAAGTAGCAAGGTCAGCGTGATTTCAGGTGCTACTTGATAGACATCTGTGTGGCTTCATACACAAATATCTATTGAAGTCGCACCTGAAATCGGCAAAAGTAGTGCAGGAACTAGTTTAGCAAATTGGTGCAGCGCCACAAAATCGGTTTTGCATCGATTGGAACAGTGCCATTGCTGCCAATAGTCATGCGATTTGTTCTCTCAAATCGCATGACCAATCGCTCCAATGTAAACCTAGGCTTCTGCACACCTGCAAGTAAATGATAAAGGTGGAATCTTTATATATAACAGCTGTTGAGAATTGCAGGTAATGAATTCAGCTGGTGGATAGGCAGTGTTGTATGTGTCAGCTTTAGTTCACATTGGTGCAATTTGACATGTCAAAGTGGTGGCAATTGCACTGTTTTAATTGGTGCGACTTTGGGGTGCAATTTGTATTGATATCAGTGCAGAAACCTGCACAGATGTCTCTGAAATTCCCCCTGCAGTCGGGACTGACATGCGGGAATGAAATTGTGTGAATTCAGCTGAACGATTTCCTCCCTCTGTCAGTGTGAACCAGGGCTCAAACTGGGCCTTTTGTTTTTGTCATTCACCTGGTGCTAAACCAAGGACACCATTTCTTATTGAACACCTTTAACCACTTAAGGACCGCCTAACGCCGATTTACGTCGGCAAAGCGGCACGGGCAGGCAAAATCACGTACATGTACGTGATTTGCCTTCCGCGGGTGGGGGGTCCGATCGCCCCCCCCCCCCCCCCCCCGCCGCCCGAGGCGGTCCCTCTCTGTTCCCCGGCGATCCGAGATGAGGGGGAGGCCATCCGTTCGTGGCCCCCCCCCCCTCGCGATCGCCGCCGGCCAATGGGAACATTCCTTTGCTGCTGTATGCTAAACAGCAGCAAAGGAAATGATGTCATCTCCCCTCAGCTCGGTATTCCGTTCCAGCGCCGAGGGGAGAAGACATCAATGTAAGTGCACAACACACTACACACACAGTAGAACATGCCAGGCATACAAAACACCCCGATCCCCCCCCCCGATCGCCCCCCGATCCCCCCCCAATCACCCCCCCCGTCACAAACTGACACCAGCAGGTTTTTTTTTTTTTTTCTGATTACTGCATAGTGTCAGTTTGTGACAGTTACAGTGTTGGGACAGTTAGTATTACCCCCCTTTAGGTCTAGGGTACCCCCCTAACCCCCCCTAATAAAGTTTTAACCCCTTGATCACCCCCTGTCACCAGTGTTGCTAAGCGATCATTTTTCTGATCGCTGTATTAGTGTCACTGGTGACGCTAGTTAGGGACGTAAATATTTAGGTTCGCCGTCAGCGTTTTATAGTGTCAGGGACCCCCATATACTATCTAATAAATGTTTTAACCCCTTGATTGCCCCCTAGTTAACCCTTTCACCACTGATCACCGTATAAACGTTACGGTTGACGCTGGTTAGTTCGTTTATTTTTTATAGTGTCAGGGCACCCGCCGTTTATTACCGAATAAAGGTTTAGCCCCCTGATCGCCAGGCGGTGATATGCGTCGCCCCAGGCAGCGTCAGATTAGCGCCAGTACCGCTAACACCCACGCACGCAGCATACGCCTCCCTTAGTGGTATAGTATCTGATCGGATCAATATCTGATCCGATCAGATCTATACTAGCGTCCCCAGCAGTTTAGGGTTCCCAAAAACGCAGTGTTAGCGGGATCAGCCCAGATACCCGCTAGCACCTGCGTTTTGCCCCTCCGCCCGGCCCACCCAAGTGCAGTATCGATCGATCGCTGTCACTTACAAAACACTAAACGCATAACTGCAGCGTTCGCAGAGTCAGGCCTGATCCCTGCGATCGCTAACAGTTTTTTTGGTAGCATTTTGGTGAACTGGCAAGCAAGCACCAGGCAGCGTCAGGTTAGCGCCAGTAGCGCTAACACCCACGCACGCACCGTACACCTCCCTTAGTGGTATAGTATCTGATCGGATCAATATCTGATCCGATCAGATCTATACTAGCGTCCCCAGCAGTTTAGGGTTCCCAAAAACGCAGTGTTAGCGGGATCAGCCCAGATACCTGCTAGCACCTGCGTTTTGCCCCTCCGCCCGGCCCGGCCCACCCAAGTGCAGTATCGATCGATCACTGTCCCTTACAAAACACTAAACGCATAACTGCAGCGTTCGCAGAGTCAGGCCTGATCCCTGCGATCGCTAACAGTTTTTTTGGTAGCGTTTTGGTGAACTGGCAAGCACCAGCCCCAGGCAGCGTCAGGTTAGCGCCAGTACCGCTAACACCCACGCACGCAGCATACACCTCCCTTAGTGGTATAGTATCTGAACGGATCAATATCTGATCCGATCAGATCTATACTAGCGTCCCCAGCAGTTTAGGGTTCCCAAAAACGCAGTGTTAGCGGGATCAGCCCAGATACCTGCTAGCACCTGTGTTTTGCCCCTCCGCCCGGCCCAGCCCAGCCCACCCAAGTGCAGTATCGATCGATCACTGACACTTACAAAACACTAAACACATAACTGCAGCGTTCGCAGAGTCAGGCCTTGATCCCTGCGATCGCTAACAGTTTTTTTGGTAGCGTTTTGGTGAACTGGCAAGCACCAGCGGCCTAGTACACCCCGGTCGTAGTCAAACCAGCACTGCAGCAACACTTGGTGACGTGGCCAGTCCCATAAGTGCAGTTCAAGCTGGTGAGGTGGCAAGCACAAGTAGTGTCCCGCTGCCACCAAGAAGACAAACACAGGCCCGTCGTGCCCATAGTGCCCCTCCTGCTGCATTCGCCAATCCTAATTGGGAACCCACCACTTCTGCAGCGCCCGTACTTCCCCCATTCACATCCCCAATCAAATGCAGTCGGCTGCATGAGAGGCATTTTCTTTATGTCCTCCCGAGTACCCCTACCCAACGAACCCCCCCAAAAAAGATGTTGTGTCTGCAGGAAGCGCGGATATAGGCGTGACACCCGCTATTATTGTCCCTCCTGTCCTGACAATCCTGGTCTTTGCATTGGTGAATGTTTTGAACGCTACCATTCACTAGTTGAGTATTAGCGTAGGGTACAGCATTGCACAGACTAGGACACACTTTCACAGGGTCTCCCAAGATGCCATCGCATTTTGAGAGACCCGAACCTGGAACCGGTTACAGTTACAAAAGTTAGTTACAAAAAAGTGTCAAAAAAAAAATATATATATAAAATAAAAAAAAATAGTTGTCGTTTTATTGTTCTCTCTCTCTCTATTCTCTCTCTATTGTTCTGCTCTTTTTTACTGTATTCTATTCTGCAATGTTTTATTGTTATTATGTTTTATCATGTTTGCTTTTTCAGGTATGCAATTTTTTATACTTTACCGTTTACTGTGCTTTATTGTTAACCATTTTTTTGTCTTCAGGTACGCCATTCACGACTTTGAGTGGTTATACCAGAATGATGCCTGCAGGTTTAGGTATCATCTTGGTATCATTCTTTTCAGCCAGCGGTCGGCTTTCATGTAAAAGCAATCCTAGCGGCTAATTAGCCTCTAGACTGCTTTTACAAGCCGTGGGAGGGAATGCCCCCCCCCCCACCGTCTTCCGTGTTTTTCTCTGGCTCTCCTGTCTCAACAGGGAACCTGAGAATGCAGCCGGTGATTCAGCCAGCTGACCATAGAGCTGATCAGAGACCAGAGTGGCTCCAAACATCTCTATGGCCTAAGAAACCGGAAGCTACGAGCATTTTATAACTTAGATTTCGCCGGATGTAAATAGCGCCATTGGGAAATTGGGGAAGCATTTTATCACACCGATCTTGGTGTGGTCAGATGCTTTGAGGGCAGAGGAGAGATCTAGGGTCTAATAGACCCCAATTTTTTCAAAAAAGAGTACCTGTCACTACCTATTGCTATCATAGGGGATATTTACATTCCCCGAGATAACAATAAAAATGATTAAAAAAAAAAAATATGAAAGGAACAGTTTAAAAATAAGATAAAAAAAGCAGAAAAATAATAAAGAAAAAAAAAAAAAAAAAAAAAAAGCACCCCTGTCGCCCCCTGCTCTCGCGCTAAGGCGAACGCAATCGGCGGTCTGTCGTCAAACGTAAACAGCAATTGCACCATGCATGTGAGGTATCACTGCGAAGGTCAGATCGAGGGCAGTAATTTTTGCAGTAGACCTCCTCTGTAGATCTAAAGTGGTAACCTGTAAAGGCTTTTAAAGGCTTTTAAAAATGTATTTATTTTGTTGCCACTGCACGTTTGTGCGCAATTTTAAAGCATGTCATGTTTGGTATCCATGTACTCGGCCTAAGATCATCTTTTTTATTTCATCAAACATTTGGGCAATATAGTGTGTTTTAGTGCATTAAAATTTAAAAAAGTGTGTTTTTTCCCCAAAAAATGCGTTTGAAAAATCGCTGCGCAAATACTGTGTGAAAAAAAAAAATGAAACACCCACCATTTTAATCTGTAGGGCATTTGCTTTAAAAAAATATATAATGTTTGGGGGTTCAAAGTAATTTTTTTGCAAAAAAAAAATAACTTTATCATGTAAACAATAAGTGTCAGAAAGGGCTTTGTCTTCAAGTGGTTAGAAGAGTGGGTGATGTGTGACATAAGCTTCTAAATGTTGTGCATAAAATGCCAGGACAGTTCAAAACCCCCCCAAATGACCCCATTTTGGAAAGTAGACACCCCAAGCTATTTGCTGAGAGGCATGTCGAGTCCATGGAATATTTTATATTGCGACACAAGTTGCGGGAAAGAGACACATTTTTTTTTTTTTTTTTTTTTTTTGCACAAAGTTGTCACTAAATGTTATATTGCTCAAACATGCCATGGGAATATGTGAAATTACACCCCAAAATACATTCTGCTGCTTCTCCTGAGTACGGGGATACCACATGTGTGAGACTTTTTGGGAGCCTAGCCACGTACGGGACCCCGAAAACCAAGCACCGCCTTCAGGCTTTCTAAGGGCGTGAATTTTTGATTTCACTCTTCACTGCCTATCACAGTTTCGGAGGCCATGGAAAGCCCAGGTGGCACAAACCCCCCCCAAATGACCCCATTTTGGAAAGTAGACACCCCAAGCTATTTGCTGAGAGGTATAGTGAGTATTTTGCAGACCTCACTTTTTGTCACAAAGTTTTGAAAATTGAAAAAAGAAAACAAAAAATGTTTTTTCTTGTCTTTCTTCATTTTCAAAAACAAATGAGAGCTGCAAAATACTCACCATGCCTCTCAGCAAATAGCTTGGGGTGTCTACTTTCCAAAATGGGGTCATTTGGGGGGGGTTTGTGCCACCTGGGCATTCCATGGCCTCCGAAACTGTGATAGGCAGTGAAGAGTGAAATCAAAAATTTTCACCCTTAGAAATCCTGAAGGCGGTGATTGGTTTTCGGGGTCCCGTACGCGGATAGGCTCCCAAAAAGTCCCACACATGTGGTATCCCCATACTCAGGAGAAGCAGCTAAATGTATTTTGGGGTGCAATTCCACATATGCCCATGGCCTGTGTGAGCAATATATCATTTAGTGACAACTTTATGCAAAAAAAAAAAAAAAAAAGTGTCACTTTCCCACAACTTGTGTCAAAATATAAAATATTCCATGGACTCAATATGCCTCTCAGCAAATAGCTTGGGGTGTCTACTTTCCAAAATGGGGTCATTTTGGGGGGTTTTGTGCCACCTTGGCATTCCATGGCCTCCGAAACTGTGATAGGTAGTGAGGAGTAAAATCAAAAATTTACACCCTTAGAAATCCTGAAGGTGGTGATTGGTTTTCGGGGCCCCGTACGCGGCTAGGCTCCCAAAAAGTCCCACACATGTGGTATCCCCATACTCAGGAGAAGCAGCTGAATGTATTTTGGGGTGCAATTCCACATAGGCCCATGGCCTGTGTGAGCAATATATCATTTAGTGACAACTTTTTGTAAATATTTTTTTTTTTTTTTGTCATTATTCAATCACTTGGGACAAAAAAAATAAATATTCAATGGGTTCAACATGCCTCTCAGCAATTTCCTTGGGGTGTCTACTTTCCAAAATGGGGTCACTTGGGGGGGTTTTGTACTGCCCTGCCATTTTAGCACCTCAAGAAATGACATAGGCAGTCATAAAATAAAAGCTGTGTAAATTACAGAAAATGTACCCTAGTTTGTAGACGCTATAACTTTTGCGTAAACCAATAAATATACGCTTATTGACATTTTTTTTACCAAAGACATGTGGCCGAATACATTTTGGCCTAAATGCATGACTAAAATTTAGTTTATTGGATTTTTTTTATAACAAAAAGTAGAAAATATCATTTTTTTTCAAAATTTTCGGTCTTTTTCCGTTTATAGCGCAAAAAATAAAAACCGCAGAGGTGATCAAATACCATCAAAAGAAAGCTCTATTTGTGGGAAGAAAAGGACGCAAATTTCGTTTGGGTACAGCATTGCATGACCGCGCAATTAGCAGTTAAAGCGACGCAGTGCCAAATTGGAAAAAGACCTCTGGTCCTTAGGCAGCATAATGGTCCGGGGCTCAAGTGGTTAAATATCATAAGTAGAAATACAAATTTGCATATCTGCAAATAAACAAAAATAATAAAATTCTAATTGTGGTTGCGATCAAATATTCGCAGCAGCGATCAAAAGAATGTGGTTTTGCCTTCTGACCCAGAAATAAGTCATTGTAATCACCCGGAAGTTCCTGTGCAGGTCAGGATCTCCATCTAGGCGGACATGGCGAGGTACCTCTTTAGCAAAGAGGAGGTTCTGCTCATTTTTCGGATAAGGGTATGATATGTACTTATGCTTAATCAATGAGGGGGTGGATGTGGTAGTTAGATTTGGTGTGGGTGGGGTTCATTGATTTGTTTGGCATCCCCACACATTTGCTTCTGACCCATGTGCACACATCACTTCCTGCATTTGTTCTGATGTAAATGCAAGTATAAATTAGAGCTCCTTTCTATTAAACTATATATGACTTGTTTCACAGTTAGGCGACTTTGGACCTCCAAGTTGCTTGACAAGTTGTACCCCATGATTCTCAATGATAACTAGGGATGGGCCGAACATCCCCCGTGTTCGGTTCGCCACGGGGTTACCCAGTGACATGTACAGGTGACCCCGCCCCCCTCTGACGCTACGGGGGTTTCCGTGGCATCAGAGGGGGGCGGGGTCACCCATACATGTCACTGGGTAACTCTGTGGTGTTTCCCCGTTGCATCAGAGGGGGCGTGGTCACCTGCGCACGACATGGGTGTCCCCGCACTCAGCTTTTTAAGAACTGTCAAGGCAGTTCTAGCGTCATTCTTTTTCTTTTTCATTTTTTTTTTTTTTTTAAACCACATCAGTGACCGTTTTCAGGAACGTATGTTTCAGCTTTACAATTCAATATTGTCCTGACTCGTATTCACATCATAGTGGCTTCTAGCCACTATGATGTTCTAGCGTCATTCAGAGAGCTCCTCCCATGGAGGCGCCTCGTGTTGTGGCGGCGTCTTTCTCCATATCCCAGGACGAGGAAGGATTACATCGCTGGAATTTTTTTTTTCTTTTTTAATAAAGGACTTGTCCAATGCTGTGTTTGTGTGTTTATTTTTACAAATTTTGACACTTTTTTGTGAAATGGTAGGAGTACAATGTACCCGTTACCGTTTCACACGGGGGGGGGGGGGCAGGATCTGGGGGTCCCCTTGTTAAATTCTTCCAGATTCTGATAAGCCCCCGCCCGCAGACCCCCACAACCACCGGGCAAGGGTTATGGGTATGAGGCCCTTGTCCCCATCAACATGGGGACATCCTCCCCATGTTGAGGGCATGTGGCCTGGTACAGTTCGGGGGGTGCTCTCTCGTCCCCCCTCTTTTCCTGCGGCTTGCCAGGTTGCGTGCTCAGATAAGGGTCTGGTATGGATATTTAGGGGGACCCCACGGCATTTTTAAAAAAAAATTTGGCGCGGGGTTCCCCTTTAAATCCATACCAGACTAGGTCTGGTATGGAATTTGGGGGGACCCTCACGCCATTTTTTAAAAAAAATTTTGGTTCGGGGTTCCCCTTAATATTCATACCAGACCCAAAGGGCCTGGTGATGCACTGTGGGGGATCCCAGGCCGTTTTTATCAATGAACTTTTATGTGTATTGTCGGGACCGACAATTCATTAATAGCCGACACTTGCGCTAGTACTTTTAAATGGCTTTTTTTTCCTTTGAAATGTCATTTTGCTGTCAGACTGTTCTAAACACGGGAAACATGCGCCACTTTACAGGCATACTATAGACACCCCCCAGGTACGAAATTTTAAGAAATATTACATTTTTATTGTTTCACTCCAAGCATTAAAATCACTGCTCCCGAAAAAAACGGCCGTTTTTTAAAACTTTTTTTTGCATTGATACATGTCCCCTGGGGCAGGACCCGGGTCTCCAAACACTTTTTATGGCAAAGAACTTGCATATAAGCCTTCAGTGAGAATTTTTGATTTTGCAGGTTCGAGCCCCATTGACTTCCACTATTCCAGCATATGTGATCTGACAGGCATTATTGCCGGCAATAGCACTGCTTTCCATTTGCATTAGCGCTGAGTTTCTGAGAGTTGAAGTCTTTCTGGCCTTTTTTGAGAGCTATTTTTTGGTACTGCAAGATAATTTTTTGGCGCTGTAGTAAATGACCCCCAGTGTGTCAACATGTACTATCTACCATCACGGGATATCAATGTACACAGTTTGTAGGTGCAACCCCTTCCTCGCAACTCAAGTAGCTGAGAGGAAGGGGTTGTACCCCCCAAAACACGTCCATTGATCACCCATGATGGGAGCTAGCACATGTTGACCTTAGGCATGGGATCAGGAGGGAAATCCCCATTTTGACTCTCAATTTGTGTGCATCTTCAAAATTTGGCTTTCACAGGGGTGACATCACCCCATCTGATGAAGGCAATATCAACGCAGTTTGGACATACTAATCTCTGATATTTCCTTCAATTTATCAAAGTTGAACTTTGTAAGTTCCTGAGTTGTGTATTGTTTTATGTTTTCAAAAACATACCTGTTTACCACAAAAAAGGATATTTCTACTGTCCCCCCCCCCCCAAAAAAAAAAAAATCCAAAAAATATGTTGGTTTGTTCAAAAACCCTTTTCTAAACGCACATGTGAATGTATACAGAGTAAAAAAATTTCTACTCAACAATGTGTGGCTTCTTCTTTCAATGCTCAATAGCAGTTTTTTGCTTAAGTTGGTGTTTACAGTGACAATGGAGGTTATTTCCTAAAGGCAAATCCACTTTGCACTACAAGAACACCTTCAGTGCAGTTTCAGTGCACTTTTGCATGGCACCTGTAGTGCAAAGTGGATTTTCGTTTAGTAAATAACACCCATAGTGCTTTATAATTGGCATAAATCACGCCATTATCGTCACTACCAAAAATTAATTCAGGGTGCAGAAAATGATGAATATTATTATCATTAATGCATTACATACATTAACAACAAAAAGAAGGTGTTTGTGTAGCAGACCCACAACATAAATAATAGCTGAAAAAGAGATTGTCACCTCATGTATCAAAGAAATTACGTTGGAACTATTGAACAAAATGGCCAAAAAAAAAGCCCATTGGAGAACCTAGGAGAAAGCTAAAAGAAACGCAAGCAGTAAATCAAAGGAAATATTTTTCATTTTAAAATACAAATTTATTTTAAAAATACATTTATTTAAATACATATAATGTGATGTTAAAGGATAAAACTTACCCTAATATAGTCCTTCTGCGGGACCTGAATGATGGCAGAACAGGTCTCTGGAATAATGATCCCCAGAGCCTGGGGGGAGATGCCTGTTGAGAACTTGATGTCCTGCAGACTGCTCTCCGTCGCCAAGTACCGCAAGGTGGTGACTAGCCTCAGCTCGGGAGTGATGGCTTGCCACATGCAGGTGTCCTGCTTCCTAATATAAGGGGACAGCAAAGCCAACAGACGGTGAAAAACGGGGTCTGTCATCAGGAGATAATTCCTGAAATCATCAGGATTATTTTCACGGATCTCCCGCAACAAAGGCATATGAGAGAATTGGTCATGCTGGAGCAAACAGTTTTTGGTCCATGAACTCCTCCTCGCCCTGTTCATGGACTGGACTTGGGTCAAAGTAAGAACCCCAACACCAAGCCCCTGCACAGCACGAACTATACGATGAGTACGTACCCACAACATGGCTTCAAAACAGTCGGCTGGTCAGAACTAACAGAACGCACTGAAAATCAGAAACGAGTGGACAAGAACGCACTGGGAATCAAATACGTACTAATAATAGCACGCACTGAAAACCAGATACAAACTGACTACACGCACTGAAACCAGATACAAACCCACAAGCACAAACTGAAGAGCAGTAACGATCTGAAATGCACAAGGCTGAAAAGCGCGAATCGTCTCTCACCAAACTTCTACTAACACGAGATTGGCAGAAAGGGTGGCTCACTGGCTATTAAACTTACTCTTTATAGTGCAGTCGTACGTATTGTACGTCAGCGTGTTCTTGACGATCGGAATTTCCGACAACATTTGTGCGACCGTGAGTATGCAAGACAAGCTTGAGCTAACATCCGTCAGAAAAAAATCCCAGGATTTCGTTGTCGGACTGTCCGATCCTGTGTACGCAGCATAATACTTATTCCTCCAATTTACTGATTTTTTCAGGTTTCTTAAACACTTCGGTTCTAGGATAATGTTGGGAATTACACATTTAGACATCTACAAGAAGCCTCTCTTTTTTCAGTGGTTCCAGGCCTAGTCCACAGGGGGTTCAGCCAAACACCCGAGGCCCATACGACATGGGGACCCAGGTTACCAGACACCTAGGGAACCTTTCCTACCACCACAAATCAAGTAGACCCTCCTTCGCTAGTTCAACCAGTTCCAGCAGGAACTGGTTTAAATATATAGTATGGATGTTGAGGGGGAATTCACGCTGTTTTTTTTTTTGTTTTTTTTTGCTTAGGGGCCTCCTCAGCATTAATACCAGACCTTTATCAAGTATAAGGGTTTGGTATGGATTTTGAGGAGGCCCCAATGCTATTCTTTGTTTTCCTTTGTTTCTCTTCAAGGCATGTGGCCTGGTATGGTTCAGGGGGAAGGGGGTACATTCTTGCTGCTCCCCCCTCCCTGACTGGCTACTTAGGATGCATGACTGGATAAGGGTCTGGTATTTATTTTGAGAGGTACCCCAGGCACAAATGTGTGGGACCCCCCTCAAAATCCATACTAGACCCTTATCCTTGAAAAATGGTGTGGGTTCCTTCCAAAATTCATGCCAGTCTAGGCATGCAGCTGGCTGACCAGGAAACAGAGGGGCAGCTCCCTCCCTACCCTTCTTCCTGAACCATATAAGGCCATATGTCCTCAACATAGTACCCTTTGTTACTCATTCACAAACAAAAAAAACAACTAGTAAAAAAGACACCAGTGTTGCCTTGGCTGTCGGACCTCTGGCGGCAATGATTTGAGAAAATGACAAGATAGTGGGTTTTGAGTATGGGGAACTCCATGAGAAAATAACCCTCTTTGCCAATGATATGCTTCTGTTTTTGGGTGACACTGAGGCATCTCTGTGAGAGGTTATCCTGGTAATAACATCTTTTGAGCTGTCTTCTGGCCTAATGATTAATTGGGCTAAATTTGCTCTCCTGCCATTAGATGGTGTGGTTTTCCTATTACTAACTAACTACTTCTTGTCCTGTCCTGGTGGTGCAGTCCTTTAAATATGCCAAGCTGGAGAAGCTGACATGTGCCGGGATGTGGAAAAGCGGGGGGAATTACCCATTTATGCCAGGTCTTCAGGAATGGCTCTCCCACATCACGGTTTTACTATTTACACCTCAGTCATGCTGTCCACTCTCAGGGCCCTTTGACTGACAGGTCCCTGTCTCCCACAACTGTCTTTCACTATGTTATATCAGGACACAAAGGGGTTTATCTCCAGATGTTATGAAATGTTACTCCTACCTTATTTAGGACACCTTTGCAAAGCTAAAGAACAGTGGGAGCAGGATGTGGGTCCCTTAGAGGAAGATCTTTGAGATAATGCTTTATACTCAGTCTTGCTCTGCTCCCCCAACACATCCCAAAGATTTTCTCAGCTATACATTATTCTCCGTGCTCATTATACCCCTCTTAAACTATGCTGTATGGGTATTTTGCATTTTCCTCTGTGTGCTAGATTTTCTGCAGCATAGGGCAACCTTATCTACCTTCTATGGCACTAGAATCTCCATCGGTATTGGTCAGACATTGTTACTACTATTAATGCTGTTTTTCAAATGACCATTCCTGTTGACGTATTCTGGGTACTCTAGATGACCTCCTGCTAACTGAGTTTCAGAAGGTAGCCGTGAATAAGGTGCTGTTTTAAGCCCGCCGACTCCTTCTGTAACAGTGGAAATCAGACAGGGTCCCCACCCACAAAGAGTGGGTTGTCAACACGGGGACACCCTTAGACTGGAAAAGGTTATCTTCCTATCTTCCAACATAGAGGGTGTCCAGGAAAGCTCGACAAACTCTTGGAAGACTGGTTGGCAGTCCCAGGCCTTGCGCCTCTTGACTGAGGGAACTTTCACACCGTGGCGGGGGGGCGTCGGCAGTAAATCGGCGTTATTTTTTAGCGCCGCTTTACTGTCGTTTTAGCTGCACTTTTAGGTCGCTAACCCCCGACAGCAGAACCTGAAAAAGGGTTAAAAGCGCCGCTGTCGAATCGCTTTGCGGTGTATTCCCCACTCCCGCAACGCCCCAAAGATGCTGCTTGCTTTTCCCGTTCTGCAAGCGCGCCGCTCCAGTGTGAAAGCACTCGGGCTTTCACACTAGGGAGGCAGGGGAGGCTTTTTTCAGGCGCGTTATAGGTGATATTTTTAGCCCTTTAGCGCCAGAAAAATGCCTCAATGTGAAAGTAGCCTTAGTGATAGATAGAATTTTGGGTTGAGATATTCTTTATTTCTTTTTTAGCAATGTTAGAACTTTTATCTGAAGTGGTTATGTTTTTGCTGCCATTGTACTTATCTTCCAATACCCATATAGATGGCTCGGTTTTTCATGGTGGGTGTATTCTGGGGTGAATGCTGTTCTCTGCATCTGTCATATTCCATAAGAGCTTTGGAACACCACTTCTGCTGCATGGATAGATTGTACAGTGTCTTGAAAAACTGAAGAAATGTAAGAAAAAAGTTTAAAACAAGTAAATATAATATGCTTTCCTATCTATTTACTAATGCAGGATTAAAAATAGTAAATGTTGATTGAGAGATCAGAAATAAAGTTGATTGAGTTACAACCAATAGCCAGAGCACATACAGTGCCTTGAAAAAGTATTCAAACCCTTGAAATTTTCCACATTTTGTCATGTTACAACCAAAAACGTAAATGTATTTTATTGGGATGTCATGTGATAGACCAACACAAAGTGGCACAAAATTGTGAAGTGGAAGTTTGGAATGAAAATGATAAATGGTTCTCAAATTTTTTTACAAATAAATATCTGAAAAGTATGGAGTGCATTTGTATTCAGCCCCCTTTACTCTGATACCCCTAACTAAAATCTAGTGGAACCAATTGCCTTCAGGTGTCACCTAATTAGTAAATAACGTCCACCTGTGTGTAATTAAATCTTAGTATAAATACAGCTGTTCTATAAATACAGCTGTTCTGTGAAGCCCTCAGAGGTTTGTTAGAGAACCTTAGTGAAAAAACAGCATCATGAAGGCCAAGGAACACACCAGACAGGTCAGGGATAAAGTTGTGGAGAAGTTTAAAGCAGATTTAGTTTATAAAAAAATATCCCAAGCTTTGAACATCTCACGGAGCACTGTTCAATCCATCATCCGAAAATGGAAAGAGTATGGCACAACTGAAAACCTACCTGGCCTTCTACCTAAACTGACAGGCCGGGCAAGGAGCGCATTAATCAGAGAAGCAGCCAAGAGGCCCATGGTAACTCTGGAGGAGCTGTAGAGATCCACAGCTCAGGTGGGAGAATCTGTCCACAGGACAACTGTTTGTTGTGCACTCTACAAATCTGGCTTTTATTGAAGAGAAAAATAAAAAAACCCAGAAAAGGGTTAATGCTGCGCTAGAAAGGTGTATATTGATAAGTGAGTTGTAAAAGCCGCCAGCACTAAAAGTCTAATACTAAACTCCAATACAACAAAAAACAAAATAAGTGCAGCGCTAAAACTGAATATGAATTGTATATCATACTACAGATAACCATAAAGAAATAATTGATCCACCAAAAATAAATGAAGGAAAATATAAAAAAACAGAAAACAGGTCTCCCATAGAAGACAAAGGCAAATGTCTCACCATACACCACAAGTGAAAAAATTATTATGTAAAGTGATAAAATAAGTCCCAATTATAAAAACTAAAAAAAGTCCATAAAATAAGTCCCAATTTTAAATATTGCAAAAACTCAAAAAAGTCCATAAACAAGGTGAGTAGATGACCAAAGTGCATATATTCAAAAGAGATGTGATATAGGTGAATCCAGCATCCAAAGTGATTCGCACCCAAGTGAGATATGAGGCTCCTTACCAGCTCGCGGTGACCACCATAACAGTGGTCTCACCAGGCATCTGGGAAATTATCAGGTCACCCACAAACCTATGTCGATGTCCCCAGTAGTAAACGTGGTACTAATTATCCAAGAGAACAAGGTACACTCCGAAACCCACATAAGCAAGTTGCTGCTCCCCAGTCTGTTCTGCACAGAAATCTGTAGATTTTTCACTTGTGGTATATGGTGAGACATTTGCCTTTGTCTTCTATGGGAGACCTGTTTTCTGTTTTTTTATATTTTCCTTCATTTATTTTTGGTGGATCAATTATTTCTTTATGGTTATCTGTAGTATGATATACAATTTTTATTGAAGAGAGGCAAGAAGAAAGCCATTGTTGAAAGAAAGCCACAAAAAGTCCCATTTGCAGTTTGCGAGAAGCCATGTGGGGGACACAGCAAACATGTGGAAGAAGGTGCTCTGGTCAGATGAGAGCAAAATAAACTTTTTGGCCTTAAAGCAAAACACTAATGTGTGGCGGAAAACTAACACTACATCACCCTGAACACACCATCCCCACAATGAAACATGGTGGTGGCAGCATCATGTTGTGGGGATGCTTTTCTTCAGTAGGGACAGGAAAGCTGGTCAGAGTTGATGGGAAGATGGATGGAGCCAAATACAGGGCAATCTTGGAAGAAAACCTGTTAGAGTCTAAAAAGACTTGAGACTGGGGCAGAGGTTCCCCCTGCAGTAGGACAACGACCTTAAACATACAGCCAGAACTACAAATAGAATGGTTTAGGTCAAAGCATATATGTATATATGGCCCAGGCAAAGTCCAGACCTAAATCCAATTGAGAATCTGTGGCAAGACTTGAAAATTGCTGTTCACAGATGCTCTCCATCCATTCTGACAGAGCTTGAGCTATTTTTCCTTGTCAAAAGAAGTTTATTGAGTATACAATGTTATAAAGATACATAAAGTAAGTTTACAAGGATCTATAAAGTAAGCTCATTGTTTTACAGTAGGGTTTATATAGGTAAATATCATGAAATTTCAAATATTAAACATTGGGTTCACGTAAACCTAAATTAAAGATATATATCATTTCCTTAGTTACTTTTGTAGGTATTTAAATGATTTATACCTACTATACATATTGTTTACAAGTAGAGTGTATATAGGTCAAATAAATTCTGATAATGAGCTTTAATCGTAAGGTGGAGAAAAGGAAAGAGAAAGAAGAAAAAGGGTTGAAAGGTAGAGGTATGGTCCACAAGGTTGTCCCGCTCGTTAGTTTATTATTCTTTTTAGTTCTCTTTGAAGCCTTAGAATGGGTGTCTCTGTAAGTCATTTAATCTGTTACCATGGCAACAGGACAGAGTCATTGAAGTTTGACAGGAACTGTTGTTTTATCCAAGGATGCCAAAGTTTTTCAAATTTTGGAATTTGATTTTGATCGATGGCTACCATCTTAGCATGGGACATTGTATTATTCATTCTGTGAATTGTTTCTGCTAGTACCAATGTAGGAGATTTCCATGCCTTGGCCACTGTTTGTTTTGCAGCCGTTATTAGTTGGATCATAAGTTTGAATTGAGAGAGTGTTAACCATTCTGGTTTTAGATTAAGTAAAGTTAAATATGGATCTGGTTGTATTATTTTTTTAAATATTTTAGATGCAATCACGAAGACTTCCTTCCAGAAGGTTTGGATTACTGGGCACGTCCACCATATGTGTAAATATGTACCTATTTCTGGGCATCCTCGAAAACAAAGAGCTGAGGTATTAGGTGAATATTTTGCCACTCTAGCGGGTACAAGGTACCAGCGAGTTAGGACTTTATAATTTGTCTCCAGTGCTAAGATGTTGGGTGAAGATGACTTAGATGTGAGCCATATGTTAGACCAGTCCGTGTCTTCTAAAGTTCGTCCCAGGTCCTCCTCCCACCTCTGAACGTAAGAGGGTCTATTAAGATTTGCTACTCCATATAATTGATTATAAAGTGATGAAATTGTACCTTTAGCAAATGGATCTTTTGTACAGATTGATTCAAAAATGGATAATTGGGATAATGGTGTATCCCCCTTTAGGAATGGTGTATAGAAATTTTTGATTTGGAGATATCTAAATATCTCAGAGTTTGGTAGATCATATTTTTCTCTAAGCGATGGGAATGAAAGGAATGATTTAGATGCTATGAAGTCATTTAGTGTCTGAATGCCTGATGTTGTCCAAGCTTTAAAAGAATTTGGGTAGATCCATGCCGGATAAAAGGCCGGATTTCTGATAAAAGAAAGGAGAGGATTGTGTGGAGATTGTAACTGATATTTGGTTTTTAGTTTATCCCAGAGAGATAAGAAGTGTTTGGTTATGGGATTATGAATTTTAAAGCGGTCTTTAGGATCAAGCCATAATAAATTTGATATTAATAGAGGGTCATTTTCTGAAGCCTCTATAAATACCCATAATGGGATTTCCTGTTTTGCATGGTATTTGGACAGACTGGCCAAATGTGCTGCTCTGTAGTAGTTAGTAAAATTAGGGTATCCCAGGCCTCCTTTATTTTTGGGAAGATGTAGTGTGTGTATAGGTATACGTGGTTTAGAAGAGCCCCATATAAACGAAGTTGCTCTTTTTTGTACTATTCTCAAAAAATAGGAAGGAATTGGAATAGGGAGGACTCTGAATAGATAAAGCAATTTGGGTAGAATAGTCATTTTGATTGCATTAATCTTCCCTATCCAGGATAAAGGAAGTTGCGACCATTGTTTTATTAGATTTGTGATCTGTCTTAATACAGGAGGATAATTGGTTGAGAATAAGTCAGAATGAGATGCTGTTAAATGAATTCCAAGATATGGGATTGATTTTTCTGCCCATGTGAATGGGAGTGCAGCCCTAGCCGGGATCAATTCCATGTTTGTGAGTGAAATATTAAGCACTAGGCATTTCTTAGGATTAATCATAAGGCCGGATAGGGCTGCAAATTCATCAAGAGCTGGTATTAAGTTAGGACCAGAGACCTGTGGTGATGATAGAAAAAGTAATATATTGTCTGCAAATATACATAATTTGTGTGTAATACCTCCTACTTCAATGCCAGTTATAGTTTGGTTTGTTCTGATGTATTGGGCCATGGGTTCGAGTATAAGGGCAAATAATAAGGGAGATAATGGGCAACCCTGTCGGGTACCTCTTTCGATATTAAAGGCTTCAGATTTGTATCCAGCATATTTTATATAGGCTTTGGGTTTATTATATAATGCTTTGATCCATGTTAAAAAGTGGGGTCCAAAACCCCATTTTTGTAATGAATATTGCATATATTGCCAGGATACTGTGTCAAATGCCCTCTTAATATCGAGAGATAGAAAACATAAAGGGATTTTCCGTTTTTTAGCAATATGTGCCAATAACACTGCCCTGCGTATATTATCGCCTGCCTGTCTTGAAGCCTACTTGATCTCTATGTATTAATTTTCCTATAATGCTATTGAGGCGTTTTGCTATTATTTTTGCTAATAATTTAATATCGAGGTTTAACAGAGAGATAGGCCGATAATTCACACAGGAGGTATCATCAGAAAGGGGTTTTGGGATCATACAAACAATTGCCATTAGTGTTTCTTGCCGAAAAGAATGTCCATCTAGAAGTTTGTTAAAAGTTTCAGTGAGAATGGGAGAGAGTATTTCTGAGAATGTTTTATAGTATAAAGCCGAGTAGCCGTCTGGGCCTGGTCTTTTGTTAAGTTTTAGGTCTTTTATGGCATTAGCAACTTTATCTATAGTTATAGGCTCATCCAAACTGTTTTTTTGATTCTGAGATAACTCAGGTAAGGTTATTTTTGAGAAGAAGGATTCAGCCTCTGTAGGATTAAATTCATTGTTTGTCTTGTATAAAGTTGCGAGATGTGAGTGAAATTTATGGACTATTTTAACTGGATTACAAGTGTAAACATTTTTTGATAATTTCAAACGTATTGGTTTGAAAGATTTGTTAGTTGAATTTAATGCCCGAGCCAAATATGTACCTGGTTTGTTTGTATTCATGTAGAAATTGTGTTTGGAGCGTTTGAGGGATTTATCAACTGACTCAGTGAGAAATAGATCGTATTCCAATCTAGATTTTTCCAGATGAGATTTTGTACTCTGAGATGGATTATCTTGAAATGATATGTAGGCTGCATTAAAATTGAGTTCTATTTTTTTTGCTAGATTTTTGCGTTCCCGTTTAAATAGTGCCATTTGTCTTTGTATTGTACCACGCAAGACAGGCTTATGAGCTTCCCACAGTGTTATTGGGGAGATGTCTGTTGTATTATTAATTGATATGTATTCCTTTAAAGCTTGTTCAATGGCCATCTGATGTAGTGGGTGTTTGAGCATTATGTCCGGTAAGTACCACGTTGGGTCATGCGCTTTTGGTATGGCTGAGGCTATAGTAGTGTATACTGCATTATGGTCAGACCACGGAATCGGAATTATATCTGATGCAATAATTTCTGGTATCATTCCTATTGTTAGAAAAATATGATCTATTCTGGTGAAGGTTTGATGAGGGTGCGAGAAATAAGTGAATTTCTTTTTCATTGGGTTACTTTCTCTCCATGAATCTACCAGATTGTATTTGGAAAGAAGTTGAGAAAAAGGTAACCTAGAGGTTATTTTGGATGGTGTAAAAGGTGATTTATCTAGAAATGGGAGGAGGACCTGGTTCGAATCCCCACACATTATCACTGTTCCTATTTTGTGTGTATTAATCACTTGTAATATATGTGAGAGGAATGGTGTAGGTTGTTTGTTAGGAGCGTAGTAGGAAATCACCGTGATTGCTGTATCCATTATATAACCCATGAGTATCAGGTATCTACCTTCTGGGTCTTTAATTTCTGATGATAAGGTGAATGGTGTGGATCGGTGAAATGCAATTAGAGTTCCCCTTTGCTTGGTACAGGCAGAAGCCGTGTAAATTTGTTGATAAAAAGGAGAAATATATTTTGGAGTAGAATCTTTGGTGAAGTGTGTTTCTTGGAGGCATACTATGTGAGCCTTCTTGTTATGGAAAGTACGGAAGGCTTTGGTCCTTTTTTGAGGGACATTTATTCCCTGAACATTCAGGGAAAGTATATTCAGTGGTGCCATGGCAACAGATCAAATAGTTTTGACTTACTTTTTGTTATGCAGAGCTGACTGCGCAGATCAACCTGTGTGGACTGAAGAGATGAATAGATAGAAAAGAAACCAGTGAATTCTGGAGTAAAGAGTAAACAAAAAACATATGAGATTAAATGATACATTGTATAAATTATTTTTTGCAAGTAATCACAATTTACCCGTGAAAGAGAATAAATATCTCTCTCAGGGGAATAAGTGCCTTCGTCACACTCCCACATAATATGGTTGGGAGAATGAGGAGGGCTAATGGGGGTACACGGATCTTCCGCTTACAGGAGAGAAGTGCTATGTCAAAAGACATCAAAATGATGTGTCATTAATTGGAGTGCAGAATATAGTTTTTGTTGAAATTATTTATTCCAGGGTGGTTGTATATGGTTAGTTTTTCCCTAGGCTAAATAATTCAGTTAGAAAGGTACTGTTAATAACTTTGGTATTGATGAAGATAGTTTGAATTATTTTGGGATTTTAACCCTTTTAGAGTAAACAATTACATATTTTATTCATATGTAACTGTTTAGATATGTTAACTCATAAAATTGAGGTTGTATTGCTTCAGATTAGAATAAACAAAAACATAATTCTAGGAACTAGTTAGGTAATAATATATTTGTTTTAAGAAAAGAAAGAAAAAGCTTCCATTACTTCTGGATTATTGAACATATTTGTCCTAAAAAGTAATAAATCTATTGTTATTACCTGATAATATATAACTGAACAAGAATTTCTTTATTTCACTTATATATTCTAAGGCTATATGAATCAGAAGTAATAAGAAATATAACTGGAATGTAACATGATCCCACACAGTGTGTGACTATCAGAATGCAGTTACATTCAGTTATAAATATAGGTTTTTTATAGAGAACCATCTCTTAGTATAATAAATGAAGAGATATCAGGAATTAGGATGTCAGTCCATTGAATCTTCTTGGTCCATGGATGATGTGGCATAACGGCCTCTTTTGTGAGAATGATGATTCCCATTTTGTTCTGAAATTTTCTGGGTGCTGCCTGAAGGTGAAGATGATGCCATTCTTCTGCGTGTGGGAGTGTTGCTGCTTGTGGGTTCTGTCAGATTTAATTTTAAAAGGGTTTGTTGTAGTTCATCTGCTGATCTGCTTCTGTAAATTGTACCTTGGTAGTTAAATCTGACTGAAAAGGGGAAGCCCCATTGATGTGGCGTTGCAGTTCCATTAGTTGGGGTTTCATGGATCGTCTTTTAATAATAGTAAGTTGGGATAGGTCAGCAAAAATTTGATAATTGTGTCCTTGAAAATTAAGTTCCTTTTTTTCTCTTGCAGCAATTAGTATTTGTTCTTTCGTTCTGTAATAATGAAATTTTGTGATTATATCACGTGGGGGTCCATCTTTCTTTTTGGCTGTGAGGGCTCTGTGTACTCTGTCCAGTTCTAAACGTTCAATAGGGATATCTGGCTTTAGTTCTTGTAATAGAGCAGTAATAGTAGATTGCAGGTCTGTCACAGATTCAGGTATTCCCCTTATGCGCAAGTTTGAACGTCTGGCTCTATTTTCGTAATCTTCGAGCTTAGTTTGAAGTATTAAATTCTCTTTTTTTAATTGTTCCAATTCTGTTATATTTTCTTGTTTAGTAATTTCAATTTCATCCATTTTTATTTCTAGGGCTGCGGTGCGGTTTCCCAGCTCTCTTATTTCTTTGGTTAGGCTTTTTGTTATTTGGTCTGAGGTTTGTTTTAAAGCCTTATGAAGCATCTTTTCAAATTGTAATAATATTACTGGGGATACTGAGGAGGCTTGTGGAGAAGTTTGTGAGAGGATTTGTTCTGTATCTGACTCAAATGGAGAGTCTTGCTGTGACATTTTCTGTCTGTGAGAGCGCCCTGATGCTGTATCTTGTGAGGTGACTGGAGCTGCTTCAGCTGCAGTGAGTGCCTGTGAGCTCTTTGTGAGGTGATTTTTATTTCTGCCACGGTTTCCTCCCAGTACCATATTTCCTGCCCAAACTTTCACAGTTTGTTCCCTGGGGCAAAAAGGTTCAAATGGATACCTTTTGAGCCTGCAGGCTCCGCTTTGTCCTTCTCTTCTCTCCTCAGCGGTGTGGAGCTCTAACAATGCATGTCTGCTCCGCTAGGCTCCGCCTCCTGCTCCCCGAGCTTGAGCTATTTTTCAAACAAGAATGGGCAAAAATGTTACTTTCTAAATGTGCAAAGCTGGTAGAGACATCCCCAAAAGTCCCCAAAGTATTGACTGAATACAAATGCAAGCCACACTTTTCACATAAAAAAAAATTGAAAACCATTTATCACTTTCCTTCCACTTCACAATTATGTGCCAATTTGTGTTGGTCTATCACATAAAATCCCAATAAAATACATTTACGCTTTTGGTTGTAATTTGACAAAATGTGGAAAATTTCAAGGGGTATGAATACTTTTTCAAGGCACTGCATGTGCTCTGGCTATTGGTTGTAACTCAATAAACTTTATTGCTGATCTCTCAATCAACATTTACTATTTTAATCCTTATGCTGCTTGCATTAGTAAATAGGTAGGAAAGCATATCATATTTACTTGTTTTAAACTTTTTTTTCTTACATTTCTTCAGTTACTTCCTGGTTTCCAGGCCTAGGCAAATGATGTCATGCATCCCTGGAGTCTTTAGGAGGGGAGGATGTTTTTTTTCAGCTAAACACACCCTCCTGCCTGCATGCCTGAGCTAAGGGCAGATGGATTCCAAGAAGTAAACATCTGCCCTAACTCAGGATGGTCAAGGAAATGCTAAGGGGTGTTTTTCAAAGTGATTTCTCAGCAAAATAAAGCATGGAGACATGGATAGGTGAGTTTACTTTGAATATCAAAAATGAACTAAATAGTATTTTTGGTTTGTGGTACTCAGATGCAGTGTAGTTCCGCTTTAATCTAACTCTAATAGTTAACCCTTTCTCTAACCCTAAAGTTTAACTGCTTGACAACCACCCTATAGCAGTTTAACTGCTACAGAGTGACCATTGTGTGCAGGATCACATGTATATACCTGAGCCTGCACTCCGGGGTAGTGGGCACGAGTACGCTTGCTCCCACTGTGATTATTCACAGCTGGAGCTGATGGGCGTCGGAACCCGCTGATCATTCTGTACACAGGCAGTCTGCCATTCTGTCGGGAGGGAAGACATAGATCCTGCGTATCCACAAAGCAGGGACATGGATCTATGTCTTCCCCTAGTACAAACACCTCCCCCACAGTAAGAAATCAACAGCTAGGCACACATTTAACCCTTTGATTGCCCCTGACGTTTAACCCCTTCCCAGCCAGTGTCAATTGTACAGTGACAGTGCATATTTCTTGCACTGATCAGTGTATTAGTGTCACTGGTTCCCAGAAAAGTGTCCAATTGTCTGCCACAATATTGCAAACCCGCTATAAGTCGCTGATCGCCGTGATTACTAGTACAAAAAAAAAAAAATCTCATAATTGGTAGACGCTATAACTTTTGTGCAAACCAATCAATATACCAGGGATATGCAATTAGCGGACCTCCAGCTGTTGCAGAACTACAAGTCCCATGAGGCATAGCAAGACTCTGACAGCCACAAGCATGACACCCTGAGGCAGAGGCATGATGGGACTTGTAGTTTGGCAACAGCTGGAGGTCCGCTAATTGCATATCCCTGCAATATAGGCTTATTGGGATTTTTTTACCAGAAATATGTAGCAGAACACATATTGACCTAAATTTATGAAGAAATTAGATTTTTACATGTTTTTTATTGGATATGTTTTATAGCAGAGAGTAAAAAAAAATGTTTTTTTTTTCAAAATTGTCAGTCTTTTTTTGTTTATAGCGCAAAAAATAAAGCCCAATACAGCCCATGTGACCAATATCATGGCATTTTTCATTGGACTGGTCTTACAAATCAGAAGAACTCCATCAGTGACACCCTGTTACTGACCAAGAACGAGTATGTAGTAAGTGTAGGTAAGAACACCTGAGATGAATATTCTTTCTGGTCACTGACTCACAATGTATTTATTGCCAGAGAATCAGAACCACAGACGAAGTAGCATTTTTAGAAGGTGGCCAATAATGGCAAACCATTTATTTCTATCATGTAAGTAGTCACCAAAGGATCACTAATATATGCTGTGGAGGTGAAACCATAAAACGAGCTTTGTCTGCCGTAAATTATAGGAAGGTAATGATTCTATTTTCATTGGAATTTCCATGGGTGGATATATAACATATAAATTCAGATTTTTAAAATAAATTAACAATATACTATAATAATCAAAAAGGATTGAATGAAATGTGACTGAAGAAAGAATGGTGCTTTTGCTTAAATGTATTCTTATGGACACATCTTTGCAAATACCTGCTGAAAACAAATGAATGCAGCTCAAAGCCCCTCTAGGCACATTAATCTTCTTGTGATGTGTACAACTCAGTTAAACGTCCCTTATGGCTTTGCTACATTTTTCACAGTCTCGCTCATTGAGGAAACTGCCTCCAGTGGGAAGTAATTCAAGGAGAAGAGTTCAGTCTGTGCCTCCTCAAGACAAATGGTGAAATCACTTCTTAAGTGCCGTGAAACCGCAGTACTTGTCAGCGGTTCTACACCCTTAGGGTTGAAGGGTGAGCGATGGCCGTATAGACCGGGCAAATGCTCTCATTAGTTACCAAACAAAAACTACACGGGACATTTTTACAACCTCTTCTGAACGATTAATTTGACAGATAGTAACCCACGTTTAAAATGTCTGTTTTGCCGTGTTTACATGCCGCATTTAGTGGTGTTTTGCCGCATTTGCGTTTACAAGCGTTTTTTCAAAATAGCCAAAAATGAAAAATGCCTGTAAACGAAATGCGGCTAAGTGCGAGTTACCACGTTTAGAAGCGCTTGGCGCTTGAAATGCCACTAAACTCAGCTTCTGAACCCATTTTTTGCGTTCCAAAAAAGCCTCTAAACTCAATTGCCTAGAAACGACTGTAAATGACCCTGTGTACATATACTGATAAGATAACAGGAGAGTTCAGGGGCAGTTGAAAAAAAATGCCCAACTGCTCCTGAATGTCCGTTTAGCAGCAGCAGTGTTCATGAGGCCTTACTGTGACCTTGAAATGCAAGATGTAAAAATGATATATGAAAAATGTATTTATGAATGTAGTCCTTTTAAATGTATCACTAGGGTCTGAAGGGAGTGTGGGCTAAATGAGGGATTACATGACGTGAAATGAACAAATAGCTTTTTAGTGTTGCTTTAAGCAAGTGCGTGTGTGTCAACAAAATGTATACACTACAGCATCAGCCAAGCATTAAGGCTGAACTCCAGGCAAACAGCTAAATACACAGCTGAAATAGGCCCCTTTCACAAGGACGGACCGTCTATCCGTTTTTCTTCCATCCGTCAACGGACGACAATTAATTCCTATGGGCAAACTAATGACCATCTGTTACCATCCGTTAACCTCCGCTTCCGTTTTTATCGTTTTTTTTACAAGGCTACGTCCAGATCCGCCCAAAATGGATATTAACTGACAATGTCCGTCAACGTCCGATCAGTTAAGATCCGCTTTGAAGAAATAATTCAAAGTTCATAATTTGACAAATAAAAAAACAAAGTTAAAAAACCTTTATTTTAAAAGGGTTATGCAGAATAATAAAACTAAAACTGTTTTGAACATATCGTGTGCTTTTGTGTCTTTTTATGCTATCAAAACACAATGAAATAACCAAATTAATTAATTAATAAATTTAAATTTGCACTGCATTATTTATATATATTGGTACTGCCATGGAACTTCTCCTGATGGAGATAGAAAGTAGTCAGCAAATTGTTCACGCATGGCAATGTAGGATGGGAGGAGCAATGCTTTCTGGGTAATTTCCTTAAAGGCACAGAAACTGCTGTAAACAGATGAAAACGCATACACAAACGGATGAAAAAATGGATGTACATGTGTACATTAACGGATGAAAATGGAGTTTAATGGAACTGAAGACGGATGAAGCAACGGATAAGAACTGATACTTTTTTAATGTGGCTAAACTGATGATGTCTGTGTGAAAGGGGCCAGAGCTAGTGCAGTTTTACCTTCCAAAGGGTTTGTTTTTTTGTCCAACCAGTTCTGAGATTTACACAGTCTGAATAGGTAGCACAGCCAGGTTGTTGGCCTGCACTTTCTCTGCTCTTCTAGTCAAAAATAACAAGATAAAAATCAATAGTGCATTAAAAGATAAAATAAAACCAGCATTTGCTTTAATATTCACCTTCAATTAGTCATCACATTTTTTTTCTCATAAGATGTCCTCATTCCACTGACCAGCATTATTCAATCCACTTTTTCTGAGCCCAGGTCATCTTGGTCTCGCAGCAACCTGGGAAAAAAAGATGCAGCACAGTGCTTGGCTTTCATAGTTACATAGTCACATTTTAGGTGAGGTCGAAAAAAGACACGTCCATCAAGTCCAACCTGTGTGTGATTATATGTCAATATTACATTTTATATCCCTGTATGTTGCAGTCGTTCAGGTGCTTATCTAATAGTTTCTTGAAACTATCGATGCCCCCCGCTGAGACCACCGCCTGTAGAAGGGAATTCCACATTCTTGCCGCTCTTACAATAAAGAACCCTCTACGTAGTTTAAGGTTAAACCTCTTTTCTTCTAATTTTAATGAGTGGCCGCGAGTCTTGTTAAACTCCCTTCCGCAAAAAAGTTTTATCCCTATTGTGGGGTCACCAGTATGGTATTTGTAAATTGAAATCATATTCCCTCTCAAGCGTCTCTTCTCCAGAGAGAATAAGTTCAGTGCTCGCAACCTTTCCTCATAACTAATATCCTCCAGACCCTTTATTAGCTTTGTTGCCCTTCTTTGCACTCTCTCCATTTCCAGTACATCCTTTCTGAGGACTGGTGCCCAGAACTGGACAGCATACTCTAGGTGCGGCCGGACCACAGTCTTGTAGAGTGGGAGTATTATCGCATGCCAATATTCTGTTTGCTTTGTTAGTAGAAGCTTGGCATTGCCATTGCTGAGCCTATCATCTACTAGGACCACCAGGTCCTTTTCCATCCTAGATTCCCCCAGAGGTTCTCCCCCTAGTGTATAGATTGCATTCATATTTTTGCCACATTAAACCTCATTTGCCGTGTAGTTGCCCACCCCATTAAATTGTTCAGATCTTCTTACAAGGTTTCCACATCCTTCCACATCCGCAAATACAGAAACTGAACTGTTTACCCCATCCTCCAGGTCGTTTATGAACAAATTAAATAGGATTAGTCCCAGCACAGAACCCTTTGGGACTCCACTACCCACCCCTGACCATTCCGAGTACTCCCCATTTATCACTACACTCTGAACTGCCCTTGTAGCCTGTTTTCAATCCATGTACTCACCTTCTATCAACAAGCATCCTAACAGCACTAGGGTTAAATGAATGTCTCTGGGTGCTACTATCCTGGTGTTGGGCTTTAAAAAAAATAAAGCTAAAGACCTCAACTTTGTACAGATTGATCAATGGCAAAACAGTTTCATAGTACAGTTTTTTTCGCAGTACCACACTGTATTGTCCAAAAAAGTTAAATAAAATGCTCAAAGCAGAGTGCACAAAACCACTTCAAAATCACAACCCCACATTCTCCAAACCCACTGTCATCCTACTATTCCCAAATATTCACAACATATTAAAAATATAGACTTTAGGCATGTATTTAGTAGAGACTGGCAAGTGTCAGGTCAGTACAGGAGCAGTTGAATACGCAACAAATAGAAAGAGCTTTGCAGTGTAGGCCTGTTTATCTTAACAAGGGGCTTTGATGTACGAAGGCCTCAACAGCATCCCTGGGCCCAGGGCCTCTGATAAGGCAGTACAGCCAGCCCTTCTGTACTGGGCCCTTGTCCCATCAATTCATAAGGAGGGCCCGGGCACCTGCTGAGCAGGAGGGTCAGCTGTACTGCCTTACAGCAGACACCAATCCTCTTCTGCCACCCCCTGCACGCCTTCTACACTCTGGAGTTGTGCTGCAGGGGGATCGGTTCTAGCATCTATGCCCCATCCTCCTACTTTCTGGGCCCCCCCTTGAGCCCCTTTTCTCCACAGAGTTGCCGGCTTTCCTCTTCTCTCCCACTGGCAGCTACGGGCAGACAAGGGGATGTTTCAGGACGGAGAGTGGGGGAAAGGGGCGGTAAATATGTCATATAATAATGATTTTAGTGTATTTTTAGCAAAAATATAATTTGATATTTTCTGCGGGGGGGGGGGGGGGGGGCAGTATTGCCCCATGATTTCTAATAGACATGTGCGCCGTCAATAAATTTGTTTTGTTTCACTCCATTCCGTTTCGTATTAGCCGTTAATTCGTATTTCATAATTCGTGTTCAAAACCCAATTTGGATTTGTACGAAATACTAATTTTCATTATGTTCGTTAACATTTCGTAACAATTACGAACGTTCGTTATGATGAATTTAAAAAGCAAAAAATACCTTTCTCAATATGGCAGTCATCGGACTCATTATGCTCATTATGGGGGGCTCCCACCATACCTGTGCTGTGCTGACTTCCTCCTGGGACTGTACCCCTGCTGTGCTCATTATGAGGGGCTCCCACCATCCCTGTGCTGTGCTGACTTCCTCCTGGGGCTGTACCCCTGCTGTGCTCATTATGAGGGGCTTCTACCATCCCTGTGCTGTGCTGACTTTTTGGGTTTTTAAATTCATCATAATGAATAATCATAATTATTATGACAATAATAAAACGATATTAACGAACATTCTTATTTTGTCCAATTCTGAATCTCCCATCGACTACCAGTACCAGTCTCCCACTCCCATATTAAAAAAGATAATTTTCCCAACCCTCACTCAGCAGCAGAAGAAAACCCCTGATAGGTCAACAAAACACCAGTCACGTTTCCGTTGTAACGCAATTTGGATCCGAAATTCATAACGAAATTTCGTAATTCGTATACAATTCAGAAGCATAGAAATTCATATTTGGATGCTTCCGAATGAACGAATTTTCGGAAATTTGTACAAATTTTCGTTTTGTACGAAACGAACCGCACATGTCTAATTTCTAACAGCAGCCCTGCCTGGGCCCTTCTGACAATGGGCAGGGTATTGATAGCATAATGAAATGGTGGACCCTGATGTTTCAAAGGAGTTGGAAAAAGGTTGAAGTCTCATTCCAGGATCCCAATGAAAGTGAAAAGGAAATACTAATTAAAACATACTGTAAAGCGGATCAATGAAGAGATGTGACGTATTGAAGCCATCAAGCTATTTTACTTTAATGTTGAATTAAAAAAATATTGTACAATGGATCAATAAAAATTTAAATGTGGATGATTTACTGTCAGACAGTCAAAAAGACAACTAATTGACTAAAAGAACAGTTAGAAACTGCTAGAAAGCAGCAACATGGAAGAGTAAGATGAATACAATGAAACTGTCCATGGTCCATTCACCTGCAGTCGACTGCCAGAGGCATTGGCTGCAAGTAATACCAGATTGTAGGTGAGAGTAGAGGGACCAATGTCTCCAATGAGCAATTGATTTCTGTTTCTGAAGTGTAAATAGAATCATATTGTCACTGGAATAACAGTGGACCTATGTTGGAGAAGGTGTAAACACATGAAATGGCCAAGACCCAGAGTCTAAGCACACAGCCTAGATCTTCACCAGAGCACCCCACAAGAAGTGATGGACTTTCCTGGTTGGTGTACCAGGCTATGCCCTCAAACACACATGTGCCGATGTCAGCTGACCAGGGATATAACGCTGTTTTTACAAAAAAGACCTTTCAGAAAATTGCAGCAAGCAACAATGAAAAAATCTGCCCTGTGAAAATACACTTGCAACCAGTTTTCAGTACATGTGGATAGGCTAAAAAAAAGTGGGGAATATAAGGAAATACATCCTTTTAAAAAGACACATTCAGTCTGTTATGAGTAGAGACAGTGTATGTGTAGAAGCTGTAAAGAAGCTGCAGGATATACATCAGCAACATCAACGTGTAAAAATTTTTCCCTCCCCCACCCCCCAATTTCCCAAGATGCATTTTGTTAAAGAATATTCACTAAGGGTTTCAATCTACCTTTGGACACCAGTGCCTACAAACCCCTACACTTATCAGTTCTTGTGCATTTTGCTAGCAGCACACCCTATACTTTCCCTAAAACAGTTGGACACATTGTCAATATGGCTGCTGGGAACCCTGCCTTTTTATAATGAAGGGTTGGAACTTAGCAAAGCCCCCATCATTGGTCGTTTTAAGTCACCTGTCATAAGTTCAGAGGCCAGGAAGGGAATAACTGTTAGTTATTTGCCATGGTGGTGAATGGCTTCATTAGTTCACTATGTCTGCCAACTGCAAGCAGGTTGGGTTCGCCGCGAACCCAACCTTGACTGGAACCTGAAGCTCATCCATAGCCAATGCATAAACGGACTGGCTTTTTGTGTTTCTTCTCCCCCTCAGACCTCAAATCTACTAGTAGTATACTGTATATTTTCTGAAAGCAGAGACTCTATAGAACAAATTGGTTGCAGTTGCAATTTTTTCGCATCCAGTGATATTAAAGCGGAGTCTCACCCACATTTTTCACTCCTCACCATGCAGCACTAATATACAGCCTTAAAACAAATTGGCAATTTATTAATTTTTTTCAGTTCACTTACCTGATTTATGCCTATATCTAATTTCACTTCCTCCACTAGGGGGCTGTGGCACTCTATGTCTCCTGGGAGATGTGTATTATCAATCCCAGAAGGCAATGGGCATCGCCGGCTCGTAGCAGAAACCTGACCTACAAGCTATTGTACTCGCTTGCACCACACTGCGCATGCGCAAGATCGGCAGGTGCATGCTGGGTAGCCAGCATGCACAGAATCCAGGAAGAAGGACACTACAGCTTCAGATACCCACACTGGAGATGGCCGCGCTGTGCAGGAACTTCACAAAGTAAGAAAATGATGCTGCACAAATAGAAAACTGGGCATAGTTTACAGCATACCTTTGTTACATTGCACGAGGCATGAGTATTCTAGGGGTATTTTTATCTTAAAAGTCACATTTTGGCTGAAACACTGCTTTAACTTGCTTTTGTTTATCAAATCTATATTGTCAGTATCAAATACACTCAAAACTATTTTAGTGCAGACAAAAACAATATAAAACAATTTTTTTTGTAAAACATAAAAGATGAGATTGTTTTAAATAACTTTAAAATATTTTAAGCCTCAAAATTGCGTGCACCCGTGAAATGGTGAAAAACAATGGTGCCCAAAATTTTCAATAGGTGATGCTTTAAAAGCCTTTGCAACTCATCAGTTTAGAGTTGATAGTGAATGATGGCCCTAGAATTATTGCTCTCACTCCAATGTGTGAGTTGATCCCCAATATGTGTGGTGCAATTGTAATTTTTATACATGTGTGCACCTGACAAGTGCGTTGTGTTCGTAAGTGTGTGGGGCTTGTTTAAAATTATTTTAGACAGTTTTTGTTTGTTTCATAAACTTTATTTTTTCAACTTTTTAAACTTAAGTTGACTGCTATCACAAGGAGCTAAGGTCCCCATGTGATAGCATAGGACAGGTGACAGGTTGTCCTTAAGAAGCCATCAGGGGGTCTATTAAACCCCTAATGTCACTTTTGTACACTGTTGAAGCTGATCAAGCACAGGTCAGAATTTGGCAGCTCTGAACCTGGAAATGTTCAGAGCTGAGCGCTTACAGGCAGATTCTTCACACAGAAAAGATTGAACGGACATTCACTGCTGTCCAGCCACTCTCTATCCTGACGTCTGTCATGTAAATCTCAGACACTCTGAACAGATAGGTGAGTTTGAAACACATAGTGTGATGGGTGAGAAAAGAGGTGGTACCTTCACTTACATGTAGAAGTGATCAGATGGCAGCAAAAGGGTTCAGGATACAAACCTTTGTCTGGAGTTCATTTTTATTCTGTCCCTGCTGGGGATGATTTACACAATTTGTCCTAATAACCATTGTCATCTGGCAGATACTGTATAAATCCAAAACTTTATTTTTTTACATGCACAGTTATAAAGAGGAAATGTTCCAATGGTCCAGTGTGGACATTTGTCTAAGAGATGGTTTCCTGTGCTTTAGAGAGATTTCCTCCACCTTCCTGTTGTGTCTCCAGGACAGGGAGCACAGGGAGTATAAAACACTAACAATGGTTTTAAGCAATCCATATCCTATCCAAAACATAGGAAAACCTGGGCTATAAATATACATTTAGCTAGTATTTTCTACTGCTTTGCTACCCCCCCCCCCCCAAGAAAAAAACGTCAAGCGTAAACCTCAGATATGAAATATGAACAAAGCATATCCCTCTATAGTATGTACTTGTCTCAGTTAAGAGCACTAAGCGTCACTTTTGTCTGCTGCTTCCTTCCTTTGCTATCAGCATGAATCACTTCTGACAAGTTTTCCTGACACCAAGAGAAAAATGGTGACAGGGGAGGGACCTCCAGCTCACTGACAGCCTTGGCTCTGTTCCTGTGTGCTGTGTAAAGGGGTGTGTCTCTTTCCTCCAATCATCTGTCAGAGCTCTCCTCACTGAGCTCTGCAGAGTGTAACTTCAGCCCCCTGCCCCCTTTTTTCTGAGCTTTCATTCAAGCCTAAAAATCCAGCACTCTTTAATGGATGTAGAGAAGACTGCAGATAGACAAGCACAACTTATGTAGAAGGAATTGTTTAATCTCTGTGTCACTTCACTGGGTATATGTAAGGGTTAACAACCACTTTATTCACACTGAAGGGTCAGGTTTGTACACCATTTATTGTTGGGGGGGGGGGGGGAGATATTACTGAGGAAATATGGAACCCCCCAGGCTCTGGGGATCATAATCCCAGAGACCTGTTCTGCTATTATTCAGGTCGTGCAGAAGGACTATATGAAGTTTTTTTCTTTAACATTACATGATATGTATTTGATGTTTGCTAATGTATTGTCTAAATGTCCTCGTTACCTAATTACCATGCTTTGAATATGCTGTGAATGTCCCCTTTATCTTCATGCATGCCTGTTTATTTACCTTAATCATTTTTTGGCCTACATGCATATTTTCCTTCAATAACCTCCCCACCATGCAATCCTGGGTCCATATATACCTCTAGCCTATAGTCCTTTGAACACTGTATATTGTCAACTCCATTGTACTGTTTTACCCTCCCCCACCCCCTCAAATGTTTGCAACTGTCAGGTGTGTTCTTGGCCCCAATTAGTACCCCTCCCCCACCCCCTCAAATGTTTGCAACTGTCAGGTGTGTTCTTGGCCCTAATTAGTACCCCTCCCCCACCCCCTCAAATGTTTGCAACTGTCAGGTGTGTTCTTGGCCCCAATTAGTACCCCTCCCCCACCCTCTCAAATGTTTGCATCTGTCAGGTGTGTTCTTGGCCCCAATTAGTACCCCTCCCCCACCCCCTCAAATGTTTGCAACTGTCAGGTGTGTTCTTGGCCCCAATTAGTACCCCTCCCCCACCCCCTCAAATGTTTGCATCTGTCAGGTGTGTTCTTGGCCCAAATTAGTACCCCTCCCCCACCCCCTCAAATGTTTGCATCTGTCAGGTGTGTTCTTGGCCCCAATTAGTACCCCTCCCCCACCCCTCAAATGTTTGCATCTGTCAGGTGTGTTCTTGGCCCCAATTAGTACCCCTCCCCCACCCCCTCAAATGTTTGCAACTGTCAGGTGTGTTCTTGGCCCCAATTAGTACCCCTCCCCCCACATACAAATTGATCAATGGTCCATCAGAGGGGGTGAGTAATCTTATAAGTGGGCCTTATTTTTTTTTTTTTATAAAAATAACACATATTAATAATGTTCAACTGCTGTTGTTCAAGAATGTTTTTGTGTAATCTGATATCCAAGTTATGTTTAAAAGTACTTTTTTTTTTTTCTTGTTTGACACCACAGTTTCCTTCGAACACACAGGAATGGCAGACTGTGGCCTCCCAGTTCGCTGACCGTTGGGACTTTCCCAACTGTGTCAGGGCGATCGATGGAAAGCATGTCCGCATTGTGCCACCACCCCATTCGGGGTCTTATTTCTACAACTATAAGGGGTTCCATAGTGTAGTTTTAATGGCGGTGGACTCGGCACAAATGGAATTTATGTTCGTGGACGTGGGGAAGAACGGCCAGATGTCTGATGGAGGAGTCTTTGCACAGACCGAGCTGTGCCAGCGTTTCCAGACTGCTGGCCTGGGATTGCCACCTGATGACCAGAATGTGGATGGACTCCCCTCAGTTTTCATTGCTGATGAAGCGTTTGCTCTCGGTGAGCACTTGATGAGGCCGTTCCCCCAAAGGACACTCACCCCTGAGAGGAGGGTATTTAATTACTGGCTGACCAGAGCAAGAAGAGTTGTTGAGAATGCCTTTGGGATTCTGGCCAGCCGGTTCCGTTTGTTCCTCTCCGCAATAAATCTAGCAGAATACAAAATCAATTATGTGATCTTTGCTTGCTGCATTCTGCATAATTTCTTGAGACGTCATTCTTTGACATATCTATCTTCTGTTGGGCCTGAGGCCAGACTTGGTGTTGAAGAACCACTCACAGGCCTGGAAAGTGGCCGTATTGGCTTGGCCCCCAAACCGCCCGTGAAGTGCGTGACAGATATGTCAGTTATTTTAATGGTCGGGGGGCCATTGCAATGCAACAAGAACTTTGAAGAAGATTTTTTGAAAAAAAAATAAAAACATTTTGGCAACAATCTCTTGTTTTGATTCTTGTTTGCATTTAGTTTTGTCTGTCTCCTAGTGCACTTGTAGTGGCAAGTGCATTTCCCTTTAGTTAATAAGGCCCTTTGTCACTGTAACCACACAAAAAAATAACAAACTGTTATTGATAAATAATAAGACATACACATTGTAGTAGTAAAAACATTTTACTGTGTGCACATTGAAAGGTGCATTTTGTTTGAACGTGTTTTTTTATTTTTTTATTTTTTGTTAACAATATTGTTTTGAATTTTTTTAGTTTAGGCATATTTGTAGAAAATATACATTGTTTACAAAATTTGGCTTCACAACAGGGTTTTAAAAACCATAAGAACAAAAAATAACAAAGTTCAACATGTTAATAACGGTGCTGGTGATGTCACCCATGTAAAATAAAAAAATTGCAGATGCTCACAATTTCTGGTGAAAAAAGGTTCAAGTCAACATGTGCTATCTCCCATCATGGGGGAGCAATGGACGTGTTTTGTGTGTGAAATCCCTTTGTTCCTCTCACAAACTAACATTATTCTGATGAAGGGGTTGCAAACACAAAACAAGTACATTGATATCCCCTGATGGAAGATAGCCATGATGACACACCGTGTGAATCTGCAAAATTTTTACATTAGTATTTAGCAAGTTAAAACATTTTAGAAGAATAAAACTTGACAATGAAATGAAGAACATAGGCAAAAAGTTATTAGATTCTGCCCAAAACATCAATCATGTTCTTCATTTCCTGTTGCATGCTGTCCAGCCGATTTCTCATGCTGTCAATTTGGTCACGCATTCTATCAATTTGGCCATTCCACACCATTATCTGGCCAATGAGTCTTTGTGCACTGTCTGTGCTAAATGGCTCCGCCGCTTGGCCTTTCACAACCAGAACATCACCTAAAATTTGTGGGGTGGAAATATCGCACACTTCCTCCACCTCTCCTTCCTCCAGCTCGTTGGGTGGGCGTGGTCTTGGGCTGGGGCTTGGGGTAATTTCAGTTTCAGGCTGGTGACTTGGGGGGGTCCTGGGATCCTTGGACTGTTGTCTGAGTCTTTTCTCCCCATGATAATTAAACAAAAGGTATAGTTAAAACACAGTGATATTTCAGTCTTGAAAAAGGAATATGAAACGTTTGTTAGAAGTTGTGGACAATTGTCATTTTTTGGCACCAAAAATTTTGAAGACAGGATTAAAATTCACTCTGCCCAAAAATGCCAAACAATACACATTTTCATGCAAGTTTCACAGATGCAGAGCCTCAAGTAATCCTTGGAGCCCCTATGTGCATTATCCCCCAAAATTTTCTCTGGTGTCACATAGTACACTAGTGCTCGTGAGTCCAGATGTGGAAACAGCTGCTGTGTCCTGTCCTTACATTACACTGAATCATTTTTGAAGAAGCTTTATATTTTCAAACACATCTACACAACATCACCACATTTTTGGAATACGACAAATTATCAAGACCTAAATGTATGTCCAAACCCTGTGCCATCGTATTTGGCGAAAAAAACCCATCATTTTCTTAGTATCATATGTTTTTTCAAAAGAACGGTCTTTACGAACGATGCTGTATAAACGAAAAGCATATGGATCAGCATGCAAGTTAAGTACAGGGGGTCCCCGACTTACGAACATCCGACTTACGAACGACCCCTACTTACGAACGGGGCCCGAGTGACGTCACCGCGGCCTTGTCCGGCCTAGTGAAGCCTCCAGGATCCCCGGTCTTTCCTACGAGCGCTGCCCCGCGGAGGTGCACCGCGGCCGGCCTGCCTGGACACAGCATCTATCCATCTCCCTGCTGTGCCATCAGGTGAGCAGCCTGTAACAGCCTGTGAGCAGTACTGTAATATGCTTAATATGCAGTGTACTGTACCTGTTCCTCCTGTCCCTGCCGCCATGTAAAGAGTGAGAGGGGAGAGCTGTGCTCCTCCCCTCTCAGCTCTGACAGAAAATCTAGCAGTGCTAGGAGGTGACAGGGTCAATAAAGGGAACCTGTCACCTCCAATTGCTATCACACAGGGAATTGTTTTCTCCTGTGTGATAGCAATAAAGTTAAGTGAAAAAAAATTTATAAAAAAAATAAAAAAAATAAGAAATACAGTATTAATTAAATAAAAAAAAAAATAACAAAGTAATTAAAAAAAGTAAAGAATAATTAAAATAAAAAAAATTATACTGTCTGTATCCTCATTAGATGGATTTAATCTCACTTCCTGACTCTGAGACTGGATTTGTACTTAAAAAAGGTACTGTTCCGACTTACAAACAAATTCGACTTAAGAACAAACCTACAGTCCCTATCTCGTTCGTAACCCGGGGACCCCCTGTATCTCATTCGGAACACACAACAAGTACTTACTTTTTTTAAGCAGCTTCTTTATTCGCCAATATTGTTCAGGCTCCCTACTTTTGAGGTCAGACCACCGCTTCCTCAATTGTTCTTTAGCCCGTTTAGCGCCAAATATTTGTTCAAGAGCGGGGACAACTGAGGACATTATTTTGTCCTTCCGCATATTGGGTCGGGTGTACGGTCCTTTTTTGCCATCGTAGTCCTTCCTTCTCAATATGGACACCATCTCCACCATCTCTTCAAAGGCCATGTTGGTGGCCTTATATCTCCTCCTGGATCTGTATGGTTGTGGCTCCGGGCTTTCCTCCGCGCTACTTGCAGATAATCTCTCTGCCATCTTTCTCTATATCCTGCCACTGTGCAATGAAGAGTGAAGGGGCGGGGACAAATCGTACTAAAGAATTACACACAGGTGGACTTTATTTACTAATTAGGTGACTCCTGAAGGCAATTGATTTCACTAGGTTTTAGTTAGGGGTATCAGAGTAAAGGGGGCTGAATACAAATGCACACCAAACTTTTCAGATGTATTTTTTTTTTAATTTGAAAACCATTTATTATTTTCCTTCCACTTCACAATTATGTGCCACTTTTTTGTTGGTCTATCACATAAAATCCCAATAAAATATATTTAGGTTTTTTGGTTGTAACATGACAAAATGTGGAAAATTTCAAAGGGTATGAATACTTTTTCAAGGCACTGTACAAATATGTGTTATGCTTGCTTCATCGAGTCAATAACACAGCAGCATATGTCTGTTGTTTGGATGGTGACTGAACTACAGATAGTAAACTACTGATTTACAAACTACACTTTTTAAAAACTGTGATCAGTTCATGATCATCTGTGTAAATGGCTTAAAACAGCTCCTACTTAGCTCACCTTTTACATTTCCTAAGCCAGTTTGGTCCCCACAGTGTATTAAATGAATTATTTACTTTTAGATAAAATGTACTTTGTATCACATGGACTCCATGGTGAAAGTGTTGCCAATTAACCTGGGTATAGGAAGTAGTGGACGTTGTAATCAAATTGCCTAGTCTTTATTAATTGAAACACACAGTGCACTGGTCAGTATGACTTTTATGTTCTTGTAACACCTGACCGGTTTTAAGCACGGTATAAATTAAAGTTTATAAAATCACGTCCTTTTAATCATTAGGAGGGAACAGGCTGCTAAATAAATTGAGTCAATGACCTTTAACTGGTAATTCATTTTCCAGCATGCCATAATGTCCTACGTTCCAAAGTAATCTATTTTGTCTTCACAAGATTCTACCCACTGTCAGGATCGGCAGCCGTCTTAGAAGACTATAATTAATTGTGCTGAGTACTTTTGATCACATAACAACCCCGTGAGACATTCTTGAATCACTTAATACGCATCAGTAAACTGGATAACCATATTTCAAGTGTCAGAGTAATGCAACAGCTTGGCATACCATAATACGAAGTAATCATTTCATCCAAGGAGGATAAATCGCATCCATCGCTTTTACAAAGACACTGTAGCCAACAAAATGTTGGTAAAAGAGCAGAAAAATGAAATATTTTAAATACTAATTTGCACTGTTTTTCCTTTGTATAAATCATTTTTTATTCACTTTCATTGTGCCTTTTAACTAAGAAAATTTGGCTCCAGGAGACTCAATTCCATAGCACAGTCCCCTAAGTCCTTGCACATCATAGTCCTCTTCTTCTGGGAGTGTCTAATGCTGGCCCAGCATCTCTTATCCTGCCTTTCCTTCCCTTCAAAAACTTTTAAATACAGCAGCTGCCGGCTGAGGCACAAAAGAGAATAATATAGAGTGACTGTTCTAGGCCTGCAGGTGCTGTTGATATCCCTTTCAAGATGACAGCGGTCAGCAGCAGTCTTGGAGGCTTTGGATGTCTACACAAGGGAGACTTTGACAGGTAAAAATACATGCATAAAATATGTTAAATGCGCATGTAATTTTGTGCAAAGATTTTTTTTCTTTAAATAGTTTGGCGACAAGATCTCTTTTACTTTAAAGGCTCATTTACACCTACTTTGCTTTCTGAAGAGCGACCTGCATACAACATCTTCTCACCACCTGTTTTAACCCCCTAAATACCAGACAGCTGCATGCGTTGTGTGCAGGGCGGTTGCAGTGTGCTTCCATCCACTTGAATGAGCCACGCTTGGCGGGTGGTACCTGCCTGCTGAGCATGACAGGGGGTATAATTCCTGCCAAAGACGCAAAGCAAAGCATTGCAACCACAGCATGTGTACACCCTTGGCCGTTACCTCCGCAACAAAAGGGTGAGCTGTTGAGGGGTTGTAATGAGGCTCAACGGCAGGGTTTTATTGCCCCCAATCACAAGTTTAAACTAGCGCCAAGTGTCGTATTTTTCCCAGATTTACTTTACCAATTTCAGTTCCAGATAGATTTTACCCCCTTCATGACCAGACCATTTTCTGCTTTTCAGCACTATGTTAATTTAACTGGTGATTGCTAGGTCATGCAGCGTTGTACCCACATGAAATTTAGATCATTTTTTTCACACAAATAGAGCTTTCTTTTGGTGGTATTTGATCACCACTGGGTTTTTTATTTTTTTCAATATGAATGAAAAAAGACCGAACATTTTGAAAAAAAAGACAATATTTTTTACTTTCTGCTATAAAACATATCCAATAAAAAAAAATTAAAAAACCTAATTTCTTTATAAATTTTGGCCAAAATGTAGTCTACTACATGTTTTTGAAAAAATCCAGGTAAGTGTATGTTGATTGGTTTGTGTGATAATTATAGCGCCTAAAAACTATGGTATATATACTGGAATTTTTTTTTATACTACTAATGGCAGCGATTAACGACTTATAATGGGGCTTCAATAGTGCGGCAGACAATCTGACACTGGGGGGAACTGACTAACTGCCACTAACATCACCACTGACACTAATACAATTCACTGTTACTGTACTAATGACACTGACTGGGAAGGGGTTAACATCTAGAGTGATCAAGGGGTTAAATATGTGCCTAACTACACTATATTGCCAAAAGTATTGGGGTGTCTGCTTTAACACGCACATGCACTTTAATGGCATCCCAGTATTAGTCTGTAGGGTTCAAAATTGAGTTAGCCCACCCTTTGCAGCTATAACAGCTTCAACTCTTCTGGGAAGGCTGTCCACAAGGTTTAGGAGTGTGTCTATGGGAATGTTTGACCATTCTTTCAGAAGCGCATTTGTGAGGACAGGCACTGATGTGGATGGGAAGGCCTGGCACGCAAGCTCCACTCTAATTTATCCCAAAGGGGTTCTATCGGGTTGAGGTCATAGACCATAGACACCCTCCTAAATCTTGTGGACAGCCTTTCCAGAAGAGTTGAAGCTGGTATAGCTGTAAAGGGTGAGCCAAAGTTCATGTATGTGTAAAGGCAGGCGTCCCAATAACTTTGGTAATTTAAGGGGTTATTTACCAAAGGCAAATCCACTTTGCACTACAAGTGCAAACTACAAGTGCAAAGTGCACTTGAAATTGCACTGAAAATTGCTGTAAATCTGAGGGGTAGATCTGAAATGAGGGGAAGCTCTGCTGAGTTTATCATCCAATCATGTACAAGCAAAAATGTTGTTTTTTATTTTCCTTGCATGTCCCCCTCAGATCTACAGCGACTGCACTTCCAAGTGCACTTTCAGTGCAATTTCAAGTGCACTTTGCACATGTAGTTTACACTTGTAATGCAAAATGGATTTGCCTTTTGTAAATAACCCCCATAGTGTATGTTTAATGTGTGTAAAGTGCTGCTTTTACTAACTGATCTCTAGGTTTCTACTTTGCAGGGATGAGAAACACAGAGATTGTTCTTTGTGTACAGAGCTCTGTGTTGAATGTCAACATAGAGCTCATGGCTGTGAATGTCCACAGCCAATCAGCACACCCCGGCTGAGGATCATTGGTTGGGAATTGCTGACAGGGTCCTGCTGTGTACAATCACAGCGGTAGCCGGTCGGGGGTCACACATACGCATGCCGTAAACCTGGAAGTAGGCCGTGACATATCAGTATCACTTTTCCTACAGCGGCCACCTATCCGCAGTACAATGCGGTTGGGGCGGTTGCTAAGTGGTTACTCTTTAATTCATTATTTGCCTTTTGTTTGCATATGAAGATCATCACTTAATGATTTTTAAGGTACTTCTATTTTTGGATGAAATAATCCACAGAGTTGACTCTTAATTGCTACTTAAAAATAAAAATTTTTCTTTAGAGCTATATACATTAACAGTGCAGAGCCTGCTCATTTGTGTGGTGTGCAGAATTTTGTTTGAGGAAAAGTTGAATAGAATAGTATGAAAGATGCTATAACATTTTGGACTGCAGACTCTAAGATTTTACATGTTTCTGAAGCATCCCTAACAGCTTCATGTCACAAATTCTAAAAATATCACTTAATGGAAATGTTACAGACACATTTTATACATCGTAAGAACTAAGGTCAAGTGACTAACTCTAAATTTAAAGAAGGAAAATAGGACACCCTTAATTATATTTAAACCCGTTTGCAGAGGAGATTGCTCTCACCTACATGAAACAAGGAGTTTTATTTACAGACTTGCGGATGCTTTTTGTTATATGGCACATATTTTGCTATTTTTACTCATTTTTTTCCCTACATTTTCTTGGTTGCTGTGAAATATAGGACACATTTTTGTTATCTATTTTAGGCAGTAGAGAGGAAAATGATTAGAACATTAACAGGCTTATTTTATACAGCAAATGTAATGTGCAGAATGCAGTAAGGCATTTGGGACTCGTGTGTCACTGTTGACTGATATAAACTGATGAAAAGTGAAACCTAATTGGTTGAAACAGGTTACTGCTCTTGTTAAATCATCACTGCCCTTGTGCTGCCTGATTAAATAAGCCTCACAGACCTGTTTTTTTTGTTTGTTTGATTTTTAATACCTATAATTGACCTAATTGGATTCTATGAACTGTAAAAAAAATCCCCCATTGAAAAAAGTTTAATTGTGAGATTTTATGGGGTTTAAAATGTTTGCACATTAGCCCACTTCTTGTCTCTCTAAAAACACTGAGACTACCTGTTGCTCCTACCAGAAGCACTCACACCCCCTTATATCCTATTATAGGGAGACCCAGGAATTTTCGTAAATCAGTGAGCCTGAGAGTGGGAGTGGGACGAGGGAAGAGCAGGGATGGGGTTAAAAGGTAGTACATGCAGCACTAAAATATGTGTAATGGTTGTAACATTTGCCAAAATAGTGTATTGTTTGTTGCACATTGTAGCAATTTAAATGTTTAATAGTGGTGCATATGCTTGTTGGCAGGTGTAAGTCTTACTCCATCAAGCAAGTGGCATCTTGCTGCTACCGTGTTTCCCTGAAAATAAGACCTACCCTGAAAATAAGACTTACTGTTATTCTTGAGGAGGGCTGCTATATAAGCCCTACGCCAAAAATAAGGGAGGGAGAGGGGGAGAGAAGACAGCACATTACATGGTAAGACCTACCCCAAAAATAAGCCCTACTGTGTCTTTTGTTGCAAAAATTAATATAAGACCTGGGCTTATTTTCAGGGAAACACGGGTATGTTGGACTAGAGACCCAGAGGGATGTTTTCTTCTGCAACTTCCGTAAGCATCATGAGCAGCTGTCCCACTAGACACTGAGATCCCTTGTGACCTTCTGCGGCCATCTTGCTTGGGCAGCCTTTTTAAATAGGGAACCCTGCTGAGGTTTGGTGAGCATTTTGTGGGTGGTTAGTGTAGGGAGAGGTACCCACTCTGTCAGGGGGAGACTGAGTGTTAGGGAAAGTTTCCAGTGCGTGAAGGCCAAGCGTAGGGATACTACTATACACCATCAAGACACTGGTCTCTGGAGTTACTACTGCAGACCTTCCTATCTCCTCTGTGTACCACCAGTGCCTTCTGCCCTGCCAGTCAGCCATTCCTCCAGCAGATGCCGTCCTGGTAAACTAGGCTTTACCTGTGCTGTGACCTGTTGTGCCTGAAGATATACCACTGCATATGCTGTCACATTCCGGTTCAAGCCATTAAGGACTGTACTAGCACTCTACCAGGAACCATTATTGTTACTGAAAGTGAATTGTACCTGTTACTGCGTTACTGTGCCTATTGCTGCAAGTGTTATTGAGCCTGTTATCGCAAGTGCTGCTGTAACTGTACTGCAAATGTTCTGTACCTGTTGCCACTGATGATTATACTAGTGTTAACAAATGTTCTACAAGCATCCTTCTCACCCTTTAAACTGCATACTTCTAAATATAATAACTGGTAACTTTTCATGGACTGTATGCATAGCTTCCTTGCATTGAGTCCCCTATACCTGTCCCTGCCCACATACTGTCCTGCAGTTACATATAGAGAAAACAATGGTAAAAGAAAGAAATACCCCAGCACTGATGTGGGGAAAAATGCCCCTTTATTGTTGGTGTCAGTGGAAATAAAAGGAAAATCCCCTACATTGGGGGTGTAACTAAAATGGAAATTGACACCACACCTAAGAGGTCCAGATACAGCTTTATTCTATTAAAAGTCAGGGGGATTGGATTGCCCAGATGAACCAGGTCATTTACATCAACATCAATATCATTATCAATACTTAAAGATAGCCCTACCAGTGAGATAACCCTATAGGTTCAGCACTATTTTTCCACTTTCCTACATCAGTGGTGTCGCTGAAGGGAAAAGTGCTCCTTTATTATTGCAAATGGGAGAAAAAAAATGCTCCTACATCAGTGGAAGGAAAAATACCGCTGCGACGGTTGTGTCAGCTGGAGTGGAACTGCCCTGGCATTCATGTCAGTGGAATATAGGAAGGAAGTTATGGGGTTGAAGGGGGCTTTATGTATTGCATTGAACTAAGGGGCCCTGGGTGGGCTCACAGTTTAGATCTTCTTCTCAGCATGGTGCACACCCGGGAATGATGGCAGCTTCTTTTTCTTCCCATCTCTGGTCATTTGATATATCACATGACAAGGGAAGACAGGAAGAAGGGCAGTGTGCCCTCACTTCCCATCGGGGCCCATAGTTAAAAGTAGGTCCAGTCTCAACAGGCTGCCACTCTCACTACTCTCTTCTGCCCACAGCAAACTGCCATTGGAGGGTTAAGACAGCAGAATGCTCCCTACAGTAGATTTCGTGGTCTCTGCTCTGATAGGAGGGATGCTAAACCTAGCACCCAGAAAGCCAGTAACCTAGGCGGAAGTTTCCAGGTATGGTTATGGGCTGAAAACAGAGCCAGGACAAGGGTGGGTGGGAGGGGCAGCTGCCCTATGAACAATGGTTTACAGTAAGGATGGGGTTGCTTTCCTTCTGTTGCAAGGCTGACAGGAGTAGTGACAATGGCATCACTACTCCTGTTAGTTCAGGGCTGGGAGCAGCAAGGAGAGTACAGTGCAGCACTCCTGTATTAACAAGCAGGTAGTGGTGTTCACAGACACACAGGAGCTACACTAGCAGGAAGGATGAGGGTGTGAGAGGGCACAGCCCACGCCACCGAGTGGAGAAGTGTCCAGGGGAGTGCTGAGCCGGGAGTGGAGGAGAGAGCCATTAACACAAGCATGTGCCCAACGTTAATACTGAGCTGCACATTGTTGTCAGCTCATCCTGAGTTCTCCGCTGCTGAACCACAGAGCTTCACCCCTTTGCCTCATGTGCATTACATAAGGTAGATGTTTTCTGTAGTTCAAAGGGAGAAGTCGAGTTTGGCTTGCAACTCTGCTTTCAGTGCAGCAGGGACAAAATTGTCAGCTTGTCAGCTGATTGCAATAACATTATCATATACTGCTAATATAATGTACTTCAAGCTCATATTTTACATGTTTTTTCTGAACAAAGTACTGAAAAGGGAGAATTCCTTTTGATGATTATGTAATGTGGATTATTGTATACCGTTGTTATATTTGACTATGGGCTAAAAGCACCAGTAGCAAGTAGTGATCACAAGAACTGGAGTCAATGTCACACATTTTTTTTTTTTTTTTTATAGAGCATCTCAAAGTAGCAGCAGAAAGCAGATGGTTGCCTAACAGCAATGGTAAGTAAAGAAATAAATACATATGTAATTACGGTATGTATTATTTGTGTGTGTGTATTTATGCAGTTATGATGGTAATCTATATCAATATTGTTGGTGAGTACATAGCAGTCTCTGGTGGAGTCCAACATAAATATTCACTAGTTTCTCCAAGAAGAGTTGACTGTTTCTATCTGCTGGTTCCATAGATCAACTTCAGCCACATCAAGTAACAATGATAATCTCCCATCTAAGGATACCTTAATTCTATCATAATATAGTCAGACTTTGATATAACTTACATTATGGCTACTTGATTCCAACAGGCTATAGGTTGAAGTTTTCCCTTCACCTTAACCGCTTCAGCCCCGGAAGGATTTACCCCCTTCCTGACCAAGCCCTTTTTTGCGATTCGGCACTGTGTTGCTTTAACTGACAATTGCGCGGTCGTGCAGCGTTGTACCCAAACAAAATTGATGTCCTTTTTTCCCCACAAATAGAGCTTTATTTTGGGGGTCTTTGATCAGCCCTGCGGTTTTTATTTTTTATAAACAAAATAAAGCGACAATTTTGAAAAAAAAAGCAATATTTTTTTACTTTTTGCTATAATAAATATACCCAAAAAATATATAAAAAAAACACATTTCTTCCACAGTTTAGGCCGATGTGTATTCTTCTACATGTTTTTGGTAAAAAAAAAATCCCAGTAAGCGTATATTGATTGGTTTGCGCAAAAGTTATCGCATCTACAAAATAGGAGATAGATTTATGGCATTTTTATTAATAATTTTTTTTAATTAGTAATGGCGGCAATCTGCAATTTTTATCATGACTGCGACATTGCGGCGGACAGATGGGACACTTTTGACACTATTTTGGGACCATTGGCATTTATACAGCGATCAGTGCTATAAAAATGCACTGATTACTGCGTAAATGTCACTGGCAGGGAAGGGGTTAAACACTAGGGGGTGATCAAGGGGTTAACTGTTTTCGCTCAGCATGTTCTAACTGTAGGGGGGATGGACTCACTAGAACATGACAGAGATCACTGCCCAGTGATATCTGTCATGTTGCTAAGCAGAACAGGTAAATGCCTAGTTTACATAGACATCTCCCTGTTCTGCCATTCCGTGCCACAATCGCGGGCCACCGGCGGACATCGCGTTCATGGGACCCGCGGGCACGCTCCCGCTAGCCGCAGATGACGCAGTGATGTATGGGTATGTTGTTTTGTGCACCAGTGCCACTTTGCCGACGTATACCAGCGTGAGCTGGTCGGCAAGTGGTTAATCACTTTTGATGAAATAGCAGCCTTGGCCTTAGATTATAAGTCCTACACTGGGGGATGATCCAATACTTCACCCTGTCACCTTTGCTGGTGTGTGATTCATCTGTTTTTAGGGCTGGATCACACCAGATGAAGTCCAGTGCCTCTTTATTATGCATCAAAAGTGAATAGACAGTGTTTAACATGGAATCTAATGGCCCTAGTTCACACCAGCGCAGTCAACAAAAGTAGAACTGTTTGCATTTTTTCCATATGGAACACATCTGTAAAGAGGAAAATTATATAAAAAATGAACTGGAATGCACGTTTTCAATCATCCTCAATTGAGAAGAAAATAAAAGAGGGAAAGAAACGCACTGAAACACATCAAAAACACATTAAAAATGCACTGGAACACATCAAAAACATGCATGCAGAAACACATCTGGAATGCAGAAATTGTGGTGCGAACTGGCCCTTAGAGATTCGAAAAGTTTGTACACATAGAAAAATTGATTAGAGTTCTACATGTGTCAAAATTTTTTTTTACTTAAACCAGCCATATACACGGTGCGATTTTCTTTCCTGCAACCATGGGTAGCAGGAAAGAAAATAGCTTGATTACCCAATCAACACAGTCAGTGTTAATGGGGGAATCCCTCCTGTGGAGCTATTGTGTTCTCCTGGTGGAAGGAGGGGGGGTTGGGAGGAGCCATCCCTGCTGGGAGAACACATAGTGATTATTGCTAGCAGCTATAGCCTCTGGCAATGATTGCATGAAAAATCGGACAGGCTGGTTGTACCCAAGTTGATCGATTGATTAACTTGGGTACAATCAGCCTGCCCATACATGGTTTAAATCCCGGCCATTCCCTGCTGAACTCGCTGAGATTTGAACCATCTATGGCTAACTTTAGGCCTGTTTCACTTTCAGCTTGTATAGGAGCAGCATGAACAGCAAGCGTTTACAAAACATTTGCAGAGCTTTGTTGAAGCTTGTAAATTTCCCTTTAGCTTCAGTTTGTAAATGGGAGTGCCGATTGTCAATTTAACAAGCTGCTAGCAAGTTTCATTACTACTTGAAGCTTGTTGAAAGCCTGCTGAAGCCTGCTAGCAGCTTGTTTAAGGTGACACTCAGCACTCCTATTGGGACCCGTGTTTAACATTTACAAACTGGAGCTGAAGGCTTTTTTAAAAGCTTCAACAAAGCTGGCTGAAAGCTCTGTAACTGCTTTGTAAGCTTGCTGCTCACACTGCTATGTACAGTGGATATAAAAAGTCTACACACCCCTATTAAAATGTCAGGTTTCTATAATGTAAAAAAAAATGAGACAAAGATAAATTATTTCAGAACTTTTCAGAGCTGTGTTCAGAATTAAGCAATCACATTCAAACTCATGTTAAATAGGAGTCAGTACACACCTGCCATCATTTAAAGTGCCTCTGATTAACCCCAAATAAAGTTCAGCTGTTCTAGTAGGTCTTTCCTGACATTTTCTTAGTTGCATCCTACAGCAAAAGCCATGGTCTGCAGAGAGCTTCCAAAGCATCAGAGGGATCTCATTGTTAACCACTTAAGGACCGAGCCTCTTTTTTAGATGTGTTGTTTACAAGTTAAAAACATTTTTTTTTTTTTTTTGCTAGAAAATTACTTAGAACCCCAAAACATTATACATTTTTCTTCTAACACCCTAGAGAATAAATTGGCGGTCATTGCAATACTTTCTGTCACACTGTATTTGCGCAGCGGTCTTACAAACGCACTTTTTTTTTAAAAAATGCACTTTTTTGAATTAAAAAATAAGATAACAGTAAAGTTCACCCAATTTTTTTAATATTGTGAAAGATTATGTTACTCCGAGTAAATTGATACCCAACATGTCACGCTTCAAAATTGCGCCCACTCGTGGAATAGCGATAAACTTTTACCCTTAAAAATTTACATAGGTGACGTTTAAAAAATTCTACAGGTTGCATGTTTTGAGATACAGAGGAGGTCTAGGGCTAGAATTATTGCACACGCTCTACTGATCGCAGGGATACCTCACATGTGTAGTTTGAACACCGTTTTCATATGCGGGCGCTACTCACGTATGCGTTTGCTTCTGCACACGAGCTCGGCGGGACTGGGTGCGTTTAAAAAAAAAAATTTCTAGCCCCCAATATAAATTTATACTACAAAGCAGTCATATTGGATCAACTCAAACATTGGTGGACCACATCTACCCCTTCCAACTGGGCACAAATAGAGTCAGTAGTACTGGCTAAAGACCCAAAAATGTACCTTTGTGCTTCACTTCTCGCCCCCACCTCCAAACACTTTCTGATGGACTCAATAACAGCCTCCCTAAGAGTCTGGACGTCTATCCCACAAATGTTAAAAGGTGTACCTCACTCCATATTACATCACATACCAATCCAAGCCATCTCACTTCCAGACCTTCAACTAAGCTCATGGATTGATGCAGGTATTCAAACCATTGGAAACCTCTTCACCACATCCTGTTTAATGTCATTTGAACACCTTCGAACAAAATTTAGTCTTTCGCCGAGATCTTTCTATATATACCTCAGGATTAGGTCTCTACTCAACAAATCGCACTGGATTAAAAAAGACAAGATTCTATCTTCTGTACTAAACTTTCTTAAATCAAGTAAAGATATACTGAAGGGTATTTCATATATCTATGGTCTATTCTCTCAATCAACAGAGAAAGCCACTCAAATCCAAATCCTGCAGTGGTCTAAACACATTCCCTCAACCCCTCCACCTACTCAATGGTACAAAGCGCTATCGCTGCCCTCAAAACTTTCTCATTGTACCACGCACTGGGAATCTCTACAAAAGCTCTTTCAACACTGGTACTACACCCCCAGCAGAATTGCCAAAATTTACCCCAACACGTCTCACCTATGCTGGAGAAACTGTGGCCTTCCAGGATCTATTTTCCATATCTGGTGGGAATGCCCAATTCTCAAAGAATTTTGGAACCAAATACTAAAATTGCTCCAATCAGTTGCCCCTACAGCAAATAACCTATGCTCAGTTGACCTCCTTTTGGGCCTGATGATTCCCACATGGCCCAGAAAATATCAAACCGTGGCCACCCACATTCTTATTGCCGCAAGGTTAGCACTAGCAAGGAAGTGGAAAAGTGCTCACCCTCCTGACATCCAAGAAGTAATTACAATCCTAAACAACAATCTAAAATTGGACCATGGCTTCGCCAAAGCCCAACTTACCACTGAAAAATTTTTACCGAAATTGGGTCTCATGGATCAACGACCCCAGAAGTATACAGCTGGACTGACCCTCCAGTCACAAAGGATTCATAATACTCCTGTATGCTCCCATCTTGCCCCTCAATAACAAACAGGCAACACACTCTCCTCCGCACTGTGCACTTAGTAACAATACGTAGTAGATTAAACAAGTGTGATTGCCTAATGGTTCTACCTCCTATAAGTGTTAAGGTTAAGGTTAAAGCTAAATTTAGTTTTCATAAAGTTTTTGTTACCACATATACAAGACAATGAGTATGCATGCTATAACTCTTTTATTATCGCTATTGTAAAAGGAATACCTGATTGTTATAGATACCAATATGTATACATACCATAACCTGAAAATGTAGATCTTTTTATTTTTACAAAATTGTGTCACTTTTATTCCTATTACAAGGAATGTAAACATTCCTTGTAATAGAATAAAAGCATGACAGGACCACTTAAATATGAGCTCTGGGGTCAAAAAGACCTCAGATCTCATATTTACACTAAAATGCAATAAAATAAATAAATAAATAAATAAATAAATACATTGTCATTTAAGAAAAGAATTTAAAAAAATGTCCCTTTAAGAGCTATGGGTGGAAGTGACATTTTGATGTCGCTTCCGCCCTGCAATGTCATGGAGATGGGTGGGGGCTATCTTCCCCTCACTCGTCTCCATGCCAAGGAAGGCACAGCATCCAATCGCCTCTGCCCCTCTCCCGCCGCTGATAAAAGTGATCTTGCAACGAATCCGCCGCAGAGACCACTTTTATCTTGAAGTGGACCGCCGGCCGAGGATACCGGGGTTATGGTAGCTAGCTGCTGCCATAACAACGATATCCTCCTTCAAAGTATATCGGCGTGCGGCGGTCCGGAAGTGGTAAAAAGGTATCAGTCAGGAGAAGGGTACAAAGGCATTAGAAGGGTTCCAAGGCATAAGATACAGAATGGAACACAGTGAAGACAGTCATCCTCACGTGGAGAAAATATGGCACAACAGTGACATTACCAAGAACTGGACGTCCCTCCAAAATTGATGAAAAGACGAGAAGAAAACTGGTCAGGGAGGCTGCCAAAAGGCCTACAGCAACATTAAAGGAGCTGCAAGAATATCTGGCAAGTACTGGCTGTGTGGTACATGTGACAATAATCTCCCGTAGTCCTTATATGTCTGGGCTATGGGGTAGAGTGGCAAGACGGAAGCCCTTTCTTACGAAGAAAAACATCCAAGCCTGGCTAAATTTTGTATAAACACATCTGAAGTCTCCCAAAAGCATGTGGGAAAATGTGTTATGGTCTGATGAAACCAAGGTTGAACTTTTTGGCCATAATTCCAAAAGATATTTTTGACACAAAAACAAAATTGCACATCACCAAAATAACACAATACTCACTGCGAAGCATGGTGGTGGCAGCATCATGATTTGGGGCTGTTTTTCTTCAGCTGGAAGAGGGGCCTTAGTCAAGGGAGTGGGAATTATGAACAGTTCCAAATACCAGTCAATTTTGGCACAAAACCTTCAGGCTTCTGCTAGAAAGCTGAACATGAAGAGGAACTTCATCTTTCAGCATGACAACGACCCAAGGCATACATCCAAATCAACAAAGGAATGGCTTCACCAGAAGAAGATTAAAGTTTTGTAATGGCCCAGCCAGAGCTCGGACCTGAATCCGATTGAAAATCTGTGGGGTGATCTAAAGAGGGCTGTGCACAGGAGATGCCCTCGAAATCTGACAGATTTGGAGTGTTTTTGCAAAGAAGAGTGGGCAAATATTGCCGAGTCCAGATGTGCCGTGCTGATAGACTCATACCCAAAAAGACTGAGTGCTGTAATAAAATTAAAAAGGTGCGTCAACAAAGTATTAGTTTAAGGGTGTGCACACTTATGCAACCATATTATTTTAATTTTATATTTTTACTTCCCTCCACCTAAAATATTTCAGTTTGTTGTTCAACTGATTTGTACTGTTTATAGGTCACATTAAAGGTGAAAAAAGTTCTGAAATGACTTATCTTTGTCTAATTTTGTTACATCACAGAAATCTGACATTTTAACAGGGGTATGTAGACTTTTTATATCCACTGTACATGGTTACTGTTCACACTTTACTATATAAACTGAAACCCATGAGAAACAAGCCTTATGCCGTGCACACACGATCGGACATTCTGACAACAAATGTTCAATGGGAGCTTGTTGTCAGAAATTCCGACGTGAGTAGGCTCCTTAGGAAATTTTTTGTTGGAATTTCTCAGCTGGTTCTCAAATTTTCCGACATCAAAATCCGTTGTCGTAAATTCTGAACGTGTGTACACAATTCCGGTGCACAAAATTCCATGCATGCTCTGAATCAAGTACGAGACGGAAGCGCTCGGTCTGGTAAAACTAGCGTTCGTAATGGAGATAGCACATTCGTCACACTGCACATTTTTAAATCTTTTAATGCAGCGCATTCTCTTCTTTATAATGCTAGAATTATGAAGTTGTTTTGCTGCTGATATTTACACAGAGTTCTCACAAACTGATTTCTTTATCATTTCTTGTGATCTCATGAATAATATTTGTTATTTTTTTTTGTCAGATCTCCATAATAATGTTTTGAATTTATTTTTATAGAGATCTTTTTTCTTTATTTTTTTAATGACGATCTCCCTTTTTTTTTTAAATGAAGATCTCCTGGTTTTTTTTATCTACTTTTTTTTTTTTGTTTTTTGTTTTTTTTATCAAGATCTCCTGTTTTTTTTATATATTTTTTTTCTAATATAATATTTTTTTGTGTCAACACCATTACTGACTTGTATTTTTTAACCACAACGAGGTTGTTTGGTGTTGGTGTCCCTTGTTAATTTGACATTGTATTTTTGAAATGTACCTTCTCACAAACAAACTGTCCTTTTTTGAAGTAAAACGCATAGGCAAGTATTTGGGAAAAAAAATAGCCATTTATTATGGGTCATAACAAAATAAAGAGGAAGGCAACGCTGGATAAACTGGTGAAACTGGCGAAGCCTTTGTACCCCAGGGCACACGTTAACTATTTTACAGCCAAAATTGGTAGCATGAGGAGTCCATATAATAGTGAGCACAATCCGGTCCAGGACTCCAAGAGATCAGGAACAGCAGCAGATGACATATATGTCCCCGGGCTGTGGTCTTAAAACAGCCTGCGTCTTTTGTCAGACCAGACTGAACCCAGGCCATCACTCTCTTGTCTTCCTTCCACACTTCCTTCCAGGCTTGCTTCCAGGCTGTGGCTCTGGTGTTGGAGCTGTGGCAGGAGGTGGAGGAGGAGGAGGAGGACGATAGTCGAACTCACAAACCTGGCTTTGGCTTGTGAGTTTGCCCCTCAACCCCTTCTTTAGGGCTAAGATAATTTCCTCACAGAAGAGGAGTTGACTCTCCTCCAGTTCCTGCATTTTGCAGGCTGCCATGCAGGCATAGTCCTCTTGAAGATTGGGGGGGTTCTGAGGGCCGCAGTAGCCTGCCGAAATAGCCCAAGTGCTGCCTCCTCCACGTTACTCCCCTTCCTGGGCCTTTTTTTTGAAGGCTGAGAGGAGGGACCTGGGATTTGGTCAGGCTACTGGGCCCGGCCACCTCCTGGCTGCCCCTTACCCCCGCCACCTCCTGGCTGCCACTTTCCACAGCCTCCTCCTGGCTGAGGCTTTCCTGTGTATGAAAAAGGGACATAGTTTTAGTTTTTGGTCATCAATCACACACAATTTTCAGCTCATGACTGTTGCAAATTGAATGTTAATAAATAGAAAAGACTATCATTCTGACCCCAGCATTTTTCATTCTTGTCCCAATCATTTGTAGCCACTACTGTCTATTGATATGTAAAACACTTTGTTAAATCAGAAATTAGTGATCAATAATAACATCTAGTTAACATCATTCTTTTGACAAGAAATATGTTGAACAATGCTATACCTGATTCAAGCTGGGCTCTTCCACATCTTCCTGGCTGGAAGGCCCAGGTTGGACGTCGGAAGCCTCAGCTGGGGTAAAAGGAAGCATTGAAGGAAGAGTGCAGAGTGCTGGCCTGGATTCTGCCAGAAAATGCAGTCTGTCATAGTACCACAGCCTGGGGACATAAATGTCATCTGGTGCAGCTCCTGATCTCTGGGAATTCTGGACCTTCTTGCGCTCCCTATTATAAGTGCTCCTCGTGCCACCAACTGTGGCCTTCAAATAGTTGATGGTTGCCGTGGAGATCTGTGGCTTCACTAATTCCAACAATTGATCCAGCGCTGCCTTCCTCTTTATTTTATTAGTATAATAGGGGTGGTTTACCTGCCACAGACAGGGCAGCTCCCTGTACATATCAATGAATATGGAGATAAAGTCCTGATCATTCAATATATCCATTTTCTCTGCAAGACACAACACAAGACAAACCCTAATATCAGGCTAAACTCTCCTAATCTTGTCCCAATATAGGCCTCAATCTATAAGCAGTATAGGCCCAAATTAAAATTGTACCTTTGTTATCACGATGGGCGCTTCCGCTACTCCTTCCTCCGCTCACAGATCGTACGTACGACGCACATTACGCTTTATATACACTGCGCATGCGTGAAACTCTGCCCGCCCCTGACCTTCTTTATCGTATATTCCCCGCCCCTTCTCTTTCGGCGCAGTGGGAGAGCACATGGCGGAGAAAGAACAAGTGAATGAAGACAGCAGCAGAAACAATGAAAGCCCGGTGCCTCGAACGTCCTGATCCCAGAGGAGATTTAAGGCCTCAAATATGTCCTTTGCAGAGATGGTGGAGATGGTGGACATCTTGAAGAGGGCCAACTATGATGGGAAGCATGGACCGTACAGTCACCCTAATGTGAGAAAGGCCAAGATCATGACTAAAGTTGTGAGAAGTCTGCACAGGAATTTTGGGGTACAACGATCCAAGGATCAATTGAGGAAACACTGGTCAGACCTGAAATTGAGGGAGCATGATGCCTACAGAAAGATCAGGAAACTGCTTCTAAAAAGTAAGTAGTTGTTGTGTGTTCCTATTTTGGCAGATACAGGTTAACTACATTTGTTCAGGCCTATTTGTTTTCAAAGAAGTTTGTTGTTTAGATGGGTTTGTAACTAGAATGAGATGCAAACTTGATTCAGTGTAAGGAGCTCAGCAGCTGTTTACACATCTGGACGCAGGAGCACTAGTGTGGGACACCAGAACAAACTTTTTAGGATATCCCACACAGGTGCTCCAGTGGATACTAGGGGTGTCTCCATCTGTGAAACTTGACCAAAAAAGGTAAGTATTCCAGCTTTAAGAAAGGGAAAAAAATCATGTCTGCATTTTGGATCTCTGCCAAAACCGACAATTGTTTGACACTTCCAAGCAATGTTTCATATTCCTATTTCTGCCCTCAAATATCTGTATGCTGAGTATACCTTTTTTTTATTCAAATGGGGAGAAAAGACTTGGGACATCTGAGGTCACCAGGGACCCCCAACCTCCAAAAGAAGGGGAAATCCCCACAGCACAACCTCAGGATGTGGATGAAGGAGAGGTTTATGAATTGGGTGAAATAGTGACCACAACAGGTGAGTGTCTGAGACCACAGCTTCAGATAATAGATAGATGCCTGCATATTTATAATACATGGTGTGTTTTTTATTTTAGGTGATGTGGATGTTGTGGAAGAAGAAACACATTTCACAAGTGCAAGTGCACACGTTCTCATCGGGGAGATCATGGTGTGCAATAGGGATTTACAGAAGATCAAGGAAAACATCAATGATGTGGAAAAAAACCTCAAAAACATCACTGATGTTTTAGGCAGAATCGAAAACACACCAAAATTTATCAAATTGTTTATATTTTTCTAACTTTTCTAAAAAAATTTGAAAGCCAATTTTGAAGATGCACACAGTGTGTCAACATGTGCCATCACGGGATATCAATGTATGTGTTTTGTGGGTGCAACCCCTTCCTCGCAACTAAAGTAGATGAGAGGATGGAGTTGTACCCCCGGAACACTTCCATTGATCCCCCATGTTGGGAGCTAGCACATGTTGACATTAGGCATAGGATCAAGAGGGAAGTCCCCATTTTGACTATCAATTTGTGTGCCTCTTCAAAATTTGATTTTCACAGGGGTAACATCACCCCATCTGATGAAGGCAATATCAACACAGTTTGGGCATACTAAAGTCTGATAGTGCCTTCAATTTATCAAAGTTGAACTTTGTAAGTTTCTGAGTCATAAAAAAAAATTTTATTCCAAAAATATGTTGGTTTGTTCAAAAACCCTTTTCCAAACGCACATGTGAATGTGCACAGAGTAAAATTTTTTCTACTCAACAATGTGTGGCTTCTTCTTTCAATGCTCAATAGCAGTTTTTTGCTTAAGTTGGTGTTTACAGTGACAATGGGGGTTATTTACTAAAGGTAAGTCCACTTGGCACTACAAGTGCAGTTTCAGTGCACTTTTGCAGTGCACTTGTAGTGCAAAGTGGATTTTCCTTTAGTAAATAACACCCACAGTGCTTTATAATTTGCATCAATCAGGCCATTTTCGTCACTCCAAAAAATGAATTCATGGTGCTGAAAATGATGAATATTTTTATCAGTAATGCATTACATACATTAACATCAAAAACAAGGTGTGTGTGTAGCAGACCCACAACATAATAGTTAGCTGAAGAAGAGATTGTCACCTCATGTATCAAAGAAATTAAGTTTGCACTATTGAAGAAAATGGCCAAAAAAAAGCCCATATATAAAAAAGAGAGAGGCTGTGGGACTTTAAATGAGGTCCATGACCAAAAGGTCAAGGTTACCTCCATTCCTAGTTCTGACAAGAAACTAAATGAAGGGTTGGGACTTTAAATGAAGCATGCACAATAAAAATCAATAATTGTTCGTATCGAATTTATTCCATATAATAATAAATAAAAGCCAAACCAAGACACACAGTACTATGAGTCTTATAATACATTTCATATATATATACATACAGAGTCAATACATATATGTACACATACATACATGCAAAGGCACAATATCACATGATAGTTCAATATAAGTAACTTAAAAAACGAATGATAACATGATTAAAAAGTAAGTATCTAGTCTGGCCATAGATAGGTACAATGTTGCACATATCTGGATGTTGCTGTGAATAAAAGATGCATGGGTATAGCATCAGTAGCTATTCACAGCAACATCCAGATATGTACAACATTGTACCTATCTATGGCCAGACTAGATACTTACTTTTTTATCATGTTATCATTCGTTTTCTAAGTTACTTATATTGAACTATCATGTGATATTGTGCCTTTGCATGTATGTATGTGTACATATATGTATTAACTCTATATGTATATATATTATTTATTATTATATGGAATAAATTTGATACGAACAATTATTGATTTTTATTGTGCATGCTTCATTTAAAGTCCCAACCCTTCATTTAGTTTCTTATAAAAAAAGCCCATTGGATAACCTAGGAGACAGCTAAAAGAAACACAAGCAGTAAATCAAAGGAAATATTTTGCAGTTTAAAAATACAAATGTATTTAAAAAATGTTTCTTAAACATTTTCTGGCATATCAATGGCCCCCCTACCTGCAAAGTACTCCATATATTTTAGTCGGACCTCGCGGGAGCTGTAGGGGGGCAAGCCGGGACGGCCAGCTTCAAGCGCTGTCAGGGTTTGGTCTTGAAATCTGGCCTCAGGCCCAACTGAGGCCACATAGTTCATAGAATTTCTCCTAAAAAAGTTGTGGAGAATGCAGCATGCAAGGATTATATGGTTAAGTTTATATTCCGCCATGTTGATTGGCGTAAGGAATAGGCAAAACGGGCTGGCCATTATCCCGAAAGCATTCTCCACCACTCTTCTGGCTCTGACCAGCCGGTAGTTAAAAACCCTCTGGTCCGGGGGGGGTACTCATCGGGAATGGCTGCATCAGGTGATCACCCAGCCCAAACACTTCATCAGAGACAAAGACGAATGGAAGACCAGCCACGTTGTCTTCTGCAAATGGCAAGCCCAAGCCACCACTCTGGAGTCATCCGTAGAACTCGGTCTGGGCGATGACTCCACCATCCGACATTCGGCCATTCTTCCCCACGTCCACATAGAGAAAATCATATGTCGCCGACACCACCGCCAACATCACAATACTATTAAACCTCTTATAGTTGTAATAGTATGACCCCGAGTTGGGGGGTGGGGCTATGTGGACGTGTTTCCGCTGTTGGGAAAGTCCCACCGCTGGGCAAACTGGGATGATACAGTCTGCCATTCCTCTGGCGTTGAAGGAAACCGTGGAGTCAAACAAGAAAAAAATATTAGGATTTTTGCATATAACATTGCAAGCAGATTAGACACAAACATTTTTGGCTAACATAAGTATAACATTTATTTGAAGGAGTATTTAAAGAAAAAAAATCTAAGGTCCACTTATCAGATTCCTCCCCCCTTGTATATAAATACACACTGTCCAAATTGAAGCACATTTTTACATTCTGCAATTACCTATCAAGATAATAGGAGAACAAAATTTTAAACAGTACAATTTGAAAGTATTCAGGCAGGCCCTTTCACTACATGCTTTGGTGAATTCATCCAGAAATCTGTCCATAAAAGAGGTAGGTGTAGTGTGTATGGGTTTGGAAAAGTCAGCAGATAGAGGATTGGTATCAGTTGACTTAGCGGTTGGGAGGGAGGGAGGGTTCCAAATGATTTTGGGTCCCCAAAAAAAAGCCTCTTGCATCTGCCTGAATTTAAACACACAAATAACATTTATACACATTTTAGGGAGTGTTTAGGGTAACATGCATGAAGGACAAAAAAGGAATTTTAAAAGCTTCCAGCATGCATTCACAGCATATTACAATCATGGTAATTATGGAATGATGAAATAAATACAATACATTAGCAAACATTAAATACACAGAATGTGATGTTAAAGGAGAAAACTTACCTTAATATAGTCCTTCTGCAGGACCTGAATGATGGCAGAACAGGTCCCTGAAATAATGATCCCCAGAGCCTGGGGGGAGATGCCTGTCAAGAACTTGATTTCCTGCAGACTTCTCCCTGTCGCCAAGTACCGCAAGGTGGCGATGAGCCTCTGCTCGGAGTGATGGCTTGCTGCATGCAGGTGTCCTGCTTGGTAATATTATGGGACAGCAAAGCCAACAAATGGTGAAAAATGGGGTCCGTCATCCCGAGATAATTCCTGAAATCATCAGGATTATTCTCACGGATCTCCCGCAACAAAGGCATGTGCGAGAATTGGTCACGCTGGAGCAACCAATTCTTCATCCATGAACTCCTCCTCGCCCTGTTCATGGACTGGGCTTGGGTCAAAGTAAGAACCCCAACACCAAGCCCCTGCACAGCACGAACTCTACGATGAGTACGTACCCGCAACATGGCTTCAAAATGGTCGGCTGGTCAGAACGAACTAACAGAACGCACTGAAAATCAGAAAGGACCTGAGAAGAGCGAGGTGAAAATCAGAAACGAGCTGACAAGAACGCACTGAAAATCAAATACGTAATATAAAAATACACACTGAAAACCAGATACGAACTGATTACACGCACTGAAAACCAGATACGAACCCACAAGCACAAACTGAAGAGCAGTAACGATCGGAAAAGCATGAGGCTGAAAAGCGTGAATCGTCTCTCATCAAACCTCTACTAACACGAGATTAGCAGAAGGAGCCCAAAGGGTGGCGCACTGGCTATTGAACTTCCTCTTTATAGTGCCATCATACGTGTTGTACGTCAGTGCGTTCTTGACGATCGGAATTTCCGACAACACTTGTGCGACCGAGTGTATGCAAGACAAGCTAGAGTCAACATCCGTCGGAAATAAATCCCAGGATTTCGTTGTCAGAATGTCCGATCGTGTGTACACAGCATTACAGTTTTCAAATGCACATGATGCTTTGAAAGTTTTATTAATTGAAATTTCTTTTCTTCTGTCTAAGACCCTTTTCAAGAAAGGTTTCTCCATCCCAAGCTAAGTTTAGCTTTTCAGCTATTTTTCCATTGTCATATACTCCTACAGACAAGCAATTATGTCCCAGAGTGCTCAAGCTATGTTTCTGTGCCCTCTAGTATGGCAGGTGACAGTGGCGGTTTTATTGAAAGAAAACCTCTACTAAGAGAAATATGTAGGCTGCTATCCTTTTGAAAATTCTGGTTGCCTTGTTGTCTTTGCTTTCTTATTTACTGAGTTACTGACTGGAAAAAAATGCAGGAAGTGAAGTTTTATTTTGGGTCAGCAACTCAAGAAACCGAAGTCCTTGAATTGGCATGACAGCCAGGCAAATTACATTTTTAGCAAGATACTTTTTTCATCAGCAGAGGTGTCATTGAAAGTTCAACTTGACAGAGGTCTTGGCAGAGGTCTGCTCATCCGGGTCATTAATTCACCAAAACACCAAAGAATCTTGTGGGGAATTGCGGCTGCCATCTCATAAACGATCCTAAGCAACGTAGCTCATACATGCTGCATAAAATACCGTAATTACAATTTTTTGTCTTTTATTGGTAAACTCGTATAGTGGATTTTTACAGTGGTGGAGTTGTTGTTCCATACACAGAAAATATTAGTGTACACAAAGCCCCAGTTAATTTTAAATAAGTATGATAAATTCTGTTTCTGGGAAGGGAATGATGACACATATCTAGTCTGAAAAACATAGATGTAGTTCCTAAAATTTAGATTAAACAAGCAATCTATTTCTGCCCTCTGGTTATTTATGGATTTATTGTTACAGAACACACTACTTTTATTTGACTAATTGTATAATCTATATCTGCTTATTAAAAGTGGTGGGTTTAGCAATTGCTGCAAAATTGCAATTTTAATGGATAAACAGTACAATCTGACAGACGGGATTAAAATAATTTTTTCATGGTTCTTAGGTGTGACCAACAATGTTCATGTTATAAATGTATTCTTAACTCAGACATTACAGTATAAATCAAAAGTGTTATTGTTTTTTTGGGCAGAAACTATGGTTTTAAAAAATATTCCTATTATTATTTTAAATTTTATGGAGACTTCAAACTCCAACTATTTACAGGAATAAGTCCTCCAGGGGTTACCCAGTTTTAGCTTTACTGATTTCTAGGATACCTTCCTGTTCAGTGGGAAGAGGTCATTGTGCTGATTCATTGTCCAATGGGCAAACAGAAGAGGCAAAATTAGTAGTTGCCCAGTTTAACCAGATAATAGAGGTGTAACCTGCCTAGATGTGTATTGTAGCAAAGGTGTACGAATTACAGGAGTGATTGACAGCAGATAATTATGATTCATTGGCACATAAATCAATTAAATATACATCAAAACAAAAAAAAGTGCTTCTCGTGGAAGTGAATGGCTGTTGGTCCCTGTACTTGTGTGAATGTTGATGTTTGTTTGCATTCGCATTTACCTGTGCATGTGTGTACAATGAAATTTGCCAAATGCTACATTTCTGCGTTTAGAAAAATATGTAGTACATAGGAAAACTCTGAGTTTTTTATGCTAGATATATTTATTGCCTAATGCATATGAATTTGCCCATGTTTTTTTCCTCTAAAAACACTGCAAAAACAACACATCCTGCTAGAAATTCAGTGAACTTCTAACTTCCTGTGCACACTGCCTCTGCTGCACCCGAGGAATTATATCAGCCTTGCCCAGGTTACCTTTGTGGACTGTAAGATTTCCCCTGTGTTATGGAGAAGATCCATAACCTTTACAGCAGCCAGCACCAGGTAAAGACTAATTCCTGGGACATGCTGACTGCTGGGAGAAACCCACTGGTGGACTGCAAAGTTCTGGTTCGTGGACCAAAGTGCCACCAGCAGAAGTTCTAATTTTTTAAGAGAGGTTAGATACATCAAGAGGAAGTTGCTGTTCACAGACAGGAAGTAGAACGGCTCAGCCCACCCATGAAGAGCTCTTTGAAATCTGACTGGATTACACAGACGTCAGATTAAAGAAAATTAAGTGATTTTAGAACAGCTACAGTGGTTCTTAGATGGCATTAGCAGCTTACTGATCTTTGCCACAAATTCCGCCTTAAAAAAATAATTTCAGGCAATTATAAAAATAATATGCATAGTACAAATCTAATCTTTGTAACAGTTTCCTCTTTTTTTTGCTTTCTTGCTTTTTCTTCATTTAGACTTTACCTGAAAAATGCTTATATACACAATCTAATTTCTATTCCTCTTCTGCCTAGAGCCAGCCCCCCCTTTTCCTGTGCCCTTTGGAATGCCCGCTCGGTTTGCAACAAACTTACCACCGTTCATGTCCTATTTATCACAAACTCCTTCAACCTACTTGCAATTACAGAGACATGGCTTCAATAATCTGACTTTCCTTCTCCTGCTGCCCTCTCCCATGGTGGCCTCCTGTGGACTCACTGTCCCAGGCCTAGTGGACGGAAAGGAGGTGGCGTTGGAATCCTCCTATCCCCTCAAAGCACTTTTCAAGTTCTTGATCCACCCCCCCCCCCCCCGTCCCTCTCCTCATTTGAAGCTCACTGTATTTATTGTCTATTTTATCCAGTTTCATTGAGAATTGCTGTGATCTATCGGCCTACTGGACCGGTATCAAGCTTCCTTGACAACTTCTCTGCCTGGCTACCCTACTTTCTCTCTTCTGAAATCACAACAATCCTTCTTGGTGACTTCAACATCCCTATTAATCTTAACACTCCCGCTACGTCTAAATTTATGAGCCTAACCACCTCTTTTGACCTGAAACAATGGGCAAACGCTTCTACTCACTCTGTTGGCAACTGTCTTGACCTCATATTCTCCTACCTATGCACTCCACGCAACCTCTCCAACATTCCTTTTCCTCTCTCTGATCACCACCTTATTAGTTTCACTCTCTCCTTCTCTTCCTCCTCCTTGCCTTCCAACTACCAAACAATTACCCATAGAAACCTTCACCATCTTAACCCTTCTCTTCTTTTTTCTGCTACAGATTGTCTCTATGCCAAAATCTCATCCTTGTTCTGCCCCCAACCTGGCCACTTCTATGTACAACAGTTCACTGTCATCCACCCTGGATACCTTGGCCCCCCTCACTACACACAGAATTAGCCCCCGTCCGCTACAACCCTGGCAGACAGACAATACCAAAACCCTCTGACTCTATCCTACACACTTTAACTCATATCTTCAACCTCTCCCTCTCTACTGGCATCTTCCCAAACCTTCTGAAACATGCACTAGTCACTCCCATACCAAAAAAGGCCCCACTGGACCCCACCAATCTAAGACCCATCTCCTTACTCCCCTTTGCCTCCAAACTCCTTGAACGTTTAGTCTACAACCGATTGAGCGACCACCTCATTGAGAATAACCTTCTTGATCCCCTTCAGTCTGGACTTCGCCCACAGCACTCCACAGGAACTGCTCTCCTAAAACTCACAAACGAGTTACTAACAGCTAAAACCAATGGTCATTGTTCCGTACTCTTACTCTTGGACCTCTCCGCTGTCTTTGATACAGTTGATCACCCCCTTCTCCTCAAAAAACTAAATTTGCTTGGTATCCATGGCTGTGCTCTCCGGTGGTTTGAATTGTTGGGGTCTCCCAAGGTTTAGTCCTTGGACCGCTACTATTCTCAATCTACTCATCCTCCCTGGGTCAGCGTATAGCCTCCAATGGCTTCCACTACCATTTATATGCCGATAACACCCAAATCTATTTCTCTACCCCTCAGCTCCCCCATCAGTCTCCTCAGACATCACTGATTTACTAACAGACATATCAGCCTGGATGTCACACCAATTCCTCAAACTGAATCTAAATCTAAAATTGAGCTCATAATATTTCCTCCCCCACGTGCCCCTTCCCCTGACTTATCTGTCAAGATCAATGGCACAACTATCAGTCCGTCCCCACATGCTAGGGTGCTAGGGGTAACCCTAGACTCTGAACTGTCCTTTCAGGCCCACATCCAATCCCTGTCCAAATCGTGCTACCTTAGCCTTGGCAACATCTCTAGAATACGCCCCTTTTTAACCAATGACACCACCAAGCTTCTAATTCACTCCCTGGTTATCTCTTGCCTCGACTACTGCAACTCCCTCCTCATTGGATTACCTTTACATACACTATCCCCCCTTTAGTCCATAATGAATGCTGCTGCAAGACTCATCCACCTTACCAACCGTTCAGTGTCCTCCACCCCTCTCTGCCAATCCCTGCACTGACTTCCGCTCACCCAAGGAATAAAATTCAAAGTACTAAGAATAATTTACAAAGCCATCCACAACTCTGCCCTCAGCTATATCACTAACCTAGTCTCAAAATACCAACCAAGCCGCTCTCTTCAGTCCTCCCAAAATCTCCTGCTCTGTAGCTCCCTTGTCACCTCCTCCCATGCTCGCCTATAAGATTTTTCCAGAGCTTCTCCCATCCTTTAGAACTCCCTACCCCAATCTGCCTGACTGTCCCATAATCTATCCATCTTTAGACTGAAAACCCTTCTCTTTAAAGAAGCTTATCCTGCTTCTAACTAATACATTATTTTACGTTCTCCATCAGCTCATTCCCCACTATTACCTTTTGTATCAATTGACCCTCCTTTTTTAAATTGTAAGCTCTAATGTGCAGGGCCCTCTGATTCCTCTTGTACCAAGTTGTAATGTAACTGTAATGTCTGCCTTCATTTTGTTAAGCACTGTGCAAATTGTTGGTGCTATGTAAATCCTGTATTATAATAATAATATTTATTGACATATACAATTTACTTCTTTCTTAAAGCAGTCCGTGCATTTGAAAGGCCCACTACCCCCCCCCCTCAAAAAAAAAAGGGTGCCAAAAGTAGAGTTACAAAAATAAAAATACTTCCTCAGTACCCACCTCCTGGAGGTTCTCTGTTCTGGGAAAGCTGGCTGTTTGAGATCCCACAGCTGTATAGTATTATATTCATTTTTTTCATGCCTGCATGAGGCTGTCATCATCTTGGAAACACTATATATTTGTGAGTATACAACCTACTGCTCCAAGGACCCATGACTTTACAATGACAGATCTTAACATCTATTCACATTATCAAAAAAGGTCCTAAATATTTCAAAGAGTGTAAGTAGTAGAATACTACTCTTGGCGAAGGGTTCTATGGGTAATTGTTTGGTAGTTGAAAGGCAAGGAGGAGGAAGACAAGGAGAGAGTGAAACTAATAAGGTGGTGATCAGAGAGAGGAAAAGGAATGTTGCAGAGGTTGCGTAGAGTGCATAGTAGTGCAATACTACTCTTGCTGAGCTCTTCTTTATGCATTTATAGAAATCCAATGTGGAAACAGGAACCAGCAAAAGCATTGACACATTTCGCACAGATGCACTTAGTCATAGAGTCTTTATACCTTAGAGCACCTACATGTAACACATTTGCATTTTTCCAGATTTCTCTCCCCACATGAGATTTTAATATATGCATTAAAGGGACACTGTCATTTTACTTATTCAGGACAAAGCAACAGTATCTGTGTTAAGGGACCCCCAAACCCCTGATACTCACCTTTCCAATGTTCACCAACACTCTTAGAATATCTAATGTTTTCTTGTTTCCTTGGGAATGTGACCTCCTCCCATGCAGTAGACAATGCCTAGGCCTGGGCACTGGCACATGACCAAGGGAGTGACATCTTTGCTCCCTTAGTGTCTGACACCATCTAACGCTGGGGATTTTATTGCCGGATGCAAAATAGAAAGGAGTGGTGGGGTATTTCTGGCAAGGTAAGCATCATTGGGTCCGGGGCCTCTTTGTACATACATTGTCACTGTACCCTTAATGGCAGTGTCTCTTAAGGAACAGTATTCTATTACTTCATCTGTTATTGTAAATCTTTATACTTGTTTATGACAATGTGAACAGATGTTGGGCTCTGAATATTCATGTGCTGTTTAGTGCAATAGATCAATCTCCATATGGTATTCCATATACACGTAAATACCAGGGGAGCATAACTGCAAAATTCCCATGTGTAGTATTAGGTACATTGGTACATTGCAGTGCATTGCTTTGCTATGACTAAAGTATTGCTGAAAGACTTAAGCCCTGTACACACAGGCCGAATGCCAGGTGACATTGGTTGGTTCAATAAAGACCAGCCGACGTTCAGCCTGTGTGTATAGCAGTTGGTCTGACAGAAGCCAGCCAGCAGCCGACAGGCTCTCGATCAGCTCTCTCAGCCAATGAGAGAGCTGACTGTAGTGTTCTGGCGGAGGGGGGACGTGTCAGAACGGGGGAGATCGCTGGGTTGGATGGAAAAAACTCATGATGTGTACCAGGCTTTAAAGTATATGTAAACCCAAACTGAATGACATTTACTTAGCTAAAACAATGTGTACCATAAACAATTGCCATTTGTGTAACTGTAACATAAAATTTATTCAGTTTTCATCCTTTTTTCATCCTTTGTTGCATCTCAATGACGCTGATTCCCTGCACCGCTTTGAAAACACTCCCTGTTTACTTGCATGTATTCCTGTGATGACTGTATTCCATTTTTTGGCAGTGGACCACGTCAGGGCAATGTGTTGAAATGGCCAATGCGTATGTGTGGTGGCTCAGAGAATCTCGTATAATTACCCACATCTATATTTGTACTAATTTCTATAATCCTCTGCACACCAGAAATCATGCTGACAGCAGGCTCCACTGCTTGAGCTTTAAAGGAGGGACAGGCCAGTGTGGTCTTGCTTATGTAAAAGTCAAAGTGTAGGCTGGAGGTTGAGAAATCACACAGGAAGCTGCAGTGCTGCTGGTTTGCATGGTGGTGCCACTCTTTGGTATTTAGTGTAGCAAGCGTGTGCAAGTTTCAAAATTGGCTAAAGAGAATTTACATTTTTTTAAATCTAAAACAGTTCAAATACTGTATATGCATTTCAACTATTTTTTTGATGTTTGGCTGGAATTTTGTTTAGACAACCTTTTTTGTAAAGTAAACTGTTAATTGAAACCAGTGTTTCTTTTTCTAATATTATGGATTTTTATGTTGATCACAGAGAATATAAATGTGAAATACCTAATTAAGGAAAACAAGAAGTCATCCTTAACTTATTAATAGCAGTACTTAACCAGCTTTAGAGAAGGATTGCAAGTGTCATTAAATGATTGCTTATTGATCCTTGATTTCCTTCTTTACTTGTTTGGCAAAGGTAAAAAAGGCAAAAGTGCAATTTCCTCTGCTTTTTTTCTACACTGAAAATGTATTTAGTAATTTTCTAGCTGTGCATTGTTCTGATATTGATGTCTATATTACTTGTGACATTATCATGCTTGTTAATGTAACCTATCTTATGTAGGTGTCAACACTCCTTGTCCGTGGGCTTTGATATTACAACAATCAATAGCTTGTTCTCAGTTTATGGTATCTCTGGTCACTGGGGACCTCTGATGACATACAAATTAAAGGCTTCACTTGTCAGCCACATTGACCCATGTAGCAAATTAAGGTACAGTAATTGACTGTAGCAACTGAAATACAAAAAAAACCTGGTAATCAAATTGAATAACATTTATATAAATAGATAGAGTTTTCGTTTGTGTATAAGATTATTATGCTCAAAATGATATGCTGCATATGACATACAATATATACAGTACATTTATATTACAGATACTGTATTTTGTAGGGGGGGATAAGCTCAACTAGTATTGGCAGTGGTAACGCATGCACAAGACAGGGACACACCCAGGAGCAGTCCAACCATTTTTGTCCTGCACTTTTATTCAGTAAAGCAGCAAACAATCAGAGTATTAATGCAGGAGGGTTTTAGGGAACCAACAAAACATCTGCTCATCCAAACAACTAATTAAACTCAGCCAAGTCCTGACTAACAGGGTGCCACTAATGGGTTCCCCAAAACAAACAGGCAGCACATGTACTTTTTTTAGTGCTCTGTCCTCAAGCCCCAAGTATCAGTCAGCTTACATAAACTGTATAAAGGTCTATGCTCAGCTGAGGCTAATAAGGTCTGGCTGACCGGTAAGATGTGGATCTAGTAATAGAGGCATATTCCCATTCAATGCTGCACATAGGCCTTTAGGCCTTTAGGCTCCAGGACCAAGAAAAGATCTCCTTTTGCTCTATTAAAGGATAAGTTCACCTTTAAAAAAAAAAATATTAAATTCACATTTTTTTTGCAGGTAAAAAAATGTGCATTTATATTTTGGGAGTCTGCAAAGCATTGCACCAGTGATCAGTATGTCACTGGTGCCATGCAGGACTCCTGCAGACCTGTCAATTTATCTGTGTACTTGTACCTCATATGGCCAGGCAGATACTCACGGACAGGAAGACTCAATGAACTACCACAGCACTCAACAGCGCCGTGCAAAGGCTGTCGAGACTTATAGTTTCCCAGTCACAGAATATGGTCAATGAGTGATGCGGGCAGACTAAGACCCGTGCGGATGCAATTTTTAAAAAAAATTGTGACAGCTAGCGGGGGGAGAAGGTGGGTGGAACATGTTATGAAAGATGAACTTGTCCTTTAAATAGTTCCTCTCTGCAAGAGTTAGTTTGGGGCTGAGGTAAAGTATGCACTGGATGTTCTTCCCAATTAATTTCCTGGGACAAGATTACTCCCTGGCCAACATAAGAGGCATCTGTTTGTACAAGAAATTCTTGTTTTTAATGGTGGTTAACACTAGTCCCTTACATATTATTGCTTTAGGCTCTTTAAAAGCTCTGTCTGCTTCTTATTTTTTTTTTCACCATGATGAACTAGCTCACTTTGATGGGATCAGAAAAAGGAGCTACTAGAGTAGCAAAATTAGGCCTGTTTTTTTACATTGGCTGGGGACAATTGCTTTAGTCCTCTCCATTAAAGGCTTTAAAGACCAGATACCAGGCTTCTTCAGGCTTTTCGCACATTTTTTTTAAATTGGCTGTTAACCCGAGTGTATGAATGGATTCTAAAACTATCTGGATCTTCTGTAGGTGGGGATCCAAGTCAAGACTAAAATTTACAACATGATCTAGATATACAGAAGCACATGCTTTGTAGGGCTTAAAATGCAGCTTATCATTCTTTGAAATGAGGCTAGAGCTACATGTAAGCCAAAAGGGGGGACTATGTACTGGTACACTCAAAATAGCAAAAGCTGTCTTTTCATTTGCAATGACTGTCAGTACCCTTATGTAAGACAAAGAGGGGTCATGTACCCGGCTGAATCCAATCTTTCCAACAACTTATCCACCCAAGGCATGGGGTAAGCATAGGAAAAGCATTCAAAATCTGGATATTTTGTTTAGAATCCTAATGTTGTTGCAGAGCCTCAGGCTTCCATCCACCTTAGGGATGAGCATTATGGGACTTGACCACTCACTGGTAGATTTCTTTTTAACACCAAGGGCTAACATTTTCTGTACATATTCTGAAATGGCTTTTCTCTGAGCTTTAGGTACCAAAATAACTTTACTTTGATGTGAGGTGCAGTGACAGTGTCATGGTAAACTATGTTAGTTTAAACAAATAACATCTTGGTTTTTTGCAAGATTCCTCCTGATTCACAGGAGCAGACAAGGTCTCTGACATCCTAATCTTTGGTACATCTTCCGGTGGTGGTACTTTAGGTTTACTCTCTCCTGAAGGAGTCTCACGGTCCTTCCAGGGTTTTATTAGGTTATTATGATATACAGGATATTTTGAAAAGCTTTCACTTTCTGAGTTTTCATACTTGGTAATTGACATAATTGATTTTCCCTCTAATCTCAAAGGAGGCCCTGCTATGTCAGGATTGGAATATAGTAAAACCACATGGTTGAGATGCGTTTTTACCTCCCCTCAGCTGCTTCCCTTTAGCTAGAAATGCAGCAGCTTGGGGTGTACACATTCCACGGCTATGATGCTTTGCCTTGTGGCTGCCGCAAGAACCATACCCCCTGTTGCATTCGGTGGACACTACCCGGGAATTTTGATTCTTAATTTTTCAAAGATTTGTGGCAAAAAATGAAATAGTCAAAAGACTCATTATACCTTTTAAAAAATACTTTTAGGCCTTTGCTTTCCAAACTGTGGTCATTTTATTAGTGTTTTTACTGTCCTAGTGCTCCAGGGCCTCCAAAAATGTGATAGGTAGTGGGGAAATTTGAGGTGTAGTTTATGCCTCTTGAAAGCCTGAAGACACTAGGCAGTGGAAAAAGCCTCACACGGGTGGTATCCTCATATTTTGGAGGAGTAGAAGAATGTGTTTTGGGTGTAATTGTAAGTATGCCTCAGTACTGTGTGATAAATAACCTTTTACAAAAATGTTTGGCTTCATAAACTCAGCATGCCTCTTACTACGTAAATACTTTGGAGTATCTACTTTCCAAATATGGGCTATTTTGCGGGTGTTTTTACTGTCCTGGCATTTCGGGGCCTAAAGAAATGATGTAGACAGTGAAAATATCAGGGTTAAAAAACATTTCAAATACATATACCATAGTTTGTAGACTATATAGTTTTACACAGTCTAAATATTATACATTTTTTATTTACCAAAGAAATGTAGTAGAATACATACATAAATTTATGAAGAAAGATTGTTATTTGCGAAATTCTTATAATGAAACCTAAAGGGAAACGTATTTTTACAAAATGTTCTATCTTTTTTTTTATTATATAGTAAATATAAAATAAATGCCACCAAAAGAAAGCTCTATCTGTCTCAAAAATTATATAAAAATGATATTAAACCCACTTGGGTACAGTGTTGCATTACTGAGTAATCATCTATCAAAATATCAAAATATCAAAGTGCTGAAAACTGAAAGATGGCCTGGAGAGGAAGAGGATAAAGACACATTAGCCAATAGCTGAGAATGCTCCCATGCTTGTTGACACATTTGGCATGCCTGAGTGCACTTGTACATGTACTGAGCACACGGTAAGAAGCATGCCAGAGGGGAGAAATAGAAGATGTGAGCAGAAGCAGCTGGCAAAGGTGTCACAGAGGCTCAAGTAGGGTGGGGGTGAGCAGCCTGCAACTACAGATAGATGCCCTGCCTGCCGCCAACCACCCATAGATTACTGTTCAATAGATGTTCAACTGACTTGCATGTTCCTTACAATAATATATCAATCAGGAATTATGTACATTTAACTGACCTTCCTTTGTAAGCCTTAACATACTCTTGGTTAAAGTCTGGGTCCATGTGACTTCCCAGACCCACATACTGTGCCTCCATTTCCTCAAGTGTTAGAGATTAACATGTAAGAGCGTGTTACCATCTACTATTCATACCAATATAGTGCAATAATGTTTTTTTAGATGAAAGTTTATATGATCAGTTATTTCACCAGAAAAAAATGACTCACTTCTCATAGTTTACTCAATCCTAGTGCACCCCAAAAGAACCAGGATGTTTTGCCTAACTTGCCATGAAGTCTCAAATAGATGGAGAATTATTCTATGTTGTATCGAGTCCCATCTTCTAAGTTACATTCATATTCTGTCAGGAGACCAGGAGGACAGTCTTCAAACTGTTCATCAAGTCACCAGGGTTTCTCTCCTTTACAGTCAGTCTCATTCACTGCTTTATCCTTACTATTCCTGAAACAGGCAAATACTGACATATTCACTTCACATCAGTACATTTAAGGTATCTTTCCATGGTGCTATATAACAGGACGATGTCCAAATGATTGAGGGAATTAGTAAAGATATTCTATACTGTAAAGTTCAATTACAGACAACCAGGCAGATCAAATAGTTTTTCTCTTCTCCTCTTAATTCCACAATATCTGGGACATGATGCAGGCTCCGGGTTTAACTCCATCCAATTCTGGTGCAATGTTTGGGGTGCCCCTTTGCCTCTCAGGGGGACCATGGAATATATTACAGAGCTCCCCCCGGATGGGGGAAGTAGTAGTCTTTCTCTACATTTTTCTCCTATTTTCTCCAAGGAAAGACAGGTGCTCCACCTTATTCCTCTGCCTCACTTCCAGCTAGAAGTTCCAGTAGAAGATAGGAAATTTGGACAATAAACAGTGCAATTTACAAAATGCAAACACTTCTCCCAGCTAAGCTAATAGTTATTTAATAGATTAGTATGGACCTCCTAGTCAACATGTTAGTTGCATTTAAACAATCAGAGGTTTAATAACATTCAATGATAAACACACATTTCAGGAACACCTTTACAAGGAAGATATTTGAAAACCAATTCCTTGTGTAAGGCATACAAGAACAATTGGCTTTATGCCAGTAACTGCCATTTGTAATGGTAGTAATATGCCTTGATGAAATGTAGTAATGTGTCATATTACAGTAATGCTTGGGATATTTAGACTTTGTAGAGGTTACCATCGGGAAAATAATAGGAACATAATAATATTAGAGATTGTCAACGTTTTGGAAACCTCTTGTGTAGAAACCAGAGCAAACCTTTGAGTGTGTGTGCACATCATCCTTTTATTGGCCAAGCTGGGGAGAAGAAGATCCTGGTGATTTGATGAAGACTGAAAGATGTCTTACTGCTTTTAGTACAGAGTGCCAGAAAGCAAAAAACAAAAAGCAGCTAAGGAAAAAAACAACAAAGTGTCATCCACTGCTGTAGTTTTATGGAAAATTTGTTTCACTTTTATCCATTTTATAAAAATTGTTTTGTAATTTATGTATCTTGCCTTTTAACATTTTAAAGTGCCTTTGGATTTTCAACATCAAAAAGGGTTAAAATTGACTTCAAACTACATAGAAGCATAATACTCACAAAGACCAAGCACAAGATGATGACTCAAAGTTCTATGTGTCATTACAGAATTGGGAGGCACGCATTTCTATTACCTTATGTCAGTTATGAATATATTATCAGCTTTAAGGTTTAGTGACGGCTGAAGTGCTCTGTGGAAATCACATCTTCAAAATATTGCAATGAGTCTTGCGTGGTGCAGCTGTCATGCTAGTCTGAGGGCAAATGAATCATTTCACAAGCAGGACATGATAAAATATATAAACGTGGTAATGCCTTACAGTGCTAAGCCATGTGTGTCTATAGGCTGTATGTAACCTGTATACTAGGCATAATTCCCACATATTACACTACTATATAGATAAGTCAAAAAAACTTCTGGCATATTCAAAATCAACATAATATATGGACTTCACCATTTGTCTATGTTCCCTGAAATAACAGATAATACACAATACACTCTCATTTGAATCATTTATTATAATGTTTCAGCACATGCTTACACAAGTCAATAATTTATGTGGTAATTATTTGGTATTTCTTTTTCACAGGCCTATATAATATAATAATAAAAAAAAAATCCCCAGCTCAACTCGTCAGCCAGCCTGCAACCAACCGAATTAACCTGTCTAACAGTTAGCATTAAAAACAGGTGTTAAGTTAGCACACATTTACAAATACATGCATAAGCTGCAGAGGCCGCGACAAGGCACCACATTATTATCCGCAGTCCTAACTCTACACATTTTTAGAGCCTCCAAAGTAGAAGCACATGGACATGGTGAGTTGAACTGAGAATTTTTGTTTTACATGTGTTGCCCTTCCGTGTGCTCCTTGCTGCGAAGGCCAGTTGTAGTTGGGAGCAGTGGCCATTTGTTTGTACTGTATAATATAATATATATATAATATAATGCAAAGGGAAATATGTGTAGCACCTGCTAGTTAGGTAGGTGCTAGAGGTTAGATTTTTCTTTAGGGTAGGAAAATTTAGGCAGGCCTAGCTGGTGGCTAGGCCTGTTTGTTTTCATTCTGGGCTGGGAGTGCCCAGGGTAGGTCTGGGTGACTCACAGGTAGCATCACTGTCACCTCCCTCTTCTTTTTAGAAGGTGCTAGAAAGAGAGGAGGAGAGGAGAGCCGGAGCTGCCTGGGGTATTCTGAGGAGCCTTGACCAATCTCCAACTTGCATTGGCAGGGGGCAGGCCCCCTTAAATACCCAGCGTCAGCCCAGCTTTGGAGGATTGTCAGGTGGAAGAGCTGGAGTGAGAGAGTGCGGAGGCTTTCAGGGCCCACAGGGAGCTCCCCAGTCTGGGGGGTGACCTTGGGCCTGGGCTTTTGTGCAGCCAGGAGGAGAAGAGGTCCTGGAGGAGAGGCACATGAGAGAGCAAAGAGAGGACAGCAAGAGAAAGCACTGCTAACAGACTCCAGAGAGTAAAACTGGTCACAGCTAGGAAGACTGGTGAGTGAAGCACAGTCGGGAGGACTAGGAAGGCACACTTGAGAGAACTTCGAATTTGCAGTTTGAGATGTGTGCAGAACCAGAAGAGTGGACTGTGGGTAGGGCAGTGGAAAGAAGCAGCTGCAGCCGAGAGGGCTGGCAGGGCCTGAAGAGGGTTTACTGGGATCAGTAGCCGAGTTGAGGACAGTTAGCACTGGAACTATTTCTACATCATAGGGGCCCGAGCCCGAAAAAAGCAATGTACTGAGGCCTGGCTGAGTTAATGTCAGGCCTAGCCATGTGGTGCTAGCTGGTCTGGGAATCTGCAGCAAGTGAAGTGCTGGAGGAGTAAGGGAAAGAGGTCTTAAGCAAGAGTTGTGCTGGAGAGAAGACTTGAGTGTATATACAGGAGTGTATATAGTAGTCCCAAGCAACTTATACTGAATCTTTCTGGGCATCCCATAATTTCCCTTTCCCATCCAAGTTCAATCCCCTCAATAATAAAAAAGCAAAAAAACCAAAGCTTATGGACTGTTCTATTTCTCTGAGTGCCTGAGAGATGGATGCCGGGCTGGGCAGGGTTGCGGGTGAACCACAATATTTAGCAGCCCCTACAAGGGTATGGCTACATATGCAAAGGACGACTATCCACAGGGGTCAATCAGAATTCAGGTTGCACTGACAAGTTGTTACTTTAGTAATAACCTAACAATCAGATTGCTATAGCTTACTACACTTATCATTATTATCATACATAATGCCTAAATAAAGGAAAATTGTAGAGTGTTTTCAGTGAGAACATAGTTTGGTTTGTTATTGTAATATATTACAATTATTGCAGCACTTAAAATTAAATTAAAAATGTGAAATTGTGCCACACTTTAAGTAAAAATAAATCCAAAAATTCATATACATAAAACCTATACAATATTCATACAGTTCCTATAAACATATGAATTATTCCAATACCAAATGTATCTTCAGCGTGAAGTGTTATTTCCCAAGTTTACATTAACAATGCGTCCACATGCTACCAGTGCTGCACTCTAAGGAAAGGCACTCACCAGAATAGCTGACCTTCAAGTTATCGATAGGTCAAGTACAACTTCATAAACCATAAAAGCAAGTGAATCCTCCAGATTAGTGATGAGCTGAATGTACCTGGATTTGGTTCAGTATACATTTGGCAAATGTTACCTAAGTTCAGATGCCAGATTCAAAACACATTGAAATTAATGAAAAAAATTAATGAAAAATTTTCTAGGCTAACAGGCAAGGGGTTGTCAAACAACGGTCATGGGGAACTGGGCAATGTACCAAAGAAAAAAAGGGAGCAGTAATTTTAACAATGCCTAAAGTGAAACATTAAAAAAATGCAAAATCTCTTTAAATAACATACTTGGATGATGTATTGAACCTGCCTGTGAAGTGGCACATCTGTATGATGTATGCAACCTACTAGATAAAACTGACATTTGCAAAGAAAACACATACAGTTTAAATTGCCAGTAAATGACAGTTCCTGGCCGCCTAATTCCATTTGTAAACAAATGGCTAGATATTCCCGTCATCTATACCAGACTCTTATCCTTGATAAGAACCTGGTATGGATGTCAATGGAAACCTCACGCAAAAAAAAAAAAAAAAACACGTGGACCACCCCTAAACTCTAAGGATAACTCGATAACTTGTGTTCGTAGTTGTTTGGGCATTCTGACAAATGCCATAATATTTACCCTTTCGTGGGGGTAAACGCATTACTACCACTGTTATACATGATACTATAGCTTTCTGCTGTCAATGGCTGTTAAAGCAGTAGTAAACCATGGAAAAAAACAAACAAAAGAAAAACCCTGCAAGACAATACCATAATGGGCTAGTATGCATCGCATACTAGCCCATTATGAAATAATTACCTTAGAACGAAGCCCTGCAGTGGCGCCTGGTCACCACTGAGAAGCTGACATGTTTCCTCTGCGTTTCTTCTGGGATCACTGGCTCCGGTGCTGTGAGTGGCTGGAGCCGCGATGACGTCACTCCCGCTTGTCCGCGAGGGAGCCCTCCATTCCAGACGGATACGCCAGACCTGCAGAGCGCATGGGTCAATATCTCTTAAACTGTGCATGTTTAGGAAATTTCTTTTTACCTACAGGTAATCCTGATTATAGGTTTACTGGTAGGTAAAAATGTCCAAGCGGGGGATACAACCGCTTTAAGGATGCTGGTGGGTGCAGGCACTGATGAGTCCTTAGCAACCAGTGACATCACTGGCCCTGTTTACTTATATGGCTGGAAATCTCTGGCCATGTAATCAAAGGAGCCAGGGATAGTTAAAAGAAAAGGCATACAAAATTCATACTAGAACCCCCAATCCTGATATAAATTTTAAGAGGGACCCCAAGCACAAAATCACAAAAAATAACGTAAGGAACCCCAAAAAGTCCAAGATTCAGGTTTCAGGGGGAAACCATGCTAAAATCAAGAAAAAAAACTGTGAGTTCCCCCAAAAATCCATAACAGACCCCATTTCTGAGCATACAGCCTAGCAGGCCAGGAAAGGGGGGACAAGCATGTGGTCCCTCTCCTTAATCAAAAATACCTCACGATGTACATACACCATTAATCACATTGTCCAGTGACGTAGAGCCACAAAAATGATGATGCCCAGTGCCCGCTGACCCATCATAAAAAAAAACCCCAGACCGCCAGCAAACATCTGTTCCAGTTGCTTTTCTCTCATGTCTATATATGGTCAATGATGTCACTATGGATTTTGGGGAGGACCCCATGCTTTTTTCTTGTTTTTTTTGTTATTTTGTGAGAGTTTTCCCCTTTAAATACATACCAGACCTAAAGGGATGGAAGTATATTTGATGCAGGCCTTGTAATTGTCCACTCAGGTACCAAGCACTGCACTGTGGGAGGTCAGGGGAGGATGCACGTTCCCCATATTCGTAATTAATGAGATTTGCAAGGGGGCTGTGGCAAAGATCAAGGCTGAAGATAGGAAGGGTGGCTGTAATTAAAAGCACCACAGTGCCTACTGTGCAGATGGAACTGGGTACATTGGTTTTTAGTTAATACTTAGGTGTTAAAGTAACAAATCTACTGAAACGATAACAAGGTAAATAGTGGTGTTACATAAATACTCAGTGTTATGCCCTGTACACACGATAGGATTTTCCGATGGAAAATGTTTGATAGGACCTTGTTGTCGGAAATTCCCACCGTGTGTGGGCTCCATCACACATTTTCCTTAGGAATTTCCGACACACAAAGTTTGAGAGCTTGCTATAAAATTTTTCGACAACAAAATCCGTTGTCGGAAATTCCGATCGTGTGTACACAAATCCGACGCATTGTCAGAATAAATTAAGAGACGAAAGTTATTGGCTATTGCCCCCTTTATAGTCCCGACGTACGTGTGTTATGTCACTGCGTTCAGAACGTTCAGATTTTCCAACAACTTTGTGTGACCGTGTGTATGCAAGACAAGTTTGAACCAACATCCGTCAGAAAAAATCCATGGATTTTGTTGTCGGAATGTCCGATCAATGTCCGATCGTGTGTACAGGGCATAACACTAAATAACACCCAGTGAAAGTGCAAAAAAAAATTCACATAATCCAATGTGAACATGTCTACGACTGAATAAGTGCGTCAATCAGTCCATAAAGGAAGTGACCTCACACGCACTGGAAGTGACGTCTTGCTAGGAGGTCAGCACTGGTCGGGTGAGACACGAAACGTTCATGTTTTGGTCCCGCCTCGGCCATGATATGCTGGAGTTTCAGTACTCAACCAAATGCAAAATATAGCTTGACTACATGTGAGTGCAATACCGGTCGGTCTCTTTTATGCTTTTAAAAATAAATTATTATCAGACGTTATTGTGCTATTGGAGTCTCCTTTGTGTCTTATACAGTATACACAGGAGTTTTTCACTTACTCATGAGATTGGAGGAAGCGCTTGGATCATCTACAGCTCTGAGCGGTACAATGCCTTATTGCAGAGCATGAGAGTGTGAGGCAATTACTGCTGGTGAGTGCACACCTTATGGGGAAGTGGTGACACGTATGGCACATGGTGTGGAGTGGAAATCATCTAATTATCAACAGTTTGACCCTTTATGGACTGATTGATGCACTTATTCAGTCGTGGAAATGTTCACATTGGACTTTGTGATTTTTTTTTGCACTTTCACTTGGAGTTATATAGTGTAACACTGAGTATTTATGTAGCGCCACTATTTACCTTGTTATAAGTTTGGTAGATTTATTACTTTTATACTAATATTTAAAGTGGCAGCTTGAGTAGGTCTAACATTCATCTATCTCTTGGCACAATGGTAGGATCAATCGTTGAGTGAGGGCATTTTTGTAGATCCTGTGGAGATTAATAATTAGGTGGCCTTTAAATATAATACGTTTACAAGGTAAATAAGGGAACGCTAATAGGATGTAAAGGAAGAAAAAAAAAGAAAAGGAAGTTACTTCATTCTGTACAGAACCAAGAATGAGCTCAGGGGTAGTAGGAATTACATCGGGGACCATGACATCATGGGCACAGGATGTTATATAAATTACATACAGAACATTACATACAGTATGTTTAAAAAACACACATTTCTTACATTCTGTTAAATATCACTTGTTGCAAAGCTATACATTCTGCCTCTGTGATGGTGTACACCTTCACTTACCAATCACCTAATAAAGAAAAAGGTCATTGAATTTAGTCTTCTCTATGTATAAGTCAAGTGATGTCAACCAGAAATATATGTTACAAAAGTCACACAATGCCTTTCCGGGAACTGTGAAAGGTCATTATGTCTGCACATGTTCGACTTTAGAAATGACATCAAATTTCATGTCCATCTTCTTAATATCAGTCTTTTTTTATAATGTCTATGCTTTTCGAAAACATGGCAGATTCATAAAATAACTAAATAATAACCAAGCAGATTCTTTTCACTGAGTTTATAGTTCCTACTATTCTTTTTCAAAAGATAAATAAAAATGTTGTTTTATCCTATAAAGCCTTGAAGACAGCTTAATCCCTTAATGATGAGTCTAAAACAAATCTTACCTCCCGAACACAGTTTTTCCGTGTTAGTAAAAGTGTACATATCATCATAACTACTGTATCTAGTATATCCAGGTGACTTATACCTTGTTTTCCTTCAGGATGAATAATGCTTTCATTTGGTGGTAAATAGCAATGGATATGTCCTGATTTTTTTCAATGATCAAAGGATACCACATATGTGTACATTATTTGTTAAACGGACAGCACAATAGTATTCTCCTGCGCTCAAGGGTGGTGTAATTGTAGTGGATGTATCATAGGTTTTGG